>NC_068382.1:13387383-13741415 GCF_023724105.1 Carassius gibelio | reverse complement strand
TTGAAGACAGCAGAAAATTGACATGCTGATAGGAAATATCTAGCCAGGGGGAAATGTGTTGGCTGCTGATGCATTAATTGGGAAGGCGGCTGTGGTGCTCACAGCTCCTGCTGGGAGCTCTGCCTCGCCTCAAATTTATTCAAAACACATCCAAACAAGCACCCGCGGCTGCTCCGCACACATTGTGCGGAAACCAACAGGAGGACTCTTCCGGCTTTGCCACATTGAAGGCCAGTGTTGTTCTAGGCAGGCTGACAGAAAGGAAAACAGATGAGTGTCATTTTTTTCTCTCTTATTCACAGTTGACAGGGAGCAGTTTCAAATCTGACAAGAGTGATGAAAAGGAGAGGTGATGAGGAGTGTGGATCTGTCAGTCTACTCCAGATCTAACTATACACACCACATTCAGGTATATGTCACCCTTTCACATTGACGTCGAGTCAGTTCTCTTTTAGAGAAACATTAAAGCTGGTCTCTGACCAGTGAAGAAAAGGACAACCACAGCTAGGAGCCTTTAGTGTGACGTACAGGCTAAAACTCAGCAAGTTAAACATTCTGACTGATCCAGCTAACAAAAAAAGAAAATAGCTATCGCTCTGGTTTGTGTTGAGAGCTCTCTTAACTGTCCTTTACTCTGATAGATGAGTGCTTTCAGCATGCTTTATTCAGTAAACTTCTGACTGGGATAGAAGAATAAGCATATACAACTGAATAGAAGGGCTCTTGGGTTCCACGCAGGGGCCTGTGTCTGCCGAATGCTTTTTGATAATGTAATGACTTCAGTTCATTCACAGTGAGTGAGCACCTTTGTGTAAAAGCAGAATATATGATGAGACTGATGTATTAGAAGGAAATGCAAGTTGATGCACTGACAGGCCTGGGATTGAATTTGAAAAACGATGCATGTTTAATGTGATGCTGAATGATTGAATTTCTCACATACCGTAGTGGAAAATATTCTCAAGAAGGAACGCCACCAAAAAAAGAAAAGAAAAAAAAACTGCATAACAACTGTGAGAAAAAGTCATGCAAATTGTCATTTAAAAGTTTAACTTAAAAGTAACAGCTGAGAGCTATAATGTTGTAGCTGTTAGATGCTGTCAGGATTGTGATAAATAAGTAAATATCAAACTAGCAATAATAATAATAATAACATTACCTGTTATGTTTTTTTTTCTATAATTTTTCAAATGTTCATAATTCTTAAGAATTATTAGTTTTTTCACATACAGTAGTGTGGCATAAAATGGAATGCCATAAAAATGTTCTTCCTCAAACAATTGTTTTATTGCATAAAATAATTATGTGAAAGTAAGCAACACTGTGGTATATACATTTGCAAAAGTGAGATATGATCTCAATAATGAGGAAAGTCCAAATATGAAGTACAAAATCACAATTACATGAAATAATGTGCAATTTGAAAAAGTCACAATTGTGAAATATAAAATAAAAAGTTGCAAATATAAAATACAAAGCTGCAATTGTTAGAAAAAATACCTTTCTGTTTTCCAAATGGCATATCATTCTGAGGAATATTGACTTTCTCACATAGTGTGATATAACCTTAAGAAAGACGGCCACAAAAGTGTGCTTCCTCAAACAATAGTATTATTGAATAAAATAATTTAACATAACAGCAGGCTAATTCTAACACCAAAAGCCTAAAAGGGTATTAAAAGCACCACAAACAAAATCAATAATATATCGACTGCCCTTTAGGTGCATTTATTGTTCATTAGAAGTCACAACGCTATCATATTTTATATGATGCTAACAAATTAGTTTTGTATACTATTGCATAACCCCCCTCAGACTTTATATTCTTAAAGGTTACAATAATCAGACACTGTAGGATAGCATTGCAGGAACAAAATGCTTTTAACATATTGCTTTGAGTCCTTGGAGATGAGGGGAACAAAGAATAAAATAAAAAAAATATAGACGAAGACAAATAGTTGTGTCCATGTGGTGGACTTTGGATTTGCCAACAATATCTGAGAAAGATGAGAGTGTCAAGGTTTTCTCCAACAAACCCACAGTGCCCTAGATGCAAAACAAAGCAAAAGAAAACAATAATAGACCAGTGTCTTTTGAAATGTGCATTGCCACTTCAATTTGGCTGCAGCTGGGCCACATTTCTCGTCCTTATTATATGTATGACTCCATTAGAACGAATGCTTGGGAACCACAGACTCTGCTCTTCAGAAAAAAGTGATTCTCTGTTCACACACACACACCACACACACACACACACACACACACACACACACACGTTTGTTTTTGTGAAAAGTGGGGACATCCCATAGGCCTTATGGTTTTTATACTGTACAAACTGTATATTCTATCGCCATTCACCAACCCTACACCTGACCCTTACCCTAACAGGAAACTTTGTGAAAATGTATAGTACATACTATAGTGTTATTGAAACATAGGGTAAATTACTTGAATCAATTTTTTTTGGTAATTCTATAGTTGCTGTGGTAATATACCAACTACAGTAATATTAAAAAAAATACTTTACCCAATACTGTACCAAGTTTATATTATATGTTATATAAAAAAATATATATATATATTTTTATATTTTATATTATACTACAATGTTTACTTTAATAAAAACTTAAGTATACTACAGTATTTATTACAGTTTATCAGTTCAGAGTAGTTCTGCTAAGAAGAGAGGGCAAATAGTTGAGGCATATCCCAATAGACAAAAGACTAATTAGAGCAGAAGGTGATTTAACAAAATACACACAGAGTCGGGTGATCCTTTTTCAATGTATTTATACATTACTCAGTGTTCTTCTTAAAATAATAAGGTAAATAATAAGGTAAAAATATCTTCTTTTGTGTTTTGTAAAAAAGAAAGAATGTGATACAGGTTTGAGCTGACATGAGTATATTTAAATGATGGCAGAATTTTCATTTCTTTTCCTATTTCCCAATTTTGTGACTGGAAGCCGAAATAAATAAATATGACAATGATTATTTTTAATGTAGCTATTTTTGAACTCCCGTAGTGAAGCCTATTTATATATAATCTATTTATCTATATATTTATCTATATTTTTTAAATATATTTATATATTTAAATATAAATATTTATATTTTGCATCATATCTTAGTATCATATTGTGTTTCTTTCTCTTTTTTCCCCTCACTTTTGCTCAAAGTTGCACTTCTACATATTTTGGAACATTTACCAAAAGTACTATTCATTATTCACATGTAAAGTGCTTCAATGAATTAAAAAAATTGTTCAAACACAAATTGAGATATTTTTTAATAAAACCTGTAGGAGGTTTCTGTCCCTCCATTTAAACTCAAGTAACCAAAACTTACAAGATCCAAAAAGGTAATACAAGTACTTCAATCTTTTTAATATTTGATGTAACCCTTGAGGAGATATGATTATGTAATATAATAAACTTATTTAATTTAGGCTTTTATTTGCATATAAATAATGATCAACACACTTAATGTAGCTCATTACATCCTGTAAACATGGAAGCTTAAATTTGTGTGTGTGTGTGTGTGTTCGTGTGTGAGATGGATGAGCACCAGTGAGGTCTACTCTAGCATGTGACAGACACGCTTCCCATTAAGCAGTTGAATCTCTTTACACTTTATGACCTTTTCAGATTTGGTTACCTGGACTTGGAGGGACAGAAATTCAACCACAAAATTTTCATTTTTGGATGAACTGACCCTTTAACACCTGTAAATAGTAGCATACTGTAAGTATTATCATACAGCATTTATCATTTTCATGGACAGTATAAAAATAAAACTATGAAGCCGCAGCTGCATGCTTTCAATGTTTAAGCTTCCACTAATCTTTAACAGCAGGTCTATTTCACTGAAGGCCTGAGGATGCATGTAACACGTGCGCATCACTTTCATTTTAAATTTAACTGATGATGGCAATAGGCAGCTGTAAATATATAAAATCATGTTTTAAGAGCAGATTGGTTGGGGAGAGGAAAGAGTAGGGCTGGCATGCTCGACATGGCATGACTTCTTTATCTGCTCTTCAAATGATTCGAGTGGAGGGTAGCCCATTATGTTGGCGGAGCTCTGAGTTGAAGTTGATGCTAATCACAGCAGCTGTGATCTTTTTTGCTCAGTCCAGGACCATAAGGCTTTGGATGTGATACAATCTTTCCTTAACCCACCTTTTTTTTTCTTTTAATGTTCAGAGAGCATTTACAACTGCAAAGGTTTGTTAACCTAGAGCTGACTGCAGTAACAGATATGACTGCTGATAAGATGTTAAAGGGCTGTTTGTGGAAACTGCACTGCACCAGGCACAAGTCTTCTGGGAAGTGGGCTCGCTTCCCAATGTGAGGCTGATTACGCCAGCCAGGCCCTTCACAATAAACAGATGGCTATGGCAATCATGATTAATAAATTAATTTATTTTGCCTTCCAGCAACTGGTTAAGAGTTGGGAAATATTTCATCCTTATTATATGTTAGCATAACATCCAACAAAATATTTGTTAAAGGAATAATTCGCTCTTAAGATGAAAAGTTTTATTCATTTCAAAGCCGTATGACTTAAGTAGTGGAACAGAAAAGCAGAAATGCTCACACTGCTATTTCTTATACAGTGAAATAAAACAGTGATCAATACTTTCAGTGGAAGCCGCAAATCTGTATCTCACAGTTCTGACTTATTTTTTTTTAGTTAATTTATTGCAGCTTTTGTGTTGCAAAATAAGGTAGACAGTCACAGTCACAAAGCACTGCTGAAGAATCCCAAAGCTGCCACTGTTTCCTTTAACTGGCAGCAAACAGGAACTGATGGCTGAAAAATGGGTTGTCATTTGACTAATGTCATAGTGTTTCAGAAGTCAGTAGATCTTATGCAAAACACATGAGGAGCTGAGCAAGAAAAGGTCATTCGGGGAAGAACAGGGGGAATAATATGACACTTGTGACTTTGAGTGCGTTATATTTTTTTGTTGAGAGCCCCTGTAGCAAATAATCTTTCTGTGATTGATCCTCTGCACTCTTTCTAACATCCTGCTGCCTTTTACAAATAACTGTGCAGTATGTGTGTGATAGAGAGAGAGGGGGAGGAAGAGAGAGAGAGAGAGAGAGAGAAAGAGAACACATGCCGTATTTAAGACCTTGTCATTATGTGAGGTGAGCTTTGTATCTGATCTTCTGTAAAGCATCTTTGTGTGATTTTATTTGTGTGTTCATGAACTCAAAACCTTTTCCTGTGCTCCTTCTATGATAACTGCTTTCTTCAATAGTGAGATGCCGGTCTGATGTAAGTGTGGTATCTGAGGTCATTCTACAGCACATCCCTGCATCTGTCCACAATCACCGCGGCTGCTGAAGCAGAGGTCCAGACAGCCCCGCAGAGCGCCCTTCACCCCACCAGAACGCACTCCTGCACATGCACAATTAATGCAAAAAATAAAATGAAGGATTCATGGAAGTCTATGTTGAGCTGTTGTTTTCATAACAGCAGTCATCTCAGTTTGTAGTGTGCAAAGGCACTAAATATGTATAATTTAACAGCTTAGTTTTGCCCTGAGTTAATGTCAGAGTGTAATCCATAAGTTTTAATTGGCTCGGTTGGAGAGGTATTTGTTAGAGTTATGTTCTTCATTATATTTTTGCATATATAATATAACACAATAAAAACAATAGCCAGCTATTAAATAAAATATTAAAGGGATAATTCACCCAAAAATGAAAATTCTGTCACGTTGTTCCAGACCAGTAAGATCTTCATTCATCTTCGTAACATAAATTAAGATATTTTTGATGAAATCCAAGAGCTTTCTGACCATGCATAGACAGCAATGCAACTGAAATTTTTATGACCCAGAAAAATAATAAGGACATCGTCAAAATAGTCCATGTAACATCAGTGGTTACTGTAATGTAATGTAGAATACTTTTTGTACGCAGATAAAACTAAAATAATGACTTTATTCAATGATTTCTTCTATTCCAGGTCAGTCTCCGCTGCCATTCAAGAGAGTTTACAAAAAGTATTCTCGTGGTGTCATAATATTATGTGAACTATCCATTTAAAAGCTTTGACAAAAACAAACAAACAAAAAAGTTCTCTCTAAATACAAAAGTTAAATATTTATCGTGATCTATTCAAGTCATTGTTTCTGTGAATTTATGAATAAAAGGTAATACATTTAAAAAAAAAAAAATAAAAGTGTTTCTTTAAATACAGAAATTAACTGTTTAGCATAGAAGAGACTTTTGAGATCTTTCTTTGAATTTTTTAAATAAATATATTATTTAAATAAAAAGTATCATGAAATCGAACCTGCCACAGAAACTGCGCATTACTGGTAAATCAAAAATGTAAAATTAAATTAAACATTTAACAAAGAGGTCACTGTTTCTGCTTACAATTATAGCTTTACTATTAATAGATGGACTCTGCTACTGTACATCAGTTTGCAATCACTATACATAATCTGAATACATGGCATTTTTACTGTAGTAGAATGTATGTAGTTTAAATCATAGAGAACTGAGCCCACAAGGAAAGCAGCATTAGATAACACAGATGAGATGAGGGATTGTTGGATTGAAAGAGAGTAATGACAGCGAGGAAAGCTATCATGAATCTTATGGGCGGACAGCCTGTTTCCTACTTGTGTCCCTGCCTCTCTTAAAGTGGATTGATCTAACTGTTTGGTTTCTCTCTTTGCATTTGTCAAGGGGATGGTGACCAGACGGGCCAACCTGGCCACCCCGAGATGAAATGGCAGCAGCCTACTTCCCTGCTCCCCACAGACAACAGGAAGGAAATTAAAGAAAGAAGGTGCTTCCTTTTCTCCTGTATATTTTATACCATTTATTTTGGTTGTCTGCCCATCCTTCCCCCCCCCCCCCCCCCTCTTTTTCTCTCCCTCTTCCTCTCACATATGTGTACAAACACACTTTGTAAAAGGAGACTCAGAACGGATTGAATAATTCCCTTTGTAAAATCCAAAGGTTTTTCTTCTACAAAGGTTAAAGAAAATTCCTTCCAAAACATTTCCCAGGAGCACTAAAACATTCAATAAAGGATGTTTTTTTTTTCCTGCAGTAGTCATATTTTTTTCCCAGAGGATAATATGGTAACTATGAAATGACAAAACAAAGCAGCAAATATGATAAAAGGTAATAAAGGGTACATTAAAACGGTTGATGTCCTACATTTGTAATTCATCAAATTTAGCTTTCTTTGGAGCACAAGGTGCTTTTTTTCACAAATTCAGAATTCCATAAAATGATTGATTTGACTTCATGATTCACAACATAGGAGAAAACAAAGTTTTTTTTTTTTACATCTCACCAAACCTTAACTTTATTTCTGTTTTCTTCCATCTATGCTGGCTGCATCTCAATAGGCTATTTCTTAATTTCAGTTTGATATGTGTGTATGTGTGAGTCTGTCTGACTGTAATTTTGTTTATTGATTTATGTAATCACATTCAGCGACAGTGTCTGCTTGAGCACTTGTGAGTTTATATACAATCTCTTTATATTACTTTCCTCTCACAGAAGTTTGTCACTGCATACGCACATCACTGCACACTGCACTGCTCAGCACAGTCTTCCTGGTAACAAGGACAGAAATGCCACTTAACAGCCATCTAGAAAATGTCTCTGTGATGTCACTTGGGTAACATGCATGAAATACCCTTATATAAAAAAAAAAAAAGAAAAAAAAAGATGAGAATGAATAAAACATGTTCAATACCCAGTCAGGGCTGTTATATTATTAAAGTGGACCTCTACATCAAAGCACATCATGGTTTAAAGTAGTGGGTGCTGAGCGTGCCTTGACAATGAGCCAGAAAGCCATCAGACACTGGACCAGGGGGACAAAGGGGGCATGCGAAAATTTTCTTTAGGGTGCCCCTAACGGCAACTATTTCTGAATATTCATTGATCTATATTATGTAGACTACTAGTGTAGGTATGTAAAAGAAATTTTCAGATGTAACAACTGAAAGAAAAACACAAAACTTGTAAATCAAATAATGTTTTATATACACACACACACACACAATTTAACGTAGCATATTTTTATATATGAATAGGCTGTTTGTCAACTGATTGCATGCTGTGGGAGCTGTATTATTGCTGTATAGCTACAAAAAATATTAAAAATACAACCCATATATAACATTTTATATTACTGCAGTTTCTGAACAAATAAAGTAGTAATTGATGTAATAAATGCACGCCTGGTGTTTGTTTTAATTGTCAGAATCTATCGAACAGAAAAAAAACAAAAAAAACATTTGCAATCAAGACTCTGGACCAGACTCTGTGAAGCCAAGCATAGCCTAATAAAAATTTGTTAACCGACAGTAAGAATTTTTAACTAATTAATTGCCTACTTTTGTTGGCTGCAGTTTTTTTTCTCTCTCTCATTTTTTTTTTAAACACTCCACACATTTTATGTTTTTGAGGGGAAAAATAAAACAGATAAGTCATGTATCATATAGCCTACTACGTCGCATTTTATTACATTCAGAAATTATACAGACAGGCCTGAAGCATAATGCTATAATGTACCAACATAAACACTAATTAGTTCCCCTCATTCTACAACAAATCCTTCAGATTTAACTGTAATCATAAAAGAACAAGAATTACTATAATAGGCCTAGCTATATATATATATATATATATATATATATATATATATATATATATATATATATATATATATATATATAAAATTATATATATATATAAAATTATATATATATATATATATATATATATATATATATATATATATATATATATATATATATATATATATATATATATATATATATATTTAAAGTGTAACCGAAAGTATAATTCCCTACCTCACTCATTCAGAACCAACCAATATGTTTATTCAAGATGTATTTGAAGCTATTATATAGCCTAGGTAAATGCTTTGTATTTCACTTGCGTAATATTGACAGAAAAAATCATAATCAGCAATAATGTGCCAAAGTGGACCGGTGCGCACCGAACGGCACAGATTTTAATACAGACCATTTCTATTGACTAGTGTAACTTTTTATTTGTTTGGGTGACTGTATTTTATTTTAATAATGAGCAAGATGCGCTGTTTTACAATGAATATATAGTGTGCGCGTGAGATCCCGGTGTTCTGACGATTTGTGCTCGAGGCATCTGAGCCCACAGCGCAGGGTAGTTTTCAGGTTAAATTTCAGTAATTGGAGGCTTAGCATGCTACATTTTTTTTGTAGACTGACCAATTCTGCATTCTATAGGTTGCACTGGCAGTCGTGTCCAAAGGGAGAAATCCATACCGTCTTCATTTGATAATACTGATGAGGCCTCTTGAAGTAAAATCTTAGCAGATATGATCTGAACTTGTGAAGGTAAGATGTGCGAGCAGAACTGCATGCAAAGTATTTGCGGTTCTGGTATGTTCCTTGCAGGGCCCTTACTGCCCATGGCTACTTTTTAATTGGCTCTCCCTAGACATGTAAACATCACATTGAGTATGCAACAATGAACAGCAGATAGGGGAAAATAAAGAGGAAGTCGCTTTGTTAGGGCATCAATTAGTTGTGACTCTCGTTTATAAGGGTGGTCCACAGAGACACTCAAGGAGTTTGTGCTAATACATCTAGAGGAGATCAAGACATTTTTGTCAACAAGCCTTGCCCATAATGTTAGGAAAGCACGGAAGTGGACAGGATGGCATTTGTCAGCCTGTATTTGAAAGGTTGAAAAAAAAATGGAAAAGGTTTCAAGGGGAAGGTTTGCAGGGCTTCAGTTCTGCCACGTAAATTGGTAGCAGCAACTGGCCAGAGTTGGAGATCTGACCAACCTAATATGAATGACCTAGACTGTGCTGGATAACACAGGCCTGCATATTTATCAGATACCTGAGGAAAATGTCTGGCCTCTGAAAAATGGGCCAGCAACTGGCTTTTACTCAACAGTTAATTAATATTTATCATTCACAGGAGAGTTGAAAGATACATAAGGGTCCTCAGGAAGTTCTTTTTTTGCTGACTATAGGCTTCATAGGCCAGATAATATTAGGAACAAAGAACAAAGTGAGAGATTGAAGATAGTAGGTTGTCATGTTCTCCACGCTTTTCTGAAGTTTGCTGTTTTTTTTTTTACTTTGTCAGTTAACTTTAGTTTTCAACAGCATATGGGTCAGCGATGTATATGAGTGTCTATGATAAATGAAAATCTTTTAAAACTCTGGTTTAAACACATTTGCCAAGTTTGAAATTTTCTTTGACATTTTATTTACTGTTTTTAAGAAACGTTTCATCATATTCACACACACACACACACACACACACTGAGACACATATTATCAAATGTTGAAATCTAACGGTTTCATAAATATTTTTCTAACATTGATCTTGGATGATATTAAGAAATGTAAAAGAAAATCATGCCAGACTACGTTTATTTTATTCCTTGTGATATTGGAATAATTGTATCAGCCTGCCATTTTATGTCCCCCAAGAGATATTAACATGAAATTTTCATTTTGAAATTAAAAACATGTTCTCCATAGAGGTGTATTAAAGTTATTGAATGTATGCATTGCATTTAAAAAAATCTGTTGACAAATTAATGACAAAATTGAGCATCATGTCACCGATCTACAGTATATGCTTTACATATGACGCTTGTTGTTTTTCTACAATACAGCGGTGTAAGCACATATGAAAAGATTTTAAAACATTTAAAATGTTGCATGCAACTGTAGTTGGTACAGTGGTACTTTCAGTGCAGTTATGTGTACATTGTTTCCCCTTGTGCCACTGTGCCATTTCACGCCATTCCTCTCCTGTCATCACCTGAGATGAAGACAGGGAAAGTGCAGATGGTAGGCTGAAGTGAGACTTAAACAACTGTGACATTGATGGCAAACCTCTAACTCCTTCTGCAAATTGACTGTTCCACTCTCCCCAATCATGTCCCCATTTATTAGTTTCAGTTCACTTCCTCTGAGCCAATCTCACGAAGAGGTATTTTCCCTGGATTTTGACCAGCATCAATTTTCTAATGGGAGGCAGAGGGATTATGCATGTGGATTAAACTGGGCCAGATTATCCAGGTGAGCTGTGTCTCTGCAAACCTGCATCGTTTTAGAGAATTAGACAAAGAGGACAGAGTGTCTCACCACCACAGGCCAAAATGGAACGCGTTTATGCGATGGCAACATTTGTGTTACCTTTTGTCTTATTACATTTTGGGCACATTAGTCACTATAGAGAATAGTGTCTGTGAGCTTAGGTGCAATGTTCTGCGTGGTTAACCTGACTGGATTTGTGGTAAAAGCTGTTAATGCGGACAGCTCTTAAATCAGAATTGACCTTTAATGGAGGAGTCAACCTAACTCTACTCAGAGACAGGCTTATTGGCAGAAAAAAAAAAAAAACCTTGTTCAGACAAAGATTAGGCACTGATATATTCCTAACTCTTTGCTGTGCTGCAGAGGTGGTTTATTCACCTTGAAAATATGAGTTATCACAGGTCCATTTGCATTGCAGGATATTATAGTGCAGGACAGAACTGGACTAAAGAACCTGAGCTAATTAAATACCCACATTGAATATTTCATCCACACAATTAAAATTCCTTTGTTATTTATTCACCCTCATGTCATTTCAAGCTGTAATTTTTTTTATAATTTTTTTGGGTTGAAAGAAAAGTACTGAAGACTCTTCACTAAAGTTGAGAATCATGTTTAGTTCCATTAAAAGGTCCAGTCTCCACAACACTGTGTAGTTTCTGACTGATTGCTCCTCGTACAGTGTGCAATAGTTTGTATAGGACACTTTTTTTTTTTCTTAATAAAGTGCACATTAAGCCAGTAGTGTAATGTAATATATATATATTCATATATTTCTTCCTTTGTAAGTACTAGTGGATCTTTTAAAATCTTCAGTTCCCAATCCCATTTCTTCTCTTCATACAGGTCTTTTCCACGTAATGACAGTTTAAAGTGTCCACAGGCTTTCAAGCTCCACAAGTGCCAAAATATGTATTGGTGGATCCTGCCACACACTCATAGAGTTTTAATGTCCCTGTGCCCTTGAATACCAGGCTTATTTCCTGAAGTTGAATGATAGTATGACTGGCGCTGTGCTCGGATCTCTCTCACTGTGTATGGCTGTGCGTGTCCAGCTGGAAATCCTCCGATTAGACAAATCAAACCTCACTGACAGTGAATAAATTCATGACAGTACATTGTTAAAGGTTTAAATACTCCCATTTGATTAGATGATTCATCCACTGAGCTAACAGGGCATAAAATAACTGTAATGTCAAGGCAGGGTCAGAGACAGTTTTCCGGAATTATAATTGTTTAATTCCTGCATCGGGTCAATTTGAGATTTTTTCAAAAAAGCAGAGGGGCTCTGGCATAAAGCGTTGGTTTCTAACACTTGGATTAAGGTATTATTCACAACCCATTGCATTGCTTGTGGCCTCATTAGTAGATCAGGTAAGGTGTCAAAGCTTGCCCTTTGCTTTGAATAACAGTTTGCTCCTGGGAGGCATTAACTTATTGCTCTGTGAAGTGTTGCACTCACAATAATTAAGAAAAGATCATTCAGTTTATATGAGATACATAATGAGTACCGTTCACTATTAGAAATATTGTCTTGCCTGATTAATTGTGATCACACCAAACTATTAATCAAATGAAGCAAAGAAATGTACTCTGCATAGATTCATGTCTGTAGATTACAGCCACGTATGCATCGACATGACCTCATTTCGGGGTTGGATTATTGTTAATTGTCCAATTTAACATGGTAGTGACACGTAAGAATGAACACGGTCACGTACACGCTTTTTATGTGTTCAGACAATATTAGAAATGTTTTTTTGATTCAGATGTTAACATATAGGTCTGAGGTAATGAAAAGAAACTCAGTGTACAGACACCATACATTCATTTATGCATTTTCTTTTTAATAACCCAGAAAGATAGATAAAAGACCATTTCTTGTTCCAAATCTTGTTCTAGTCGGCTCAAGAGGGCACCTCTCTCTTTTGCACTTGTTACACTACTGTTGCTAAGCAACCATCTCCAAGAGAGCCACTGTTGCTAGACATGAATCCTATTAGTGTTTATATAGTGCTTTTTTTGAGATCAAGGTCATAAATAAGCATTTACATTACTGCATTTTTAAAGCATGAACAAAAGTTCTTGACAGGAGGGCCAAAACTAAAAGAGGAAATGTGTAAAGAAGAAGTGCAAGCAGCAGAAACACACAGCTCAGTACTGTAGTCAACCTGTGTTCTTACAAGGTTCACATTTTAAAGTGCGTTTAAAATAAAGTCAGGTGGTTTCCGATTGATTTTGATTTGGTAATAGAGTAACCCTTTACACTGAAAAGAACTGTCATGAAAAGAAGAATCAAAATGTTACAGTATTTATTTTTACACATAGAAGAGGTTACGCTACAATAAAAAACATACCGAGAGTTTCAGATATAAAACTAACTTCCCCAGTTTAAAATACAAATAAATATTTTCTACCCTTCTAAAATGTCCAGATTTGAAATTGAGAGAATTGTAACGTCACAATTCTCAAAACTCATGTCTCTCATGTCAATACTGCCATTAGATAAAGAGATATATTTTTTAAATTATGAGTATGTACTAAGATTATAAGATCACCTCAGGAAACATTAATTAATTTAAAGAAATAATTTAAATTAACATGCAATATGCAATATTTCATTACAATATTTAGCAATATTTGTTAGTTATTAAAAATACAACTGTTCATTGTTCATGTTAGCTGAGCTCCATTAAATCATTTAATCAGATAAAACCTTTGATTTTAAGGATGTATTAACATGTAAAAAAACAAACAAAAATAAAACAATTAACTTAGATTAATAGTTTGTCAACTAAACTAATTTTAACAAATGGAGCCTCACTGTAAATTGTTACCAGTAATATTCTTATTGTAACTTCGTAACTTAGTGTTTATTAAAATAAATGATGGTAAAAGAGAAAAGCTTTTGCATGTTTACATATGGAACCAAAATTGCTTGTGGGCAATAAAAAACTGGAAGGATGCTCCAAACAGCTGTGTAGGGAGAGCTTGTGACCGGAATAGCTGTTGACGAAGTGCACATTGGTGCTTATTAGTTTTAGTTGATTTAAAATTCTAAGAGCAACTTTTTCATTCATATACAACTAGTTTTGTAGGTGTTTTTTTTATGTAGATTGTTGCACCATTATTTGCTTAAACTTTTATGCTGATCTTGAATGATCATGGCGTTGAATAAAATGTCTTTAAACGGTCTCTTCTTAACTAAATTGGCAGAACTTGGCCATGTAGTATATCGAGTTTTCCAGCACTTTTTGTGGTATTACTAGCCAAATAGTTTTTTAAACAAAATTTATAAAACAAAAATATATTGAACTTGAATAAAAAAAGTTTGACGCATCCAAATGTGCTGTTGAAAAGTAATATTCAGTATGGCAGCATACTTACTGATGTCATATTAATTTATAGTGTGTACCTTTAATCTGAGGATTTCTACCGGGACACAAGCAGCCACACACGGTATGGTGCTGCTTCAGATGGAGGATAAGCCGCATGTTCACGGGCACTGTGACATTTAAAGCTGCAGTATGAATCACTGAATGGACTTGAATCATGCTTTAGATCTGGAAAAAATCTTTTGCTTAGTTTACTACAGCAAAAAACAAGTGCAGAATATACTGGTTTTCTGTATGTGGTATCCAATATATTCATTGCTCAGAGATGCTTCACTTTCATCCCAAAATCATTCAGTCACATGTGCATGTTGTACAGATAAGACTAGTGATATCAATGTGGTGACCAAGTGCATTTTTTTTTCCCAGGTGAGGGATCTGAGCTCTAACCTTGCAGTCTACTAGATGAACTTCCCAGAGAGACTGAAAGTGGGGCAGTTGGCAGGAGTGAAAACCCAATTAGGCAAAAGTGACATGTTTCCACCACCCTCCCGCTGCATTGGAACGTTTTCATTCGGCTGTCTGGGCAAAGGTTGCTTATTTCCTGGGGGCAGATTCATCTTAAAAGCGATGCCAGTGGCTCCTGAAGACACTCTCTTTGAGTGTTGTGGAACTCACTTTATAACAGCCCGACTGTCAAACCATCTGTGGCCTGTGGGATATCTGTGGTTTTTTAAAACATGCTATTGCAAACAGCCATTTTATATTTACAATATGTGTCATTAAAGATAATACTCTAGATATTTATTAGCATTTAAGATTTTTCACAATGTTCATTCTAAGCTGGGTCATTCCTACCGAGCAGTACATTTTCACATCCTCATCATCTTTAAAGGTCCCATGACATGGACTATTTCCTTTTCTTTAAATGCTTTTTAATGTTTCCTTAGGTGTAATTATATTGTTAGTATGATTTTCACATTTAAAATTTAGAGATAAAAAGCATTTTTAGATCCTGATATTAGCCCTCTGGCTTGAATGCTCTATTTGAAGGGGCGTGTCTGTTGTGAGACTCCGAGCAAACGACAACTGTTGGGATTGGTTGACATCTTTGCATTCAAAATGCGTATTACATGTGGAACCCCTCTCAAATATATATATATATATATATATATATATATATATATATATATATATTTACTATTATAGCTGTCGAGATTAACGAATCGTGGATTTGTTGATTATATAATTATTTTTTGATCTTTTCCCATCACATGAAAGGCTGCAGTGATGCTACTAAGAGAAACAACGTGAAGTTGATCGTTTAGTCACTGGCTTGATTCACTGACGCATAAACAGTATTAAACGATTTAGAAAGAAAGTCTGTGTGAACTTGAATCATTAGCTACACATCAGAAATCACTGATCACAGATCAGGCATTAATCAACACCGTTACTCACTGTTTGTGCCGCTGCTGTCGAATCCATATCATAAAAGTCTGTTTGAAACGCCTGTGCTGACATTGCGACTGAATTATATGTAAATATTTGGGCGGGCAAAGCAGAGAAAGGGGAGGTAACAATTCTCCTTACAACGTCACAACGAGGAGATTCAAGATCAGCCAAGTTGAGCTTCCATTTTCTCAAAGGCAGAGAAAGATAGCAAAATCTCGATTTACACCGATTAAAATTTCTAGAAACTTGGGGACCATATACAGGCTAGGGGAACTCATATTAATGTTAAAAAACCTCAGAAAGTGAAATTTTCATGTCATAGGACCTTTAATATATCAGGTAAAACATTTATCTTATTTTTAAAGAAATCATATTATTTAATTTTATTTTGTCACTGTATTATTGCAAGTCAGTATATGATTCTATTTAACTTATACAAATGTATTCATTAATTTCTCTTTATCAAATATATTCAATATGTTCCCTTTTCCAGTTTTAAATTACACTTTCCAGGGATATGGTGATGGGAAAAATATTAGAGGGGAGGAAAAGTTCTATTTCATTGCTTTTGGTTTAATTACAAAACTTTTGCGTTCCATTAAAAAAGTTTGAATTGTCTTGCAAAAGTTTTGTGCTTTCTGAGCAAATGCAAAATTGGTTATGGAAAAAATATTAAGTGGGAGGAAATAATGTATTTCAATGGTTTTACATTAATTGGGTAGTAATTTTAGTAATTTTTACCCCCCCCCCCCCATTAAACTTTCTAGCAAAAGTTTTGAAAGCAAATGCTAATTTTCTCAGGGGAACCCAGACAAAATTCAGTTGACACTCTTACATAGGCTAACTCTTCATCACTGATTGAGTGACTATAGCCAACTTTAGATCATTTTATTTCTGTCCAGTTTTTTTGGCCTTGTATAATAATTAAGTTATAATAAATAAAGCATATGCCTAATCCTCTTAAGAGCATATTTTTCAATGTCTGGTCCTTTTGTAGAAATGTTTAAATAAAGTGGGTATGGATCAGGATGTTGCTCCAAACTGGATGAAAGTGCCATGAGGAAACTAGTCAGAGTGGCGACCAAGAGCTTACAGCAACTCTGAAGCAGTTGCAGGAATTTATAACAGAGCGGTCATTGTGTGCATGTGACAATAATATCACAAGTTCTCCACAAATGTGGCTTGTATGGAAAGGTTGCAGGAAAAAAGCCACTCCTCAATAAAGGCCACATGCAGTCACCACTGAGCTTTGCCAAAACGCACACTAAAAATTCTGAGGCAAATTAGACTATAATTGAATTATCTGGCCTCAATACCAAACGATATGTCTGGCAAAAATCCAATACAGCTCACCTTCCAAATAACAGCATTCTTACATTAAAACATGGAGTTGAGTCCAATTTTTGAGGAAAATCTGCTGACCTCTGCCAGTTGTAAATTTGGAAGAGGGTTTATCCTCCAACATGACAATGACCCAAAGCACACAGCAAATCTGACCACACAGTGGTTGAAGGAGAAAAAAGGTGAATGTCCTTTGCATGGCCTTGTCGGAGCCCAGACATAAACCCCATTGAAAATCTGTGGAATGACTTGAAGACTGCAGTCCATAAACTCAAATATAGCAAAGTTAGTAGAAACATATCCCACAGACTAAAAAGGCTGTAATTAAAGCTAAAGGTGGTTCAACAAAATACTGACTCAAAGCGGTGATCCTTTTTCCAACTCAGTGATTGTTTAATATTATTATTATTTTCTGGCATGTTGGTGTTATATCTTTCACTTAGATGTTAGAATGTTAGAAGTTAGAAGTTGCAAAAAAGTAAATCAGCTGGATAAAACTTCATTTTTAAGGCTGCTAACCAACAAAATATGATTCTTTTTAAAGGGGATAGATTATTTCCTATACCCACTATAAAGGGTTGGTTCACTAGTGACAAGATGGGCTTTTAATAAAGTTTAGTTGTCTATCCAGTAAAAAACAAACAGACAAAAAACACTTGGATTTCACATTCAATCATATGTTGAAATCAAATATGCATTGCATTTATCAGATGGTTTATCCAAAGCGACTTACAGTGCATTCAGGCTATACATTATTTTACCATTATGTGTGTTCCCTGGGAATTGAACCCACAACCTTTTGTGCTTCTAATGTAATGCTCTACAATGCAATACTCACAGTGTAAATGTTTAAAACTCATGTTGCTCACAGCAGAAATGGGGAAAAAAATAAATAATATATATCAGCAAGGCATATCAGCCTTCCCTGGAAAGTTCCCTCACAGATAACAAGTACACAAACAACTGTTCACTTAACATACTACATTCAGCAGAAACAAAGCAACTTACAGTGCATTCAGGATATTTATTTTTTTATTAGTATGTGTGATCCCTGGGAATCAAACCCACAACATTTTGCACTGATAGAGCAATGCTCTACCACTGAGCCACAGGAACACATACTATCATCCACAATACACATACACAATCTAAAGCTGGTTGAAAATCTGTGAAACTATTCATTTTTTAACAGTTGAGTTCAAAAGGTGCTGCATGCCAGGAATGACCTAGGATACTGACCAGCAAGTTTTTCGAAAATTTGAAATAGCAAATTTAGACTGCGTCACCAACTATATCAACAACCTGTCTCTCTTGATTCAGATCACACTCTGGTCAAACCCTGCAGTACGGTTCTGATGTGCGCTCTATGTTGCCAGTAAGCATTATGGATCCAGCATTTCCTGGGCAGTCGATGTTGATGTCTGCGTGCAGTGAGCTAGCGCTTCTCTACAGAGACACCATATGAAAATGACCAGGATCAGCACATCTGGCAGGGCTGCGCCTTTCCCTCCGTTTAATATGCGCAGGAACCCGCATGGATTGGGTGTAAAAACTGGAATGAATAATTGATGCGGCGTGGTGCCACAAAGCACTTTCTTTCAGCTAATTGGATTTAAAGAGAGAGGGATAAAATATTATCATTCAGCCTGTGTGTGCTGAAATGGTCAGAGAGGTAGAGAATAATAGCATCTGCACCCTGCTCATTAATCCAGGTTGCCAACTTGTTAGAGGCTGAGTATCTGATGTTTTAAGAAGCACTGGCACGGTACAATCTAGCATAGATATGAAACGCTGATGATTCTCTCGCGGCTGACCTCCTTTTATATTTAGCTGCATCTAATTTGCTCAAATTTATGACTAATGCTGCATCTTTCCCAGCGATTTGTGTCACTCTTTGCAACTGTCGATGAGCAATAATCTTCAAAAAATGAACACAGAGGACAAAGCTCTCAGATGCAATGCTTGGGAATTAAGTTTGCTACAAAAATCAGCCTAAAGATGAGTACATATCTGCATTTTGTGTGGACTGTTTGGCTAGAGTGGTGCAGTCTGGGTAAAATAATAAGACGTACAAAACAGAGGGATGGAAGTAGGTGGAGAAAGAGAGAGAGAGAGACAGGGAGCCAGGAGAGTGTCAGAGAAAGCCAAAATGATAGGAGAAACTCTGAAATGCAGCCCAACGGGCATCTTGTTTCGCTATACGTCGAGGAAATAAACAGGAGAGCATACATTGTGAGCTCTGCTGGGCTGCGAAAATAAAATCCCGGTGGACAGGAGAGAACAACTTGCAGCATGCTCTTGTGAAAGGTTTCTTCAACATAACTGGCAGGCAGGAGCATTCCATCTGCTGGCTAATAAAAAAGTAAGGGAGAATAAGAATGGGATAATAGAGAGAGAGAGACCACACTAATAACACAGTGTAACATCACCAAGCAATTTTAGTTCAGCAACTGTAAAACCTGTATAGATTGTGACGGTCCATCAGCAGATTCAAAATGGAACAATAAGTGATCAAATGAACTGGTGTTTTCATCTGTTAATTTACTAATGTGCACAACTCCGATGCATAAAATGCTTAGAAATTTGTAATCACTTTGATTAATCAACTGACGAATCAGAACGGGTATTCATATGATGATCGGAATGTTGGTGGTCTGAAAGATTATACTGCAATGTGAATTATCTCTCTCTCTCTATCTCTCTCTCTCTCTCTATATATATATAGTACAGACCAAAAGTTTGGACACACCTTCTCATTCAAAGAGTTTTCTTTATTTTCATGACTATGAAGGCATCAAGGTCTATTTGAGCAAGAAGGAGAGTGATGAGATGCTGCTCCAGATGACCTGGCCTCCACAGTCACCGGACCTGAACCCAATCGAGATGGTTTAGGGGTGAGCTGGACCGCAGACAGAAGGCAAAAGGGCCAATAAGTGCTAAGCATCTCTCGGGGAACTCCTTCAAGACTGTTGGAAGACCATTTCAGGTGACTACCTCTTGAAGCTCATCAAGAGAAAGCCAAGAGTGTGCAAAGCAGTAATCAAAGCCAAAGGTGGCTACTTTGAAGAACCTACAATATGACATACTTTCAGTTATTTCACACTTTTTTGTTATGTATATAATTCCACATGTGTTAATTCATTTTTCTGATGCCTTCAGTGTGAATCTACAATTTTCATAGTCATGAAAATAAAGAAAACTCTTTGAATGAGAAGGTGTGTCCAAACTTTTGGTCTGTACTGTATATATATATATAGTGAGACATATCAGCCTTCACGGGAAAATTGCCTCACAGTGTTTTTAAGAGAGATATAAAGAGATATAAAACTTAATAAAAGGGCATGCAGCATGCAGGGACCACAGAATCAACATAAAAAATCTGTTTGAACTTTCTGAACCATTAGTAAGAGAGGCAAAGAAAAATGGCCATGAAGCTCTTTAAAGCCACACTTTTCAAGTCACCCTAACGCTATACTACCAAAAAGAAATTGAAAGGCAACACTTTTCCATATGTATGAGAGGGAACGGGTGTGACTTTCTTGACCCTAATTCTTGTTTCCTTTGGATTACAAAGCAAGGATGACTAGCAACGTTTTATCTCAGGTGCAGCTGAGTGGCAACCATGAGAGAGCACATTCTCTCAAAGACTGACAGATTTCAAAGAGTTTACCAGTCACCTGCAGGCACTGGGAATCACAATGAGAAGCTGGATGTCTCTTAAGATGTTATATATATATATAGAAAGCTATCTAGAAAGGAAAGGGAGCACAAAACAGCACACAGAGAAAGAAAATCATGACTGAATTACAGAAAGAAACCTACTGGGTGAAAATCTGATGTAAACATGTACAGGTCACATTTAAGAAAATCTAACTTGTTTTGAAATGTGACAACGTTTCCACAATATTAAAAATATAGCATTCATTATATAATCATATAACATATATAGTCTATATTTTGCATTACTATAACAATAATACGATTTGGGGGGCAAAACCAACATACCTCCCATAAAATATTGCTATGCAAAGAATTTGAATGGTCCCTAAATAAACAATTAATAAATATACATAGGTCTCATTTCTGAAATATGACCTGGATGTGTTATTGACAGGTTTTTAGCCTGCCACTGCTAAAACAAAATAACACTTCAAACAGGTTTCTTGTAAGACGAATTACAACCTAAGAGAAATCTTTTAAGATGACAGTTCAGTTGACATCCAGAATGATTGTTATTATGGGTTCTTATAGATGTTTGTCCAGGAAATGACATCTGACCACATTGACTGTTCTTCATGCTTTTAAACATCTGGATATTTGTGTCTCCATGGACTTTTAATAAAAGTCTTGCATCATTTCAAGTAGCATATGCTGCACTTAAATTCACCTAAATATAAATGTAATATCATTAATATCCTCTGAACATCTGAGTGCCTCCTTTTCAGGTTTGTGATATTTTTAGTCCTTGGCAGGAGCAGGTATCACAGTCAGGAAAAGTGAGTGTGCTTCCTTCACTGAGATATACTGTATGGGGGGTGTTTGAGTCCGGGGGTGATTATTTGTCACACGTAAAACACAGGGAGTATTTATCTTTCAAAAGGTTTAATTCTGTTTCTTCCACTGCAGGCCTGATAGAAAAATGGCCATAATAAACATGAGTGCTTGCTGTTGAAACTTTCTGCCTCTCGTTATCTTTTTATTAGCCATCTGTGAAGTACCAAAGATAAAATTCTAGAATCACAGGCCGTGTTTTTCCTCACACCAGGGTTAAAACAGGCGGTATGCTTCATTGATTGAGATATAATTAAACCAAAAGTTGGTGTGGGGGGGATCAATGCGGCTTTCACTCGCTGATGGCAACGAAGTCCACAGCAAATCAACACTGCAGCGTTTCTTGAAGTAGCTTCAGCCTCATTAAACACACATTAGAAATCATCTCGCATTATAATGCATTTTAAACCAGCTGATTCAAGTCAAAAAATAAAACCAATCACCTCTAAACAGCTGAGACGTCCAGACCAAACCCCCCTTGCAAACATATGATTTTCTTCTTCTTCTTATTATTATTATTTTTTTAAGAGGTTATTTAATGCTTGTGTAAAAATTTAATTTCACAGGGGCAGCCATTGACATTGAAAAACATTTACAAAAATGAACGTTCCAAACACATTTATTGGGCCGATAACATTAATCAAACACAGTGTATGACCATTGTAAACAATGAAACAGAAAAAAAAGGCATCAGCTCTGCTTCAGAAAGTGCGCCAAGCATAAAATATTAAACTTTTTTTTAATTTATTTTCCCTCTATTCTTTTTTTTATGTTTATTTGTATCTTTACATATTCATTTTTAGCATGAATAATTATATTTACAAGGCCAAGACACCCCCCCGACACAGACAACATCACATCATATCAGTCTTTATGATGGTTTTTGTCTTGACAATAAACCTGCAAGGCTGCCTCTCCCTCCTCTCCACAGCGTGAGCGAGAATAAAGATTGAGAATTCAGTTATGATTCAAGGATGTTTCTGCATTGGTAGGGTGGTTCAATTTCCTGTCCCTTTTCCCAGTTTGGTAGCAAGTTGTCCATATGTACAAAGGCTAAAAACATTCAGTTCCATTTGTGAAGAGCCTATGGAATAAATGTTATAGATATTTTTTTTTCTCTCCCAAAAAAGGTATCAAAACGTGTGTAGTTATAACTGTATGTCACTAGTTTTGATTGGATGTATGAAATTGGATTACTTTGCCAAGAGTGCAAAGTCTCTTCTGGCTGGGGTTTGTTTTCTTTTTTTTTTTTCTTTTTTTTCTTAACAACGTCAGGATTTTATCTGGCAGGACATATGTCAGTCTTCATTCTGCACTTATGCATGAGCCCTTTTCTTCATTCTTTTTCATGTTGGTGTTCTTGGGCTGGTCCACATCCTGGCTCTATTTCAGCAGCCATTCGTTCACTGTAAGGGGAAAAATACAATATTATGCTGTTGCTTATCATAATACTTCACGCTACTTTTAATGAGATCACAGATTGTTCGCATACTATATAAAATGTCCCGATATTATGTCAAAATAACTTTTCTCAACAATGGGAAATATAAAATGTTAGATCAACCAGTAATCAAGCAGCTCTCTAAAACAGATCTCACAAACATTCAGTTATTAAACACATATAGATCGAGCACAACACAACGAACCTGGTCATTTATAACAGTGGACACAAAGAACAACAAGAAAACCAACAAGGTCAACAGTTAAGAAGAAGAGGCATAAAGTTGTGTGATGGAATGGTAGCGAGGCAAAACTGAGAAAGAGGTAGAAGAGGCCAAGGATGTTTGGACAATGTTTTCAATCATGAACTTACAATGGAATACGGAGGTCAAGAGGTACAGCCAAATGTTGGGAGAAAAACGGTGTCCTCAATCTTTCAAATGTGTGTAGACACACCATCAAAGTCAGTAAATGCAGTATACTTTATGGAGACTACTGTAACACACAAACATGCAATGTATACATATATACAGTCTGTGTGTGTCTACACAAACACACATGCATAACAAGTGTCTTTTGCTTTATATCACCATGATGTTCTACTATAAATTGTTGTCAGACCACCAATAAAAGAGTAACTGTCCAGTCTCTTGCAATATTGAAATCAGTATCACATACAGTAATGTGTAAATCTGTTCTGCTGAAATTGACATACAGCAAAAGTGCAGCACTGTGCATTTCTCAATCATTGTGATGCTACCGACAACGTGGCTAAGCATTTGACAATCTTGTGTCTTGTTAGGGACTTGTCATTCTGATGGCGGTGATGTGTCCATTGACATTAATGCTTCTGAGGGGTGAAATAAAAATGATCCATTGTGTGGTGCTCTCTGCCCAAATTGTTGAACTTAATGGTTTGCAGATGTTAAGGATTATTTGAGAAATATACCAAAGCGACTAAGAAAAACTCGAACAGCACCTGACTGTTGCGTTTAAATTCAGTATGAGTTTTTATGAGTTTGAAGTTATTAATACAAAGCATGTCTCATGTTTTGGACAATTTGGATTGTGCAGTTTTCTCTTAGCAGTTTACTCTGATGCATTTGCAAACTAGTACTATATACACTAATATACTGTGTTTGAAAATCATCAATACTGGACTCTTTTTTTTTTCTTTTTCTAGCTCTAGCTGCTGTTACAAAAGACTCTGTAACATTGTGTTCATGTTCATTGCGCAGTTTCCCAGAATTACATTTTTCTCTTGCACTCAATATCACTACCTCAAGCTAGAATTTAACATTCAATTAGCCTGCAGACAACTCGCTGTGCTAGCTACAAAAGAATGTGTCTCCTTGGTTAAGATACATGACCCCAGTTGCTTAACCAACACTAATTAAATGCTTCTATCTGCTCCTTCTCCTCCAAGATATTTACATCTTTTAACAGCGCAAATGTAATAAAAGGAAGGAACCTTTTCGGTGGCGCTCATTTACCCACTGGGGTGGTAAATCCAACATCTCAAACAAGTGCGGCACGACTCTGATTCATCACTTCACTGCTGTATCAAGAGTACAAGCAAATTCTCCATAATGAAATTGTGCGATAAGAGCATGCTCAATATAAAAGCTGTATTTTCCTTGTTCATGATGCTTTAATGCTGAAACAATTCACAACAATATCTCATGCATTCTGGTAGAAGCACATACACATCTTAAGATGCCTATGGCTGCTGGGCTGCTGAGACTCCTAAACCTCTTAAACAAGCTTAGTCAATAAATGATGCATGGTCAAGAGGAGATTACCAGTAATTATGCAAAGACTTTTAACAGGATGATGGAATAACCAGCGAGTTTATTTTGTACATTAAATCGCTTCTTTGTATACATGACACATTTAAGGAAACGGGTAATTATACGGTTGTTTTGAGAATAAATATTTGCTCATAAACTACTGCATAATTCATTTCACTCATCTAATATTTACAAATTGCTTGTGTGTGTGTGTGTGTATGCATGTGCTTGTACTTTTGCATGTTGTATAACAGTACAACATCACATATTAGAAATCTACCTAGCCAGCCTACTAACGGTCATGGAGCCTCATAAATGTTTAATGAAGGTGTTCTAAGCTATTGACTTTACACATTGCCAAACACTTCAAAATGTCAAACATGTGTAACGTGAGGCGAATAAAGTAAAAGTTTATTATTACAAATGCACATTTGCAATATTTTCCCCGGAAACTAAACTGTAACTTCTACTCAGTAACTTCAGCGAACCTGTTCATTATGACCAACAATGACATTCCGTCTTGAGGACAGAGTTGTTTTGGAGAAATAAATGATGAAAGCTGTAGAAACACTTCATGGGGTGGTTTAGTCTCTAATTCAAAGGGGGTTGAGAGATCACAAGAAGAAGCACTGACCTCGGTACTGCAACTTCTGTGCCCTGTTGTTGGGGCAGTCCTTGCCCTGCATGCTGAAGTTGATGTTGGTGCGGATACAGCGGTTGTTCAGAGGCTGTACCGGGCGCACGTTGTCACTCATGCTGAGGAATATCTGCGAGGGCTGGTTCTGACTTAGCAGTCGCATGGAGTGCATCTGTAAGGAAGACACCAGATGGAGCAGACGTTTTTTATCGACCCTCTGATGGCAGGTCAGGCAATTATTGCACAGTCAATCCAATCCTAACAGACCCGCATCAGAAAGCGTCTGGGGAGCTACGTGAGACTGTCATTCAAGAACAGATCTTATTACATGTCATCAAAACAGTGTATCTGCAGGGTCAAAACTGACACATTCTGCCTCTAAGAAGCATGCTGTTAGCTGAATCCATAAAAATTGATTCTTGGATAGGGTAAATAACGCTGAAAGACTTACTAGATTATTCTATTTGTTTGTTTACTTGCTGTTCTGACGTTCTGACAACATGCAATAACTCAACTAATGCATCTTGATGCAGCTTTTCTATTATAATAACCTGTTGTTTTTTAAGTCCTCAAACAGAGCTGATGACATATTAATGCATTTATTTATTTATTTTATACTGAAAAGGGTTTTATTGTCTGGTCTCAGTTCCTCCCTTCCCAGCATGCACTAGCCGTGAATAATTAATATGGTTGCATTGTGTGACTGTTTGCCAGCTTTATTTTCTCTGTTGTTGTCTAATGATGTCTGGTCGAGTTTGTTCATTCACTTAAAATGATCAGGTACTCTTGTCATGTTTCATGCCATCTTCAAGTCTCTGTGGCATTATTTCCTTTGTTCTGCAGTAGTAGATCGATAGTCGTAGAATTGTAAGTTCTTTAAACGTCATTACTGTATACTACTACCAAAAAAATTACATAATCTAAATAGGGAACTGTTGCAATGATGGCAGCGTAAAATTTTAAGCTCAGTCAAGTAGTTTACATGAAATCATTTTGTAAATGAATTTAACAAAAACTTCCTGAAAACATAGCATATAAAACTCATCGATTTTAAACAATGAACTTTGTTTTACCTGCATCTTTGTGACGTAAATTGGCTTGTTCATCAGAATCCACGTCGCGGTCTCGTAGCACGGTGGGATGGTCATAGACCCTTCATAAGTGATAAAACTTGCCGTCTCTGGATAAACCTCCTCAATGTTTAGCCCAGAGAGCAGGTATGCATCATCTACACAAAATAAAGAAAGAAAAAGATAAAAAATGTTGTTGCTTATCAATTAAAACCAATCTAGAGAGCCAATTCACAAACTTGAATGTCATTTTAGAAATCAAAATAGTGAACTTTCTGGCCAAGTCTTCATCCAAAGTCAAAACTCAATATATAAGTAACAATGGAATGTCTTGAAAGGATGTCCAAACAACAAAAGCAAAATAAAAAGCAACAATTCTTTATCTTGCTAGTTCTTTTCAGTATTTATGCATTGCCTTTGATTTGTTGGACAAGGGGTGACAGCACATGTTATTTTCACTTCACAATAGCAGGCCGACATGAGATAATGCTGCTCCGAATTTATGAGGAACAGCAATATTGAACCCACCTTCCACTGACAACAGACAAGTAATAGGTTCCGACTCACGCCAGCCAGGGGAAATAGTTCGTTATTCTCCCTCTATCCCATTGATTACCACTCTATCTCTATTTCCCCACATGCTTGCCATTCCACTGGCAGCATCGCGCAGAACTTTGATAGCCTTTGTGGCATAAATAATTCCTTTTGGCTGTGGAGGAGGGGGATACGTTTGAAAAATACATGCACTAATTCCACTGCTGCTACAGCTAGGGCTGGTAGTAGTGCATTTCCAAAGACTCAAGCGAGAACAGATCGAGCCGGAGGCCGGAGAGGCAGGTTGTGTGTGTATGTGTGTGTGTGTGTGTGTGTGTGTGTGTGGTGGGGGTATCTTTCTGACATGCACCAGTCACCTGGGATCAGAACATTTTATCTATTCATCCGCTCTTTCTCCACCCCTATTAATTCAATTATGAAGGCCTTTATTCAAAAGTCCCTCTGGTGAGTTAAAGGATAATGCGACGGAACATTTCCACTACACTGCATGTCAGCTTCGGCCATGAAATATTCCCAAACTAGATAGTGGTCTGAGTTCTCAAGGCTGAATACATTTGCTTCTTGACACCTTTGACTTTACTTAGACAAGTCTTGTGCCTTCAAACTGCTGATGTTAATTAATAAATAGCATGAAACGTTGGCATGCATTGCAGAATTAGTGTGTAACACAACACAGTCCATTACAAAACAGCCTTTCAGAAGGGTTCCTCTGGACATTATTTCACAATGTGCTGCAGCTGAAGAGCATAAAACTGATAACACATATTGTCATGACTAACTTAATGCTTCGAGCAGCATGTCACACCCTACCCTGGTTAACTCAAAAAAAAAAATCCAGTTGGATCTTTCCACTGGCTGCCCACTGCTCCGGGTGTGTGTTCACGGTGTGTGTTCACTTTGGATGGGTTAAATGCAGAGCACAAATTCTGAGTATGGGTCACCATACTTGGCTGAATGTCACGTCGTTTTGAATAATTGCAGAAAATAAGCTCTGTGACCAACAAGCTACATTATTCTTACATTTTTTGTTTATCTTCCCAAATGATTTTTGATGTATTTTGAAGCCTTAATACAATCTTCAGAAGTAAAAAGCTTAAGTTAGAAGTAATGTAAAGTATGGCAGGTTCTCTGTGAGTGGGCGTGGTTTCAGTGCTGACAGCAGACACGCCCCCAGCCATTGAGAATACTTTTTTTTTTTTGATACATTATTTTATTTACTTGTTTTTTTAATCACTAAAATTTTGACTCAGAACACATTTAATATTGCTTTAAAGGACTCTGGAAATTATGCTTCTATTCTTATGTTCATAAAGGCAGCAAAAGTGTTTTTTTTTTTTTTTTTTTGGGCGTGTGTCTGAATTTGATATTTTAATATTTTAAAATGTATAGTCACTTTTTTTTTTTTTTTGCTTTTTTTTTCCAAATAAATGCAGGCTTACGGACTCCAAACCTTTGAATGATATTCTGTGTGGTTGAAAATCTGAATATAATCAGATCTGATTTCAAGTAACGATTTGACATATGTAACCTCTTACTGCACAATATTGTGTCTTAATGCACTCTATTCACCTCAATCCTGCCTATGTGATATTCACTACATAGTGAATAGTAAATGAGTCAGTGGTTCTGGAAATATCAATGCATAACATCCCTCCATCATTTATTTTCTCATGCGCCTCATGAGTCAGCATCACCTTGAGATGTCATGATAAACATAAGCAGAGCAAAATCTCCAGTTTTCCTTACCGACAGCTACCCTCAAATCTCACGGTGATGCTTATATCATTTCTCTAGCATCTGATGAAGATACACCTGATATTGACTATACTGTCTGAACAAACTGATATAATTTAATCACTTGCAAAATGTCAGTACTTTCGATAGCATTTGAAAACAGAATAGGATTTTGTGTCAAATGGTCAACAATACCATATTTTTTCCACTTACTCTTATATGTTATTCTTGTGATGGTGTCTCTGTTCAACATCCGATTCAGAAATGAATTTGAAGTCTCGGATATCTGAAATGGAACAGATGTGATGGGAGGAAAGGCAGAACAGTGAAAATGGATGAGAAGGACAGAGTGATAAGACAGGAGGGGGAAAAAGAGAAAAGAGGAGTAGTGAGGGAGAAAGAGGGTTGAGGGGAAAATAAAAAGAAGCAGATTATTAGTGACAACTTTATTTCTAAAAGAAAGACAAATATATCTGACAAAAAAGAGAAAAGAACCAAACCAACATCTCGGGAAGTGAATCTCCCAGTAATTGCAGTAATATAGTAAAAGAGGTGCTAGCGTAACATCTTTTGCAATTTACTTGATCCATTAAGGTGCCGAAACGGTTTTTAATGCACTCAAATGCATCAGGATGAACCTGAACCGTGTTCTGTAATTAAATGACACCTGATAGAATCACTTATGACACACTGACATGTTTGCCAGGAAAAGTTCTTCAGAAATTGTGGCTGCTTTTAGCAAGTAAAAGAGCATGAATGGAGCCAACAAGACACAGTTACTGTGCTTTTCTTTGACTCCACTTTACTTGCTAATTTGAGACACTTTCATTCTGAACGATAAAAAAAAAAAAAAATGCCTTATGACTACACCACAAATCACTTCACTTTTGACCTCCTCATTGAGTGAACAGTGAGGTCTGAGGCTTAAAAGTTTTATTCGCATCATTTCGAGACTTTCTTTGATATAACCTGAGGCTACAGCTAGCCATTATCTCTTCCAAGAAATAATTAGGGTTGACTACACGGTGTGTGAAAAAAGAATAGCATTTACTCTCCCTCGCTATCAATGTATTAAGAAGACTGCCTTTGCTAGTAACTTTATTTATACAAGTATCACAAACAAAATGGCTGGCTTCTCTTCAGCCGCCTCCATTTTGTGCTTGTCCCTCCATTGATGGTGTTGATTATTTTTTTTTTTTTTGTATTCATACTATTTAAACTCAGATGGGAGTCCCTCCTGGAGGTCTGATGCCATAACAGGGAACACAGCATGGGGTTCCTTAGAAAATGGCTTTGGGTGACTCACGTCACAGAGAAGAAAAGTGCAGGAAAATAGGAGAAGTCGCAATGTTCTCAGTGAGATCCCTGCAGGGGAGGGCAGTGACCGCAGCATAGTGTAACTGAATAGCACCAAACACAGCTCTTGTATTATAAAATGAGTCAGTGAGAAATTAACCTTAAAATAGAATAATATAGAGCCTAAAAAATAGGCTCTTGAGAGAAATGACTCTATAATCATACAGAAAATGATTTTTTTTTTTTTTTTCAAATGTTGTCAAAAATATCCCTACAAAAATACCATAGTAATCATAATTTCTGCCAAAATACCATAGTTAAATAGTTAACAACAACAACATCAATAATAAATGACAAGAATCAAGAATGGTTCTGCTACCGTAGCTTCATATAGTGTGTATATAAAAAGAATCAAACCCCTTAAAAAAAATAAAAAAATAAAAAAATAATAATCACATTTTGTTGCATTGTAGCCTGAAATTAAGACAGACACAGTTTTTATCCAGCTGTTTATTCAGTGCGACTTGTAACATGCAGGTGAAATATCTAAACTAAAAATAATCTATCTCAGATCACCAGATAATTTTTTTTGTGATATTACTGTTCAACTTCATATGTGTGTTTTTGTGACAAAACATGGCCTGTTTCAAGTAAGGAGGTTCAACCAACTCTGTTAAAACTTGAACTCTGAGCTGACCTACCCTGAGATGGTTTTCTGAATTTAGTGTGTGCACTATGACTATGAAAAGCCATGATCAATGGAGCTCCAAAATTATGATTCACCATGGCAACAGCACCTGACAAAAAGATGTCTGCATACTTCTGAGTCGTAACTTTAATTCTTAATCACTGTTATAATATCAAAGTTAAAAAGTGTCGGAACAGTAAATTATTGAAATAATATTAATTTAACATTTTTTGAAGTATATATATAAAAAAGAATTCAATCAAGGTAAAGCTTAAAGCATGAAAGGTTCATGAGTGCAGGCTACATGACTTAAATATCATTATCAGCATATCAAATATCATTCAGTGCAGCAGCTTTTCCCACATAGTTTAATGCTCTTTTCAGATAATTAAATGTTCTCTAATCCAAACTGTTGCATTCCTTTAATTACAGTAATGAAATTACATTTGACTTGACTCATCTTACTGCAAGAAGGCTTGCAAAAGTAATGCACATGATGAACAGATGAAGGGGAAAAAGAATAATTGTTGCTTTTGTATTTGTAAGATATAAAGAGTGAGCAAATAAATGTAACAGTGATAGTGATTACGGCATTTATCTCAAACTACCTTTTCATCTAGCATCCTTCCATTCCATTCAGTAATCAGCTTAATTTTAGATGATGGTTTGTGCTCAGAAAACACAAACATTATAAGAAAGACCGTGAGAGCAAGACACACTTTCCTTACTGCTCTGCATACAGCGGCCTTACTAATGGTCTGCATTAGAGTCTACACGGGTCCAAAAACCTGAACCTGATGAGGCCCGTAAATGTGCTACACTGAACCAAACCGAACACGTCCATTATTTTGAAAGTTGGACCCGGGCCCGTGCAGAAACGAGAAATGTAAAAAATGTACTATCCGGAACCAATGCGGACCGTCAATTATTTGAAAGCTGGACCCAAACCCAGCCGGGAAGACACAGACCCGCCTGGACCCGATCGGCACATATTCCACAGCAAATTGCTATTAACAAGTCGATAAACAAGTTTAACTAACTTTATGTCTTACCTAATGTAAGAAGCCTTCTCCCTTGTACCTGACTGTGATGCACACAATCCTCCTCGCCAAGAACGTTCCATCCATGTTATTTCTCTCTTGCCAATTGAAATGCTTAATCCACTCATTATTCCATCTTCAAAAGTCCAATTGCTTTCATGGTGACGGATGACAAATGCAATTTTGCAGTTTTGCTTTTTTGAATCATCAGCGGCAAATTCTTTAAATATACTCCAGGATATTGGTTTGTTTGAACTCAGAGGGAGTGTCAGCCACATTAAAAAAAGTTAACAGCTTAAGTCATTAGTGGATTAATGCGTATTGGAGACGCTAACCGTTTCAAACGATTTGGTGAACTGGTTCAAGAAGATCCGGTTACATTGAGTGATTCGTTCGCGAACCAGATATCACTACACTGCAGTGTTTTAAACTCTCTCTCACAACAGAAAGTTTTAGGCCTGAAAATGAAATGAAAAACTGAATGAAAAATATACTTCTATACTTCATACTGCTGTATCCCTACTTTTTTTTTTTTTTTTACCACATCAGAACCCATCATCCAAATTGTGAAGGATGTTGTTTGAGTATTTCCCACATTTGCAGTATGTCCACTGAGTAGCTAGTAACACCAGAAAATAGGGCTGCACAATAAATCGCAAGTTTATTTTTATATATTTAATGTGCATCTTGTCAGTAAAGTTGGTTCTGTAATCAGCTGTAAATAGAGCAGCATTAATTAGACAGCCGTTGTTGCACGTGTTCTGTCAGTGAACAATGGCTCTGAACAAATGCTCCATGTGAAATCACGCATGTGTAGAGATTTACCGCTGATTACAGAACCGGCTTTACTGATAAGATGGCATTACATATCGCATGCGATTTATCGTGCAGCCCTACCAGCAAAACAAACTAAAATATGGTATGTCAATACTATTATATCAACTTGTCAGCCTTTCTTCGATAGATAGAGCTGATAGTTTGAATGTATTCTCAAATCATTTTCGAATGCTATATTTGTCAAATCCACAAAACATATTTGACAAGACATTATTTTTTTTGCTTAGTTGTATGTAAAATATATATAAATGAACATTCACCAAAATATTGTTAATGTATGGTTTTAGCACAGACTTCTAACTCTCTCTGTGGTATATGGAAAATGTCCAAATTGGGTTTTGATGCCCACACTGTATATTACTGAGCATGAATTAGGCATCTTCCATATGGACAGACAAAAGAGGTGACTCATGTCACAAGGGCAAAGAGGACTAAGCCTGCGAATGACACTGGATGGGTTAATTATCTTAACTTCAACTCTTGTCCTGAGGGAATCTCTGCAGCCATGTCGACTCAAAGTCCTTTAATAAAGCAGGAGAAAGTTATTTTATAACCTTGTCCTTCCAGAATGACTTAAAGATGCAAACTTAGTTTGCCTGTTGTCATCTAATTGCATGACTAATTGTTTCAGGATCCTTCTCTATTCATCCATCCCTCCATCCAGAGAATGAATGTACAAATTCATATTGAGAAATAAATGCTTTACTCTTGAACATCATCCATTAAAGAACTCTTAAAAGTGCATTTGTGTGTATATATAATACACACACACACACACACACATGCACGCACACACACACACACACACACACACACACACACACACACAAATTTACATATTAAGTTAAGTACTAGTTTTGTTTGTATTTGTTTTTAATTTCTTAAGTTATTTATTGTTGTTATTATTATTTGTTAAGTATCCTTAAAACATAATAACATTTGTACAACAGTAAGATCTAAGCAAAAACTGATTTGCATTTTGTTTTTGCTTTTTTCTGTTACTACGTAATTTTTAATTTATAACAAAATTAAAAAATTGGATTTATTGAGAAACAAACATGTCAGTCTGTGTTTTCAGTGGATAGCTAGATAATTACACTATTCAAATATTGTTTAAAATACTTAGTTTCTGTGCTTTCACTTTCAGTGTTTGAATGTATGATCATTACTCACCTTCATGAATATAGACACTATCACCAAGCCATTTGGACTCTTAGCAGCTTCTGTGTAGTTTGTGTACAGTTCATGGTTGTAATGTATAAGCTGCACCTGTGTAAAGACAAAATGGGCATTAATTGGTTTTGACTTCTAGTTAACAAAAAATAAACTCCCTACTTCGCTATTTGCGCACCATCAAAGACAAAATAGTGTCAGCTTAAGTCGATGGCACAGGTACGGTCTTTGCTCTTTTTTTCCCCACACAAAGGTGGTTGTTGTTCTTGTTGTCAAGTGTCAGCTATACAGGTGTTGAGATAGAAAGTCCAAATTTCTCTTGGGGTTTATAAAATATGAAAGCATAATTGGAAATAATTTCTGATTGATAATACTTTGGATGGCAATTACTAAAAATCCAGTTTCATAAAGTGGATTTAATCTTACAACCTGTTTTCACCTTAGATAAATAAGAAATAGAAATGTGACTGTTTGAATGAGCTGAGAGTCAGTTTGGATAACAGCCTGAGTTTTTGTGTCATTACAGATGGCTCTGAATCACAATCACAGGTAAACAGCTGCTTCTGTCTTTGTTTGAACATGTCTGTCAAATTTAAATTTGAATTCATTGTGAAGCTCAGCTAATCTTCTTTCGGTGAATCGCTCGAGTACACACTGTCCCTGTGAAGGAGCTTCAAAACTCAGGCAGTTTAGATAGGTGAAGGGGACACAATTTCTTCTCAGTGAACACCACAGAAAGGAAGCAGGGCCAAGAAATGTACAGATTACCTTGAGCAGAGAACAATTATTGTAAAATAACTTTTTCTAATGGGAAAAAGTGTCTCTTCCGAGGTCTCATCCAACTACACAACACTGTAAACAATGTGAGGACCGTGTAGAGTTCCTGGGAGCAGCATCGTACATCCTTTTTTGGTAAAAATGAAGGAATCAATTCTTTACCAAGCCCTGTTTAACCTGCTGTGTTTTCTTAAAGAAATAAATTAAAAACTGTGTGGCTGATAGTAATTATGAAATATGCAAAAGGGGAGCCAGGGAGTGACAGATCGTCTATAAACTTAATCAAGTGTGGAGGAATGCGATTACAGGGCGAATGTTAATTTGATTAGTTTTTTTTTTTTTTTTTTTTTGAGCGATTCAACCCCAAACTTTTACACTCAGCCCACTTCATAAACGTTCTAAGAAGTCACATTAAAATGTGTGAAAAGCTGAGGTGCTCATCTCACCAGATCCATTGATTCTGTGAATTTTGCAGATGGTGGAAAGGTGTTGAACAGTAGCAGGAAATGTTCAGTGCATCTTTGCACAGACGGATCTGTAAGACTGTGAGAGGAAAGGTGTCTCTGCTATGACAGGAGACAGCTTATGCCTCTGGTGGGCCCCCTGACGAGCTCTTGATCGTCTGATAGCAGGCTTAGGCCTACCATGGACGAAATATGAAGACAGCAAGTTGATAGCAAAAAGGGGTGGACAGCACTAACTGGGCAAATGAGAAACAGGAACTGGAATTGTCATCCAAATAGCAGATGAATCAGAGTGTGCGCTCATAGAACATATAAACGGAAGCCTGAGAGTATGGAGAAGGGAGGACATAGCCTGTGAAACCTGTCAGACCAGAGCTTAGCTAACTTGACCAGTTTCTACTTATACAGCATGGCATCTGGTTTTTAGTAGGATGGGACGTGATGGAGAGGGCTGTTATGCAATTTATAACACAATATAATTAGTTATGGCGGAAGTTTCATGACTTCCAATTTTCTGCTGTACTTTTTAGATGGCACTTTGCTATATTTAGGACATATGAAAATGGGATTTTAATGAGCAAATATACTGTAGCATCTAAGCTCTGAACAGCAATGCTAATGTGTTATTTTGCTATCATTGATAATTAGAAACTAATGAAAGGGTAAAAAGGAGATCTAAAACAGAAGTGTGGGTTGTTAAGGAAGTTGTGCAGATCACAGATTTAGTTTTGTTTATTATTTCAAAGAAACACTCTTTTAATGTTTATGCATTCGATTGTTCTGTTTATTCACATATTTGCATACTCGTTAAAAAAAGGCTGAGACTGTTGTTTAATTTAGAAACAGCAATCTATCTGGGTCAAAAGACGAGACATCACCATTTTGGTGTCCGAATCAAATTAAATTTACAGTGATTTTACATTTATAACATGGAAGTAAAGTAAATATTACATTACATAAAATAACATCTTTTTTTATTTTATTTTTTCTTAAGTATTGACTATATAAATATAACTAGTAGGGGTGGCACGGTTCGCTGAAAAAAACGCGTACCGTTTGGTTCACCACGCGCTGGGACCGTGGTTCAACTTAAATCCAAAGCATCTGTAATATGGTTAATATATGTTTTCTATTGTTAGTCTTTATATTAATAGAAACAGCAACAACAAAGAAATCACTCACTGCTCTTAATTAAAAAGCTTTTATAACTTTAATAAAGAATTATCTTTAATTTATATAGTCCAATATGCAATGCTGTTTTACATTTGATTACTTTATTACAATTCTTTACCTAAAAACTTATGCTCGACCTGCCCAAAAAAAAAAAAAAAACAACAACTGAAAATCACAGTTTATTGTTTGTATCATTACTCTATTGGGTAACACTTTAGAATAAGGTTCCATTAGTTAATGTTAGTTAATGTATTAATTAACATGAACAAACAATGAATAATACATTTATTACTGTATTTATTCATCTTCGTTAATGTTAGTTAATGAAAATACAGTTATTCATTGTAAGTTCATGGTAATTCACAGTGCATTAACTAATGTTAACAAGCACAACTTTTGATTTAAATAATGCATTAGTAAATGTTGAAATTAACATGAACTAAGACTTATAAATGCTGTAGAAGGATTGTTCTTGCTTAGTTCATGTTAACGAAAGTAGTTAACTAACATTAACTAATGGAACCTTATTCTAAAGTGTTACCCTCTATTGTATTTATGTGTGCTGTTGCTTGTAGTTGGACAGAATATTCTTCTTTTTTTATTTTTTTGTAGAAAGTATAGTTTTTCCATAAGCACAAACCAAACTGTACCGAAAACCGTGACTCTAACGGCCGTTTCACACATACTCCGTCTGCGGTGCGTAATTTTTTAAGCACCCATGTTAACGGATTCCAGCGTTCACACTGCACGCGTTTGCGGTCCGTCAGTGCGTTGCAGGAACAGTGAAATGAACATGGATTGACACGGAAATGCAGTCATTTCACAATAAATGTATACTAATTAAAGCCTACTGTGTTTCACACGCAACACATGAGTTTTGGCTTGATTTAAAACAAGAAAAAGAGCAACTTTAGAGAAACAAGGCAACATTATATATGCACTTTTATAGAGGCAGAAAAACAAAGTTATTTAAGATCTGTTGGATTGCGTGTAATAAAGATTTAAATGCAGAAGGCACGAGAGTTGACTGTTTATGTCAATGGTGAGTTTTAATTTTAAATGTTTGTGATAGCCTTACAAGAAAAGTAGGGTAATGTTGTGTTTAAATGCGTTGCAGCTTGTTTTCAGCAACTTATTATAAAAACCTAGCAGTCAAATGCATAAGTAATTTGTTGTTTATATTTGAATTTAAATATGTCTATGAAAGATTGTTACTCTACTGTGATGAAAGAGTATCACAATGCTGAACATTTTTTTGATTTGTTTTATTTATTTTTTTACATGCTTTGATATCAAAATAACGGACAAATGTTTTTTTTTTTTTTTGTGGCTTAAACCGACGTGGATCAGTAGCGGACTGCAAACGCGTCCTGTGTGAAAACACAATGAGTCCGTGCTGCTTCTGCACCACATACATGACGCACACGGACTGCAGATGCATTGCATACGGATTATATGTGAAACAGGCGTAAAAATGTGAAACAAACCGAACCGTGAAAAAGTTGAACCGTGCCACCCATAGACTGTAAGAAAATATGGACGTAGTGTCCGTGACGTCACCCATAGACTCCTCAATAGCGGTTTTGAAGCCTAAAGTGTGCAGAGCGGGCCGTCGCCATCTTGGAAGCGCGTCACCGCGCGACTCTCCCGGATAATCGAAAATGGGCAAAAAGGCGGGAGCTGATTGCTTAAGCCATGCCCACCTAGCGAGACTGCATTATCAGCAGCGGCAATCCACCTGTCACTCAAGTGGCCACGCCCTTAATTATGCAGAACTTTAAGGCTTAATATAATTTAAACGGATGAGTTATAAAAAAATTCACCCCCCTCACAATTTTCATGAAGGGCAAAATTTGCAATATAGACCAAAATCATTTTTTGAACCAGGCTGTAAACATGTTTTTTTCTGCTGTAAAGTTGGGCATTTTAACATGGGGAGTCTATGGGACTGACTCTCTTCTGCAGCCAGCCTCAAGCGGCCAGTCGATGAATTGCAGTTTTAGTCACTTCCTTATTGGCCTCACGAGAGAGCGGGAGGTTGCCGCTCGGTGCCACCTCAATAACTAGTGGACTTTTGTCCCGAATATGCAGTTTTAGGAAGCAGATTAAGAAGCTATTCTGAAATTAAATAAACCACAAATAATCATTAAACAATCTTTTACATCATCAAAGGGCGCCCTAAAGGCTATGTAGTGCTGCAGCAAGATTTATTTATTGCTCTAAAATATTTGATAGTGTGGTATCTGATAGTGGTATTTGATAGTTTGACTTTTCATAGTGTGGTAGCTTGAGTTACAAAAACAGGTCTAAAACACTTTTCGTTGTGGTTAAGTTCACAGGTAGATAGTTGTTCGCCTGCAATATTAGCTTAAGTGGAAGTTTCGTCATTCAAAGTAATGTTTTGTTATTTGGTAATGCAAAATTGTCTGCTACACCATATTGTGTCACTGTTTTGATGGCATTTTATTTACATTTCAGAGAAATGGAGATGTTTAGCACTAAAAATTTACATTTAATAAATATTGGTATTTTAATGTATTTTTGCAAAGAGGATCTACAGTAATGTACAGTATGCGAAAAAAAAAGTTTTTTGAATATTAAAGCATACTAATACATTCCATTGCATGCAATACACAAAATAATGATCTTTGAAAAGCATCATGACTTTAAAGTGTGTGTGTGTCTGAGTCCTTCAAGTTCCAAGTTCTCAATGAAAAGAGACATGCTGATTATACAGTATTACCACCAGTTCAGTTCCTTTCACATTCGTCTAGACGAGTCAGTTAAATGAGATATGAATTATACTGTATTTCCACCAGTTTTTCACATAAAGACAACTGTGTGTGTTCCATCAAGTTCTCAAATGAGAAATATTGAATACAGTATATTGTATTGCCACCAATATATGTTGTTTATGTAACAATCTGTTCTTCTCTAGGGCTACAAAGGTTTCTAAACTGTTAACTTTTGCGCTGTCTCTTATAAACGTCTTTTTTAGCTTGTTCTTCAGGTTGCACCATTATAGATCTGCTTCTGTTATTTGCTCAGTAATGGTACAAAATATTCAAAACATGGGAGCAATGACAATATTCTCTCCCTTTTTGTGTCATTCAGAGTAACAAAGTAACCATGGCCATTCAAAGTAGCAGATATATTTATATAAAAAAATTAAACAATATACTTATTCTCAACTGTGCTTAAAATGTGTAAATAATATGTGATCCTATTTTAACTTCCATTCAAAAATTGATAATTTAAAACAGCTTAAATAATAATTTAAAAAAAATTCATAGTTGACATATTTCTGTGGAATACAATTCTTTTTTTTTTTAAGAATGGGTTAAGACAATGGGGGTCCAATATTGTTTTGGAGTCCACTGACTTGCATTGTATGGACAAAAATTGTTCTAAATAACTTTTGTTTTCCATACGAGCGAAAATTATGACAAAAATTGTATTTTAGTGTGAAATATCAATTTAATATAGATATATAAAAGCTAAACATACATATTCCCACAAAATTATTACTTTGTTTATTGAGAGGCACTGAAGAATGTGAAATAGAAACATAACACAGATAAATATTGCATAGACAAAACTTTTTAAAAAAGTTTTTTTTTTTTTTTTTCAGTTGTTTGTGCAGGCTCATAAGAGCATATAAAATCTCCAAGGGGAAATAAAGAATGGAGGGGAACCACCTAGGCAAGTTTCTAAAAAACACCTTGAATATTTTAGCACTCATTTCATCACTGGTGTTTCATTTTCAGCTTGTGAGTGAGACTTCCCATATCAGATCTGGGAGAATGAGGTATGTATTAACTCAGAGGTGTTGCAATGCATCTGCAGAGAGGTAACTTCCCTCTGGGTACCATGAGCATCAGTCAAACATAATCTTTTATTACTATTGAACAAATGAGAGAAAAGAAAGGCAGCCGTGCTGAATGTTACAGAGACAGGCACCCAAATAAAGCTTAAAAGCTTGGCTGCATTTGAATGCAAAACCGGTTGGGAATGTGTTTGTCATTTTAAGTTGTAATATTCTTCATCTCCATTCTCTTTTCAAGGACAGGCACAGTCCCGGCTCATTTGGTTTCATTTACATTCTCAGGGTTTTTATTTTTTATTTTTTTACAGAGCTATTCCTGAGCACGAGGAAGAGTGATACTGAAAGCTCTTTGAATAAACATGATGATGTTTCTTTTTGCTCTAGTGTTTTAGTCACCTGGTAATTCTGGCTCAGGTGAGTGGCTTAAAAAAAATAAATAATAATAATAATTAATTGATTTGCAGCAACAAACAGGATGCAGAACTGCAGTTTGAATGTAAATCTAAGTTGAATTAAAATTAATTAAAATTCATGTGATTTTTAAATAGAAAAGTAAAGTCTGTCCAGACAAACTTTGAATGTTAACTAAATAATTTTTTTGACATTTTTGAAACTTTTGAACATTCCCCAGAATGCATGGTCTGAATTGAATTTCTTTGAATTATAAATCAGTAAATTATTTTTCATTGCAATTCAAATTTCACTTTAACTTACTCTGGGATATTGCCAATTAAATTTAAATTTCATTTTATTACATTGAAATTAAGATGATTCTTAATTTTACACAATCACATAGACTAACATTCAAAGGCTAAAAAGAGGTCTGTAAGATTTTTTAAATGTTTTTTTTTTTAAAAAGAAATCTCCCTTGTTCATCATTATTACATTTTAAAAGAGCTGTTTTCGATTATAATATTTTTTTTTTAAATGTAATTCATAATTATGGCAAAGCTAATTTCCCAGTATCCATTACCCCTCAGCTATTAATTTCTTTGCAATAAAATAAAATAAATAACATAAGAATTAAAAAGAAAAATCTTACTAACCCCAATCTTTTGAATGGTAGTGTACTTCTGTCTACTCCTGCACTAGCCAAACAACTGAGATAAATGGGAATGCTAACAGACATCTTTCTCCAGATATAGTCTAGGCATAAATTCTTTAGCTAAAGCAATAACAACTACAGCATCAGTGAATATAGATTTAGATATTTTACGAAGTAATGGTTTAAACATAAGAGTGAAAGACAGAGCTGGCCTTTTTGTGCCTGGGTCACGCTTCGCTTTGCCCTGATTGACTGTTGACACTTTGCTTTATTATTGTTGGATTATCAGGTGGCTGCCGCGGTAGGGAAAGAAATAATAATCATTAATTACTGAGGATTTGCCTGTCAAGCTGACGCCTATTTTGTTGCCACACAAATCGTGGGTCTCATTACCCTCAGAGAGAAATGTCAAGACTTCACTGACTGGAGACTTTATCAAATGATAGAGGCCACAGTGCAGTGCATGCTAAATTTGCACTGTGCATGTAATTGAGACGCTTTCCCCCACTGTTATGGCTCTGTTAGTGTGAGACTACTTACAATGGAGAATGAGCACACTAAAACATCAGCAATAAGGTTAGCACTATTGCACCCCAAAATACTGATGAGATTTTCAGTATGTTAAAGGATATTGTTCAGAAGGGTGCAAACTGTGATGCAAGCCATGTTACACATTTCATGAAATACATGTTCTGAGGCACACTATGACTATCTGTCCATGCATAAAACATCACTATATTTTAGACTTATGCCATGGAGAGTTTTGCTTTCAGCCTACACCCGTTGTTGACCTTTGAGACCTGCTGTCTTTACACTTTGCACTTAGATAGTGACCTTAACAGATCAATAGACTGATGAATACCAGCAGCTACTGGTGTTCTACAGTCTGATCTGTGGCCCATTCAGGACGATGCTCACCTCCCCAGAGAAAGCCTGGCCGTTGAGGAGATGCTCAGAGCCCTGTCCATCCTCACTTCCAAAGTGTAACCTGATCTCCTCAAGACGATGGCTGTATGTCATTGGTCCACCGGAGATGTTCACCAGGTGCTCTTTATCCAGTCGGAGTGAGACATGGCGGCCGGTGTTGTACATTGTCCCTCCAACCTATAGAAAAAAAAAAAGAGGTATGGTTAAAAGAGTCACCAACATATTAAACCAAGAACTACTAATCAAATAGATACAAAGAAACTGTAAAAAATACAAATGGCATGTACAGACTTGACAAGTGAGGCACAGGCTCATTACAGGATGGCTTCTCTGATTTATAATGTGCTTGTGTAAGAAAAGGTTATGTGCTAAATGAGCTAGAAAAGGTGCTAAGTTAAGGCCAGATGGCAACCAGCTGCACAATAACTGCTATTTGTTGGCTTTATCAAAAGATATCTTAAAACTGACTTTGCCCTGATTTAAACTAAAAAAGGAGGTTTGGTTTTTACTGAAGGTCCAGCCACTGATTTGGGTGATGGGATAATTTTGGGGTGGCACCTAGGTTGACCAATCATGGCTAGGGCCATCCCAGATCACACATTTTTGGTTGCATTTGAGTTTTTTTTTTTAAACGTATTAATTTATTTGTTATATGAAGGTCACATTGAAACTGTCTTGGAATTTTTTTTTTTTTTTTTTTTTAAATATCTTTTCTGTTTGTGTAGAGATTTTATTGTTTATCCATAGACCTTGACCCAGACATTCAAACATAACTTAGGAAACAACAGTGTCAGTAAAGAGCATGTTTGATTCATGAGATGTGAATAGCTGAAGAAACACCTACATTTTTTTTTTTTTTTTTCTTTTTTAAAGATAGTGGTCTGTAATTAAATTATATTCTAATTTTCAAAGATATTGTAACATGTAAAAACTCAAGTGGAAGGAAAGAAGCTGGTGTGACAGATGGAAGAATAAAAACAAAACAAGTGTGTCCTCAAAGCGAGAGTGACAATCTGCTTGGAATCAATTCGATCTGAGGCTTTAAGAAGAGAGTGTGGAGATACAACAACCACGGATAGCAATCTTTATCAATGTATTGGCTTATTTATTTATATTCAAGAGTTGTTCCAAAGTGAGCCATTGATATTCCAAACACGAAGTTAGAAAGGTTTCCATGGCTCTTATCTTGCCTTTTCTTTTTTGCCTTTCTCTCCCTCTCTTTATTTCTTTTTGTCAGTCTCTCTTTTTCCTTTTACGACTTTGCCTTCAAAATGATTTTCCCTCACCAAATTCCCAAAGAAAGAAGCCTGCCCACACATCGTGAATATTTTATAGAACCTCTGAAAAATCAATGATTTGTGTAGGGTAGAAAGAGGAGGTGAATAAGAGAGATGGAAGTATGGTGGGGAAAAGAAAGAGGAGGAATGGGAGGAGCACAGACTATTCTTGAGAGAAATGATAAGTTAAAATGGTATAGCCGCACTTGAATGGTCACCAATCCACACAGTTACCTGTGGGTGCTGGAATCGTCCGAGAAAAGGGCAAGACATTAAAAAACCCTGAAGAGGTAATTTCTCAATGATTATTCATGAACTACATAGAACAACTAAAAGAAGAGGGGGAAACACTCATTGGGCAGCTCCACTGGAGAAAATCCCTGTCTGGCATATATGTGACAAACTGAGAAGTTTCCGCTACTGTTCGACAAAAGCACCGAATGGACCTCAATCTCACAGAAGCTGAATATCCATTCTGCTAGATGTTTTTACTTCTTTCAAAATGTGAGCATTTGTCTATTATTAATGTGGTAATCTGCACTGAACATCTTGTATATATATATATATATATATATATATATATATATATATATATATATATATATATATACAGTATTGTTCAAAATAATAGCAGTACAATGTGACTAACCAGAATAATCAAGGTTTTTCGTATATTTTTTATTGCTACGTGGCAAACAAGTTACCAGTAGGTTCAGTAGATTCTCAGAAAACAAATGAGACCCAGCATTCATGATATGCACGCTCTTAAGGCTGTGCAATTGGGCAATTAGTTGAATTAGTTGAAAGGGGTGTGTTCAAAAAAATAGCAGTGTGGCATTCAATCACTGAGGTCATCAATTTTGTGAAGAAACAGGTGTGAATCAGGTGGCCCCTATTTAAGGATGAAGCCAACACTTGTTGAACATGCATTTGAAAGCTGAGGAAAATGGGTCGTTCAAGACATTGTTCAGAAGAACAGCGTACTTTGATTAAAAAGTTGATTAGAGAGGGGAAAAGCTATAAAGAGGTGCAAAAAATGATAGGCTGTTCAGCTAAAATGATCTCCAATGCCTTAAAATGGAGAGCAAAACCAGAGAGACGTGGAAGAAAACGGAAGACAACCATCAAAATGGATAGAAGAATAACCAGAATGGCAAAGGCTCAGCCAATGATCACCTCCAGGATGATCAAAGACAGTCTGGAGTTACCTGTAAGTACTGTGACAGTTAGAAGACGTCCGTGTGAAGCTAATCTATTTTCAAGAATCCCCCGCAAAGTCCCTCTGTTAAAAAAAAAGGCATGTGCAGAAGAGGTTACAATTTGCCAAAGAACACATCAACTGGCCTAAAGAGAAATGGAGGAACATTTTGTGGACTGATGAGAGTAAAATTTTTCTTTTTGGGTCCAAGGGCCACAGGCAGTTTGTGAGACGACCCCCAAACTCTGAATTCAAGACACAGTACACAGTGAAGACAGTGAAGCATGGAGGTGCAAGCATCATGATATGGGCATGTTTCTCCTACTATGGTGTTGGGCCTATTTATCGCATACCAGGGATCATGGATCAGTTTGCATATGTTAAAATACTTGAAGAGGTCATGTTGCCCTATGCTGAAGAGGACATACCCTTGAAATGGTTGTTTCAACAAGACAATGACCCAAAACACACTAGTAAACGGGCAAAGTCTTGGTTCCAAACCAACAAAATTAATGTTATGGAGTGGCCAGCCCAATCTCCAGACCTTAATCCAATTGAGAACTTGTGGGGTGATATCAAAAATGCTGTTTCTGAAGCAAAACCAAGAAATGTGAATGAATTGTGGAATGTTGTTAAAGAATCATGGAGTGGAATAACAGCTGAGAGGTGCCACAAGTTGGTTGACTCCATGCCACACAGATGTCAAGCAGTTTTAAAAAACTGTGGTCATACAACTAAATATTAGTTTAGTGATTCACAGGATTGCTAAATCCCAGAAAAAAAAATGTTTGTACAAAATAGTTTTGAGTTTGTACAGTCAAAGGTAGGCACTGCTATTATTTTGAACACACCCCTTTCAACTAATTGCCCAATTGCACAGCCTTAAGAGCGTGCATATCATGAATGCTGGGTCTCGTTTGTTTTCTGACAATCTACTGAACCTACTGGTAACTTGTTTGCCACGTAGCAATAAAAAATATACTAAAAACCTTGATTATTCTGGTTAGTCACATTGTACTGCTATTATTTTGAACAATACTGTATATATATATATATATATATATATATATATATATATATATATATATATATATATATATATATACAATATACACACACACACACACACACACACATATGGGCTTTTTATTTGAGATGTTTTTTTCCATCTTGCAATGTTACCAAATGATTTAAAAAATAAGATGGCAAAACAGACTGCAACACACCTCCCACAGCCAGTCCAGTACAGATGTCACCAGAGGGTATAAAGATCATCACATGGAGAATGTTTTTTTTCTTTCTTAAATTCATGCACTGCAATTCTCATAAACATTACCCTATGTATAGTTTCAGTTTTGCATTTACATTTTTCTAAATGCATTGAGCTGTTTCACCTCATAATTTTGTATTAATTAATTCATAACCATATATATATATATATATATATATATATATATATATATATTTAGTTAGTGTAGTTTAGTTACATAAAGAAATGAATATTCAGTGCATTAAAAGTGAATCAAAAGTAACAGACATTTACGTTACAAAGGATTCCTATTTCAAAATAAATGTGTGTATGTGTATGCATGTGCGTCCATGTGTGTATAAACTGATCAAATAAAAATAGATGCACACCACTTTAAAGCTGTCCTTCTGGGCTACTCTGTAGGATAAAAAAAAAGATTCCAGGATTCTTATGTAAAGATTACATAAGCATGGGTTTAATTTATAAAAAATAGTTTCCACTAGCTTAAAGCTAAATGGCCAGTTGTTTGATGAAGGCAATACTCTCTGGTCAGGTTATCATGATTGCATGCTTTAAAATTAATATCATAACACTATTATAATGTTCCACTGAGACAAGAGTGAAATAAAGAAATTAGAGAAGCCCATGCTCTGTCAAGGGGATTGGCATTATGAGATTCTGTAAGGATTTGAAAGGCTGATATCAGGATGAAAAGGATATAAACCAATTTATTTTACAGTCTCCAATGTACTTTACTGTACTGATCTGTCAGTAAAAGAGTTGTGTAGTCTTCATTGAACATAATAGTTCACTGACAAGAAAACTGCCTTTCAGCAATAGTGTAAACCTTACAGTAAAGGTCTTCACGGGTCAAAAAATTTGTGCCTGAACCCGAAAGAGACCCGTAATGTACTACATTGAACTGGACCCGTCTATTATTTCAAAAGCTGGACCCGGACCTGTGTAGATCCGAGAATTGCCTACCTGGACCCGACCCGGATCCGTCCATTATTTGAAAGCTGGACCCGAAGAAATAGAACCGACTGGACAAGATTGTCACATATTTCACCTTAAATTGCTATTACAAGTCAATAAACCGGTTGCGAAAAATACAACTTTTTGTCTTACCTAATTTAAGGAGCCATAGTCTCTCTTCCTTGTACCTGACTGCCTGTGATGCATTACAATCCTCCGACAAGAAAGTTATCCATGTTATTCCTCTCATTATTCCAAGTCCAAGCTTAATCTACTCATTATTTCAGCTTCAAAAGTCCTCTTGATGTCACGGTGACGGATGACAAATGCAACCGTGCACATGTACATTCTAATTCGAGTTAACTCGCATAATAACTTTGACTGTTTTCCCTTTTGAGCTATAATAACTGAGCAATAGCTAACGTTATTTATTTGCTATCACATCTGTGCTCTCTGCTCTGCGTCAGTCTGAGACCACTAAAACTTTAACATTAAACAGTTAATTTATATTATTATTAAAATGGGAGAAAATGTAAAAAACGGTTTGGTGGTCGAAGTCATTGTGTCCCTCATTGTTTGCCATAGAAACGTGACACGCTGAAATGCTTTTTAACGCAATTTGAGCATTATAGAAAACATCAACGTGACAGTTCTCCTCAGATTTTGTTGCTGATTTGAAATATATTAAATATTATTTTGTTTAGTCTGCAAGCATTATTACCGTGCAAGCACTTGCATTAACTCCGAGCCTGCGTGCTCTGCTTCTAACGGCAGAGAGAGAGAGAGAGAGATCGCTTTTTTATTTGGCTCACACTTTTCTTTTCCTAATTTTACAAGTTGCAAGTTACAAAAAACACAAGAAGTGTCTGATCACGGTCGGTGTTCTCCGAGTCAGATGACTCTGATCGCATGGGTATTACATACAGTGTTAAACAGATCCAGGACCCAAAGTAATAGATTCGGACCTGACCCAGACCCGGCTGATCATTTATAATATAGACCCGAACCCGTACGGGTCCCGGGTTGACGGGTCTCGGGTGCACTGTGAAGACCTTTACTTTACAGTACTAAAAGGAAGATGTTAAGCTATATTTGAAAAACCTGTTTGTTAAAATTCACTGTTTATGCTTTTTCTCTAAATTGAGCCTGATGTCTCAGTGGCAGTGTTGGGAACGTTACTTTAAAAAAGTAATTAGTTATAGTTACTCACTACTTGTTCCAAAAAGTAACTGAGTTAGTAACTGAACTACTCTATAATAAAAGTAATTAGTTACCAGGGAAAGTAACTATTTGCGTTACTGTAAAAAAAAAAAAAAAAAAAAAAAAAGTTGCTACATGTCAGAGAATTTGTACTTTTTTTTTTTTTTTTTTTTGCAGTTTTCACAAGTCAGTTGAAATGAGTAGAACAGACAGGTACATAACTTTCAATATTTATTGCATGTCAACAGACAGCAAGAGTTTTATCCTTTAATCCAAAGTATTATCTTTGTAAGAAAAGTGTTTTTGGCCACTAGCTTTGTAGATGCTTGTGTCACACATTACATGTACACATTACATGCACGTTCTTGCCTTTGACCACAATGAATTTAAATTAGTGCTTATATCTCCACCTTGAAAATGCCAACTTTTCATCGGATTGCTCCTGACTCGCCATTTCTGCTGCTGCTGCGAATCTCTGTGTAGCTGACTGTTGCGTGTGTGTGTTTGTTTGGCGCCGCTGGCGCTTCCGCGTGTGCCAGCATGTGTGTAAAAACATTGGCTCTGATTGGCTACCATGAAACACATGACTCTGCCTTAGCCAATCACAACCGCTTATCTCGTCATTAACCCACCTGCTCACTCGCTGTGTAAGCCAGGGGTCTGTTCGGACTGCATAGTTTATTAAATCAATGCATAGTAACGCACCGCATTTAACGTTCAGTAACGTTAACGGCGTTGTAACAACGGGAAAAGTAAATAGTTAGATTACCGCGTTACTGAAAAAATAACGTCGTTACCTAACGCCGTTCTTTTAAACGCCGTTATTCCAAACACTGCTCAGTGGTAGAAAGGTTAAAATACTACACACATACTTTTAATAAGTGAGAAAGACACAACATTTTGGGGTTTCTTTGCTTTAAGTCAGTCTCCCTTTTTTTGTCGGCCCTTTATTTAGAAGCTTTAGTTTTTAGCATATGGATGAGACCAAAACCTATGCTAACTACCTCTCTGATCAGTCAGTCAATGACTAAATAGACTGTGTTTTAAAGGGGGGGTGAAATGCTATTTCATGCATACTGAGTTTTTTTACACTGTTTCGGAAAGTTTTTTTCGAGTATGGCTCTGTGTGACATTAGATGGAGCGGAATTTCCTTATATGGGTCCTAAGGGCACGTCTGCCAGAAGAGAGTGCGCTCCCTTATAGCAGAGCAATGAGAGGCTGAGCACACTGATCAGAGCGAGAGCGTCGCGGAAAGTCACAAAAGGAGTGTGTTTTTGGTTGCCAGGGCAAGACAACCCTGCACAGATTACTAGTGATGGCCGTGAACGAATCGTTCAATTTAACCGGTTCTTCTTAGTGAACCGGTTGAACCAGTTCACCAAATCGAACTGAATCGTTTGAAACGGTTCACGTCTCCAATAAGCATAAATCCACAAATTACTTAAGCTGTTAACTTTTTTAACGTGACTGACACTCCCTCTGAGTCAGAATAAACCAATATCCCGGGGTAATCCATTTACTCAAACAGTACACTGACTGAACTGCTGTGAAGACCGAAATGAAGATGAACACCGAGCCGAGCCAGATAATGAACAAACACGCCCACTGCTGGAGCAGTTCTCGTTCTCGAGTCAAGAACCGGTTGCTTCGGTTTTCGGATCACCAGTACACTCAACCGAGAATCGTTTCTGTCGGACGCGTCCGATTTGAGAACCGATGAGCTGATTCTCGTTCTCGAGTCAAGAACCGGTTGCTTCGGTTTTCGGATCACCAGTACACTCAACCGAGAATCGTTTCTGTCGGACGGGTCCGAATTGAGAACCGATGAACTGATGATATTGCGCATGCGTGTAATTTTGTAAGTATTTTGTTAAACATCGGAAAGTGTGATAAAATAACTATATTTTATTTTGATTTTTTTTTTTATTATTTTTTTAGATTCATGTTTCCAATCTGTATATTGTATATAATGTATAGGCCAAATGGGTTTTCAGGGAAGTTGGACAATAATTAAGACTCTAAAGACTCTTATGTTTAATAGGAATAAGGGATGATTTATGAGATATCTGTACTGTATTTATAGTTAATGATGACATTCACAAATAGAGTTTGTAGTAAACAGAACATGAACACGAGTAGAGCAGCTGATGACACTGAACTGCAGCACGTGCTGGTTAGAGCGATTCTCGTTCTCGAGTCAAGAACCGGTTGCTTCGGTTTTCGGATCATCAGTACACTCAACCGAGAATCGTTTCTGTCGGACGCGTCCGAATTGAGAACCGATGAACTGATGATACTGCGCATGCGCGATTCAGCGTGAAGCCAACTGACTCACAGCATGTCTGAACTGAAGTGATTCTTTTGGTGATTGATTCTGATTCTGTACTAGTAATGTTATGAGCGCGGGTATTTCGAGGGCTTGGATGAAGGGCAATCTGGCGAAACGTAAGTTCATTTAATAACAAATACATCGCAATGGATTATGTTTAGTAAGTGGATCATGGTTTCTGCGCTGATGACACCTAATTTATTTACTTTATATCTTGAAGACTTAAATCCTCATATGCACATTATTGCTGTTACTGTATTTAGGTGTTGTTGCAAAACTCAAATGTAAACTTTTCATGATTATGAGGTTTTAACTGACTAAAGTTATGATTACTGACTTTATATATTTGAATGTTTGATAGACGTGACGCCATTACGTCATCGCCAATGACGTCATTGCGTCGAGCGTGAAAGAACCGATGAACCGTTTTTTTCAACCGGTTTATTGAATCGAACCGTCCGAAAGAACCGGTTTGCGGAAAAGAATCGAACTTCCCATCACTACAGATTACCAAAGAAAAAACAGCATTAAGGGACCAGTGGATGGAGTTTATTTTTACAGAGCATCAACGGAGTTGTGCAAGTGTTTGTGTTTGTTCCCTGCATTTCGAAGATGCTTGTTTTACAAACCAGTTTCACGACGGATATGCATATCGTTTATTTCTTAAGGATGATGCAATCCCAACGAAAAAGGATCATGATTGTGTGTTGGAACCGCAGGCGGTGAGCAAAACTGCTTAGAATATCTCTGCCTCCTTGTTAGTGCGTCCGCCTCCCATGCCGGAGACCCGGGTTCGAGCCCCGCTCGGAGCGAGTCGTTGCTGCTGCTGCTCTTGCTCAGTTTCTGCCTCGGGATCTGATTCTGGATCATAAATAAACTGCTGAATCTGACTGTTAGCCATGGTTTGTTTTGGATGATGGTTTTGTCCTCACAATAATGTCACACCTTCCAAACGCTTACAACGCAAAAGCCTACTGGCGCTCGTGATTTTTTAGCTCCGCCCACACGTCACGCCTCCAGCAGGTCGTGTTTTTCCGGGAAAAATCAGTACAGACTATCTTTCTCTTATGAATATAATAAAACTAAAGACTTTTTGGAGTTATGAAGGATGCAGTACTACTCTATAGGTACTCAAGATTAACAGGATATAGAGTGAAAACAAGCATTTCACCCCCCCTTTAAGATGAAGGTATGACCAACAGAAACTAGACAGGCTTTCCAAGACACAATGATGATATGTTGACAATCTAGAACAAATTCAAATGGGTGTTAATTACAGTATTGTTCAAAATAATAGCAGTACAATGTGACTAACCAGAATAATCAAGATTTTTCGTATATTTTTTTATGTTGAAGCCAGGCCACCTGATTCACACCTGTTTCTTCACAAAATTGATGACCTCAGTGATTGAATGCCACACTGCTATTTTTTTGAACACACCCCTTTCAACTAATTCAACTAATTGCCCAATTGCACAGCCTTAAGAGCGTGCATATCATGAATGCTGGGTCTTGTTTGTTTTCTGACAATCTACTGAACCTACTGGTAACTTGTTTGCCACGTAGCAATAAAAAATATACTAAAAACCTTGATTATTCTGGTTAGTCACATTGTACTGCTATTATTTTGAACAATACTGTACCAAGTGAGTATTCAAGTGGCTAGAATGTCAGCAGAACCACATTCTTGGAGTTAAACTCCATGCACGCCGAAGAGCTGTAGGATCGCATGTCTGCTCCAGAGGCCTACACCATCACCGACCCCCACTACTGCATCTCACCCACAGCAGAGGCACCACAAGCAGTGTGAGAGGAAGACAAAGAGGGGTAAATGCGGTGGTATCCGGGCTCGGCTAACCCACAAAAGCCTGCCATCCCCACCATCGTACTGATTAATGTACACTCTTTAGACAAAAAGCTGGACCACATCTGACTGCTATGCTCAACTCATAGGACTGTAAGAGGCAAAACCGCATCACTGCACAGAAGACTCCACCTCCTCCCGGCTACCATGTGATAATGCTGTCCCCAGACAGCGTGAGGAGATCCCTCGGCAGGATCAATACACGCAAAGCTCTGGGTCCTGAAAACATTCCTGGACATGTACTGAGAGACTATGCAGTGGAACTCACTTATGTCTTCACAGACATTTTCAACATCTCATTAAGTCAGGCTGTCGTCCCCACATGCTTCAAAGCTACCACCATCATTCCAGTCCCGAAGAAGCTGTCTACATACTGCTTCAATGACTACCATCCAGTTGCACTTACTCCTATTCTCATGAAGTGCTTTGAATGGCCAGTCATGCACCACATTAAGTCTGTCCTCCTCCCCTCCCTGGACCCCTACCAGTTTGCATATCAGTCCAACCGCTCGACCTATGACACCATCGCCACTGCCCTCCAGTCAGCACTCACACTTCTGGACAAAAAAAAAGACTCATGCAGTACATAAGAATACTTTTCATAGACTTCAGTTCAACATATAAAACCATCATCCCTCAACAGCTCATTCACAAACTGGTCCAGTTGGGACTCACTTTGCTGTGCAACTGGCTGTTGGACTGATTTTTGTTGACTTTAAGAGAGTGCGCACTCAGCATGCTCCTCTGACCTACAATGGTGCGAATGTGGAGAGAGTGAGCAGCATAAAGTTCCTGCAACCTGCAACGAGTCCTGCCGGAAAACACTTCAATACATAGTTAAAGCAGCCGAGAAGATCGTTGGTGTCTCTCTCCCCTCCCTCCAGGACATTTATGGAACCTGTCTCACCCACTAAGCCATCTCACCTGTGGAGTCTCCAGACCAGGACCAGCAGACTGAAGGACAGCTTCATTCATCAGACATGTTATGAGGCTGAACGCCCTCCCGACCTTACCCCCCCACCCTCTTTTGCCCCATGCACCACTGAACTCTGACCCTCAGACCCTCAGAGCCCCTCCCCACTCCCACATCCACAGGTTCTTCCACCCTCCCACTAACACACGGTGACCTGCACCAATCACTTTGTGCAGCATTGATCTGCACACTACCTCATTCAGCATTGAACTGACCTCATTCAGCTACCTCTTCTGACAGTTAAAAGAACTGCTCTCTGAGCTTTTTGTCACTTTAATCAGACTGAATAAGCTCTTTTGCACTACAACCACCGTGTTATCTGGTGACCAACTTCCTGGTTTAGGTCTCTGCTGCAGATGTGCTGGAACGACGGCAGCAGATTCTGCGATTCTAAAAGCACAAACTTACGTGATATTAAGTGTCTAATAAATGCACACATGCTTATTGCATGACTCTGATATTCTTTTTAAGATTACAAGTTATTATTATGATCGCCCGTTTCACGGCTGAATTAAGTAGGATAAACAAAAAATAAAGTACGCCTGTGTTGGCGCGGGTTTCGAACACGTGCTAAAAGACGATACGCCGTGAGACAACAGTCAAGAACCATCGAGCTACTGATCTACACCGAATCAGTGCCAGAACTCTAGATTCAAGACAGGACTCTCAGCGTCACAATCAAGCTGCTGAATCAAGGAAATGTGACCGTGTTAACTTGTGACCTGTGTTTACCTATTATGAAAATGAACCATAGCAGAACGATGACTACATTTTATGGTTCATGATGTTAAAGAACATTTCATGACTTCTCAGACAACTGTACATTTGTGGCTACTGTAGGTTAATTATAAACTAAAGAAAATTTACCATGTTTTTACTATGGTAAATATGACTTAACGATAGCGTTTATAATTAACCAACAGTAGCCACAAATGTACAGTTTCTGAGAAGTCATGAAATGTTCTTTTACCCACAAATGCAGTTTGATTTTGTACTAAAAATGATTTTTTTTACATGCCTTTGCATTTTAGTTGGTTCAATATTAGCCTGTACACAATATAATTTGTTTATTTATATTATGTTCATGTTGTGGCAAAAAGGTTTCTCTTTTTTAGTTAATTTTGGCCAAGTTAGGATTGATACCAATCCTGAGTGTCTGCTGGCACACCCCTATCCAAAAAGCACAACCAGTTGTATTAATAATGTTATCATGAGTGTGAAGTGTTACCAGAATTTGTTTAAATTAAGGTGAAAAATAAAAGTTTTGTGCTTAATGTATTTGTGTTGATGTTGAAATGGATTTTAAAACATTTGGTATCGAAAAAAGTATCATTAGGAACCGGTATCGAAACTGAAAAAGATTTTGAACAATACCCAGCCTAATTTTGCCCCTTTCTTCAGACACTGTTTTAATTCATTCCTCCAGTCAATCATACACACGATTGTGGGATATAACAGGCACCTTTAATACATTTAAACAAACCAGATGAATGATGTTATGTACACAAACACTAAAATCAGCCAAGCCTTATAATGATAACTGACAACAGTATGTCTCGTTTAATCATTTGCTTGTGTATTTATACCCTCACATGGTTTCCCTCATCTAGCATTGCTTGATGTGTTGTGTGAATTTTGGCTCCAATAGTCTTGGTTTGGTCTTTTGTCTGATCGTGTATCTTAGTATTATCTTGTGTTGGATCTAAATACATTGCACTTGTGTGCTTCTTCACAAGGTCACTTCAAGGTGGTTTCAACAGAAACGAGCACATTTTAATACTGCTTTTGGCACCCTCAGAGAGAATGAGGCTAAGACCATAACGCATTTCATCAAATGACAAGATTTATTTATTATTTGTTACATTTTTTTTATTATAATGAATAAGGTGAGGTGATAGGGTAACAGGCATGACAGAGTAAAAGGTGAGAGACATGACAGAGTAAAAGTCTAAGTCAAAGAAGCAACAAGAAGCTGTTTAGTGACAACACTTTTGAAGCCTTTTTAATCAAGTTTAAAATGTCAAAACGAAAAATTGCCAAAGGGAAAAAAGCAATGAGCAAAGACATAGAAGTCTACACACTAGTGTGCATGTAGGCTAAAATTAACTTTCATAGTTTACAGTTCCTGTAAAAGATAAAAAAAAATACACTCCTATTTATTTTATTTATTTATATATGTTCTGCATATTAAGGTTTATTAATAAAATATACGAAAGCCATCACTGTCAAACCTGATAAGTTGAGAATAATCAAAATATTTGAGGAAATGTATTAAAAGCCTCACTTCCATGGCTCTCTGTCCCACTCAACTCATCACAAAGATAATTAATAATACACAGATTTGAAGTACATTGCAAGTCCACATTTAGTTCAATAAAGTGCACTTATTTTTCACAAGAGTACTGAAATGAATTTGGTCTTTCTATTAATATGCTGAAATAAGAATAAAACTAAAGTCATCGTCACTGTGATTCAATCCAATATGGCACTTTTGGTTTAGGTGATTTTGGTTACGAGAGACTTCAGAACCAATGATTTTTGCTGTTATTGATGTCCCTACTGGCAGCATGCACTATTTGATTTGAGAGACACGTTGGAAATGCAAAACAGAATAAGTTAATTATGACAAAGTGATCTGTTCATCACACAAAGTTATTGTTTGGCTTCAGAGAACTTAAAATATCATACGATTCATAAAGATACTTTTGTCCTTTTTCGTTGCCCATGCTCACTATAAACTCATTGTGTAGAGAAAAAAACAAAATGTGGAAATTAATTGCTTCGGAAATTATTTAGCATTTGGCTGAAAGTAAACCTGCCATCAAAGAAAAGCTCTTTTTTTTCTCTCTTCAGTTGTTTTATGGCTGCATCAGTGCACTGCAGGATCATTGATCGAGATTTATTGTCAGAGTGATCCATGTAACATTCGTCAGTCCAGAGCCTAAATTCCAATTCATGTCACATGAACATCTATTGACCCAGATTACCCCTGAGTACCACACCAATATGATACCATGACACCCATAATTCCCAATTATTGATCATCCATGGATCTCAGGTAATGCTACCATTGGCCTCTTTCAATTAGACATTTAGTGATTAATTTCAATAATGAAAGCAGCAGACAGCGCATTGATGTAAAGCATATTGACTGTTCTTGCTCTCTCAGGACAGTGAATCTCAGTGCCACCTCCCAGTATTTTACATTTATACATTCCAGCTTCTTCATCACATCACCTGGGTTTGGAAAATTACAAGTGCTGCACATTCTACCCATTAAAAGACGCTTTATCTCAGAGAGACAATGTATAGGTTTGTGAGTCACACACTCGTAACAAAGAGAGAGAACCCGAGTTGACTCTTATCATGCAGGTGCTCCTCACCTAGCCAGAAGCACGGCACTCTGGGTAAAGAACAGTCTCTTAAGCCCAACGAAGAATCATATAATGACTAACAAGAAGTTGTAGTATGTGTTGTTTGATTCGTTATTAGGCTTGATCTCATCAACCTTTCTGAGCTCTTCAAAAGTGATCAACCTAGATGGAAAAATCTAATATTCATATTGTTTCATACATAAATATGAAAATATAGGCTACGTATAAAAGTAGATATCAAATCAGAATTGCGGTTTTAGTACATGTTTATTAGTTTTGGGGGCATTTTAATGCTAGTGTTCTTCTAAATGTTGACAAAACAATATTTTTAAAGGGGTCATATGACGTTTCTAAAAATAACATTATTTTGTCTATTTGGTGTGATGCAATGTGTTTATGGTTATTAAGGTTAAAAAAAAAACCCTTTATTTTCCACATAATGTAAAGTATTGTTTCCCCTTTATGCCTCACCTTTCTGAAACGCATTGATTTTTGCAAAGCTCATCGTTCTGAAAAGCAAGGTGTACGCTGATTGGCCAGCTATCCAGTGCATTGTGATTGGCTGAATGTATATACACCACCATACTGTGGTGTCATGTGTCCCAGCACAACAAGACAAAAACAATAAAACCCATTACAAACGAGGCAATTGTTGCATCCAGTGGGGACATAATGATTATAATGACTTATTCTGTTGCGTCGCGTTGCATTGACTATTGCGCTGTGCGAACATTAAAACCATGTCTGCATTTGTGATAGGAGAAACCACAAACAATAAGCTCTACTCTACACTAATCAAAACTCGTGTTTGATTCATCAGTGGCAAATCCTTTACAGACTGTGAGTCAGAAACGCCAGACTGTCCTTGCAAAGTTAGAACTGCTCCACTTTATAGAAACAGCCTTTGTGTCACAGGCTACTGGTTCATTGTATATTTGGGTTGAACTGTTCTGGAACAGTGTTGTAAATACAACTTAAATCACTGATTTCTAGTTGTGTCCGCTTTTGGAAGGCCAACAAAGTAGCTTCACTTTCAAAATGAAACACACAACGTCTCCACAACATGGGGGGGTATCCAATATAAAGCCGAATATATATATTTTTTTATTCATATTTAAGAAATTTGTAATAATTTGACAATGGATTAAAAATTAATTGTGTAAAATAAACAAACTTATACTTTCTAATACTATACTATACTGAAGTATTTTTCACAAATACATACATATTTAATAAAAATATAAGGAAGTAAACATTGTAATCAACAGGGCACTCAGTATTCTGGGAAGTTTGTGTGCATTGGGAATAATATTCTTCAAATAAAGCAAGGGTGACACTCATTTTACATATACTACACAGAGAAAATGACATGAATGTGACAATGGGCAAATGCATAAAGCGCAGAATAATTTGAATTCATTCAATTAAATTCATACGGACAGACCGTCTCACAGAGAACATTGCAATCATGCTGGATAAAAATGCACACTTCACAAGATATCACAGCTGGATTCAAACTAAGTTTGCGATGTTTGTGAAATTAAATATTAATTAGTCAATCAAAGATTTGTTGAAATTTTATACATTTGTATTTGCTTAATGCTAATGGAAAAGGACAAAGTATTATAATGTTTACCTTTCTATTACTAATAATATAAAATAATATAATATAAAAAGTTATTATACTTTTTGTATAAATTTTAATTCCTTTGTTTAAAGGAAGTCCATTCTATCTGATTATTAAACAGACTTCTATCCATATCAGAAAGAACTGTTAACAACAATAGTAAACAAGATGGAGAGTGTGAGCACTGTGTGCTCAGGCACTGCCGTTTTTAGTGCCATCAAAATAAGTCCCGATTCAAACAAATCAGCCAACCAGGAAAACTTATCGCCCGTTGCTGATATTTGAAAAATGCCAAATATAGGTCAATATATCGGTTGAACACTAATCTCTATGGTTTTGACACTTTAGTCTTTGCAACTTTACAGATTTTCTTTATGCACCAAGAGCTTGTAACACTCCAAAGAGAAAGGAAAAATGTAAAATGCATCATATGACCGTTTTGAAATGTCTTGTTTTTATGCGAAAATGGGCTTAGAAAAACTATTGCTCGATCAGATTCTCTTTAAAATGAAAACATCCTTCCTCACTAACAATTCAAGTAGCAAACCATGTTTATGACTATAATGTAAATTAATTTTTATTATTTTCTAACTATTTTTTTACTATGAGGTAAACTTATTTTAAAAAGATATTGGCTTTGAAAAAGGGAAACCCTTTGTATAGCTCTCCAACTTCCTGTTTCAATATAAATACATCAACACATGCAATATATCTCTTCTTTCATGTCTAATGGATTGTTTTGTTGAGGTACCTTACTTTTTTCTTTTTTTTTTTACTTGAAAATGAATATCTTTGTACAATTAAATTAATCTCGCCATCCTCCCATTAGATTTATCATTTGGCAGGTAAAAGATATATTTTGACTGTTTTTGCTATAGCTTGGAAAATATAGGAAATGATGTGGCTCAAAGAGCAATGGGTTTTGTTGTGTTCCTCTGTTGAATTCCCTCCAGATCCGCTACTCTCCCACTCAGAACAGACCCCGATACACAGTGCTGCCTCAAAAAAGACCCTCGGGCCAAGAATGGCAGTTCCTTGAAGAATGAACTCATCTGAACAGCAAGGCAAATAAATAAATCAAATGTTTAAAAATGCAGACAAAGTCTACAGGGTGCTGCAGAAACCGTCTTCCCTGTTTCTAATTTCATAGCATGTTACGGTGACGAATGTGTTTTATGCAGAATACAAATCTTGTGATTTTTTTTTCAGATTTTTCTATAACTTGACAGTTGTTGGAATTTTTTTTTAGATTGAATCTCTTCCAAACATCTGTTCTTTATGATTTAGAGTGCAGTGAGAGTTTTGACAGAGTCTTGTCTGAGAGAGAAGCATGGCTGTGAAAAACACACTTTAAATCTAACCACACCTGTCCACCCCTCAAACTGTTGGTATTTTTGGGAAATGGCATCTGTTCAATCTCTACACGCGGTACAGCGCAGTCAACGATTGTGCCACTTAGCATTGGTTATTTACCCACTGACATCCCCTGAAGTGTTACCTGTACGTTGTTTATTCATGTGAGGACAGCAAACACACAAGGGAAAGCTGAGTGCTGGTTTACCAGAACAGCAGAGCTTTAGGCTACGTCCTTATCCCATCCCTTGCTCCCTTCCCAGTCGCACACAATAACTTATAACTGTAAAAGTCCCAGCTGAAAATGTGTTCCTGCCATCCCATCTCACCATGATATGTGGCAAGACATCGGTTTTACAGCTCACCTCTGCTCCTGCATCTTAATGAGGTGACTTCACTGTCACTGATTCTTGTGTCGACTTGTCTGAGCTCTGCGAAGTGCTTCACTACTCTTTAATTGAATCCTCCACCCCATCTCCTCCCCGTCTGGCTCTCTTCGGTTGCCAGAGAGCCAAGGATGTGTTTAAGTGTTAATTTGTCAACGGCGGTGGGGTGGCGTCCGGTTGGCTGTGTTGGCATTAGTGTGATGGGCACACAGCGGGAACAGATGGAGTTCCGATGTGGCTTCTTAATCATGTGCATAAATGCTGCCATTGTTGCTGTCTGAGGACACCTTTTAAAGTTGCATTTGTCTAATGTGGATCTTGGGTACTCATGTACAGTAACTTTTGCATTAATATTTTTAATTGTTTAGCTGATTTATCGATTTTTGGAATTACAAAAGAAAATATTTTGTATAAAAAAAAAAAAAAAAAAAAAAAAAAATATATATATATATATATATATATATATATATATATATATATATATATATATATATATATATATATATATATAAAATGTAATAAAAATATATATATATTTTTAGGCTATCTGTATCTATCATTATCCAGTCCTTCCAGTTTGTTGAGATTCCGTGATCGTTGAATCCAACACAAAATTTTAAAAAGTCCTGCATAATTCACCATTTCAACACAAAATAGTCACAAAAATTAAGGTTTCACAAAAGAACAAGAGTTTTTGAGAGTGCAGTATACCGCAAAAGAGAACTCAATTCAGTCAGTCATTCAGACTGTGGATTTGTGTTTTTTGGTGCTTTCCACCTTGCCATGTGCACTTACCAAAAAATAATTATGAAATCCTGGAGGGACTGATTATATTTAATTGGTATTTCTTTGTCTCAAAACAAAGACCTATATGTATCTAATACTGATTTTGAATATAAGGTTTTATTGTATTAAAGGTTGCCGTTTTATTTGTATAAAGATAAAGGTGTTTAATTAATTATATAACCTCATTTTAAAATGAATTATACACACTTTAGAGAAAAGAAAGCAGATTTGTTCAAATCATTCCATAGAAATACACTGTTTGTATTCAAAAAGTAATTTGTGTTGAATATTCATGTTTGTTGTGAAAGGGCCTACTAATCCTTATTACTTCACAAAATAATTGTTTATTTCAATTAGTCTTATGAATACATTTGAATAATGTGAATCAATATTATATATATATATATATATATATATATATATATATATATATATATATATATATATATATAAACATTTAAATTAATTGCAGCCATTTTATATTTTTTAGATTAAGGGGGGTTTAGGGACACCGCTTTACATCTGGCCAAAGAACACCCCTTAACATGGTAAAATAACTAATATAGGCCTTTTGCTTTATTAGAGCACCAACATATTCCCTCTCATCTCCAGTCTGTTTTGCTTCTGAGGCTCAGATTGTCACAATTCCATAAAAAAACTCTTTGAAGTAAGAGATGATTCTCATATAGGGTTCCATTTTAACACAGACAATTACCAGACAATGAGACAGTTCACATAACACCATCTACCTCCCTTGATGCAGTTCTCATGCCTACAGTGATTTTTTTTTTTTTTTTTTTTTGCAGCATAGTTTTTAGTTACTCCAAACTGCCCTTTTGGGTTTGTAACACACCAAATTCGAAGGTCTTTATTTCTAAATTTGAGTTTAATATGGATCCCTTGATCTTTTATGATCAAAATAGATTTGGCATATAAGAGCTTAAGATTTCATCCTAAGGGAGATTCCTTGTGATATGCCGTAATATATTGATGCTTAATTTCAACACCCGCCTCTGCATTACACTTCCTTCCCCATGAACAGAAGTTAACACAATAATACATAATAAATGTACTTCGGCTACATATGTTTACACAGTGCAAAAATGTGCTGTTTATGTGCATGTTCCATGTTTTTGCTTTCCTGCTGGGTATATTTTTATGGCGACTCACACAGGCATGATAATAGTCAGGAAACCGAACCTTGAATCTGGGACACCTGGCTTTGAGTCATTTATTGAGTCAGCAGCTTCAGATCAGCCACTAGACCTTCACGGCTCTTATTTGTCTCAGTTTCTCTCTCTCCTCTTCCTTCTCTGAAGGGTCTCATTATTAAACTCTTTGAACCGACTCTGGAACAAAAGCAGCAGTCATTGCAGAGGCAAAAAGCAGTAGTAGGGAAAATTGTGTATGCACTTTTACCCATTTTAATAAATGTGAAATGGCAAACAAAAGCAACCTACTGGAAGACAATTCCTGCAGCCAGTATGGGCTTGTAACTATAGATTCAAAAGGACAGCTTGACTGCTATTTAACTACTTCATGTGTTGCTTGTTGCCTGGCAAGCTGCACTGTCAAAGCAGTTCTCCAATTGTTTACTCTATATGTATAACTTATATTTCAGTTCTGCCTCCTCTCAGCTGTTTTACTTGAAGTGTTGTACTAATATGTTACCCAACATATGCACTATATACAGTATATACAGCTAAATGCTCAATTTTAGTTTTGGGCTATTGATCCAATTCATTGCGATTCCAATTCAAAAACTAATGCTTTTTTGGTTCCTTTCAAAATGGTTTTGGAGGGTTGAAACCGTGACCCGGTCAAGAGTCATTCATTTCAGAAATTGATCTGTATGTTTTGGTTCACTAAAAAGAGTAGTTTATTTGTGACTCTGCTGGTCATTGTTTGTTTTGCGTGCAGCACATGATGGCACATACATGTGAGTAAAATATGTTCTATATACTGGCATGAAAAGATGTTAGTTGTGATGTTGTGAGTTAATGTTAATGGTGTTTGGAAGAATTCAGACAATCACTACCTCTGGACATTTATTTTTATTCCAGAAACATTAAATTGCTTACTAGTGGGACAGAAACTGGTAAAAGTTGTAAGCAGAGAACAGTAACTATATCTGGCAGTCAGCATACGAGCAAGCTGAAGGTGAGCTAATACAAATGGTATAAAAGAGAACAATCAAGCCTTGAATGGGGGAGCAGATACGCCTGACTTGAAATGCTAAGAAGAACAATTAAGGAAACTGCTTAAAAAGTGGATAAATGTGTCTGGTGAATCAGTGCAGCTAACAGATCCTTTTAAAGCACATTTAATTGTGCTAGCTGGATTTTTCTGCACATTTTTTGCAACGTGCAATAGGGTTGCATGCTGGGACTTCGGTGTAATCGCTTAGCAGTGTGTTAGCAATTAAAACTAGGAGCACTGGCATTACTGGCCATTTTGAGAAACTGGATCAATTTGCATTTATGTGGGATGCATGGGCAAAAAATGTCAAACCCCTTTTAGCTGACTCAGATTTGAAGGCAGGGATCTCTGAGGTAGAATTAAATTGAGGCAAGACATCGGAAAGAGCAAGCAGGAAAGCATGTCTTTATAGACTCATATTACAGTGTATATTACACTGAGGGCATGTTCAGAGACAGCATTGCAGATATCTTCTTCTGTGTCTCCTTCCACCCTGTAGTTCCCTGTGATGTTAATCAGCATATTGTGAGCATAAAGTTATTAAAGGCCTTGATCCCAGCATGCTTTGCACCAGACAATATAAGATTTTTTTTTTTAATTAAGTATTTTTGAACAAGATTAGCATGGGGAGACATAGGTTAGCATTAATATTGTGTTATGTTTGGATTTATAGAGGTTTCTGTTATGTTGGTTTTGTAATGGTACCGTTGTAGTGAAGAGTGTAGAGTAGTGTAGAGCCTGTGGTTAGATTGAGAATGGACAACAAAATTTTATGACTGTATATACTGCATATTGTTTGACTATTTACTAACTAGGTGCTAACTAGAACTTAACTATAAAGATCTGAGTTATTTTAATTTTTTTTTCAGAACGAGTCTAATATCGATACTTAAATTTTGGTTCTCGCCGATCACTAGCGGCGCCAGGATTTTTATTGTAGGTGGGCCTCCAGAAAACTGGATGGGCCAGTTAAAATAAGCACAACCCAACCCCCACCCCCACCAAAAAAAAAGGGTTTCCCTTCATCTCCGTTCCAGGGCTTTTCTGCGGCACTGAGGACAGCAACTTGTATCTTTGTCCTCAGCTCAGTACTGAAGTGGACAATTTGCTGAATTTAAAATAAAATAAGCTGCTTTGTTTTGTTTTACATTTCATATAAGCAAAACTGTCTGTGTCTGTCTTGAATGAATAACGTCCGCCAACCTAATTCCTTTCATTGGATCACTTGCTGGTGACGATGCAGAGTTCACACCCGCTGATTGGCTGAGAAGCTTTCACTCAAAGGTTTCCTCGGGCTGCTTATTGGATGAACCGCTAGAATGAAAATCACTCACTACTCATAGACCTGGGCCAAAATGGGTGGGCGGGCCCAATACTGATACGGATACCTGTATTTTCACAGCATCTGACTTTGAAAAAAAAATATATATATATTGGGTACAGAAACAAAATAATAATAATAATAACAATAATAATATGAATCATGTTAGTTGGCTTCATTTAGCAAACAGATATTTCCTTCGGTTATTTACACAATTATATCTGTTAAAATGCATTGTATAAGCTTTTGTTACTATCACTATTCATTTTAATAGCGCATTAGAGCAGCTCAATACTGTAATCACAAGACATTTCCCTAAAATAATACAGGGAACCACTTGTTATACATTATACGAGTACGCATGTACAATTTTGGTGATTTAATTTGCATCACACGAACTGTACACAGACCCTTGTGTAGGAGTACAAAGTATTATTCGGCCTTTAAAGCAAGCTAAATATTTGCAGCATGCACATTTGTATTGGTGAAGAATGAGAGACACTTACAGCCTAGTGCATTTCACACAGTCTGCTGATTTCACTTTTGCTTTAAATAAAGTTGTGTAAGCTCGATGTATAAAATAAATGTTGTTCATAATGATTACCCTATAATTTTTGTTTATTTTATATTTACGATTTAGTTTTAATCCAAATGCATGCACTAATAGAGCGAACAGCAATCGAGATCATGCAACAGCTCTCTGACTCGCTCTGTTTCTCATTACCATCAAATTACTTTAGTAACTTGTGCATTGTTTTACTGAACGAACCACAGACTTTCCAGTGATGTCTGGAAAGCTCGCTTGCACATCTGTGCTGCCACACTCTGCTTATCAGATCACATACATCCGCTATACAGGCGTGAATATTGAATGTTAAACATTATTTTAATTACGTACATGTATTTCATATACATCCTTTATCTCTAATAACTCCATTCTACTCTCTGTTGTTCTGTTGTTAGTGTTTCTTTTTCTGGACACAGCTCTATTTACTGTACATGTTGTGTGGTATCGGCTTTTGGTATTAGGGCATTGTAACGAGTATGAGTACAGGAGATTTTTTTGTTTTGTTTTTTTTACTACAACTAGAGCTGTAATGTATGTTTTCTGTGAATTATTTTGTGAGTCACACTTGGGGTGGTGCTATACTGTAATTAATGCAAATACATCATCATGACACAGTCCATTATTATACATGCATATTGATATTCCAGTAAGATATAACACCCGAGATTGAAAGTATCTACAAAACAAAGCTTGTATAGAGCTGAATTAATTGCAAAAAAAAAATGATACTTCAGAGCAAATCTCCAACCATAATGTATGAGCAATATCAATACAGCACTGCCATGCAAACACTGTAATAGAAGAGTAATATCAATTTGAAACTCTACTCACAAGCACTATAATAATACTCTAAATTGGCCTATTTTAGCAAAAACCTTCTTGTCATACCCTCCACTGCCTACAGAATGCACTTTGAGCTCTAGTTTCATTCTTTGAGAAATAAAACATCAATGCAGTCCTTTGGGTGGGAGTGCACATGAGGTTAAGGGTGTTTGAACTGATAAAAGTCTTGCGAATTAGTCAAGAATCAATCCGCCCACAGCCCCCATCCGTAAACCAATCCCCTGCCGTAACTATCGTCCATAACGGCACTAAACAAGTTAAGACATGATCAGCCAGAGCTGACGATAGTCAAAGAAATCATTAAACTTCACACTGAAACAGGATGTTGAGTTCAGGACCCTTTGAATTTCTTTCATACCTCACACTGTTGTTACCTGAAGAAAAAAATGAAGTGAAAAGTGGGTCATAGGATGTCATCCAAGCTGCCCTCTGAGAAATGTTCTCCTTCTTTCTTTGACATGACACTGCTTGGCAATGTTTCTCATGTTTCCTCAGACTCATAGACGACATATGGCGCAAAGGGGGACGGAGCACACTATCATGTAGGTACATCAGGTTATGGGCTACCATTCTTTTTCCAGAGAAGGTGAAAGATTAACTATCTGCTTCTCTTCTACCACTGAGTCGCACTCCTGGGAGATAGTGACCCACTGTTTCAGATGGATAAGCTATAGTTTATTCAATCTCAAATGCCAAGGGTAGACCGAACCTTTGAAATGCCTGACTGAACTCGCTCCTCGGCATAACAACAGGGAGCCAGGCGTGTGGGAGAACAGGGTTTTTAAAAGAGGTGTCAAGGAATAGCCTTCTTTGCACCTTGACTCCTTTTCCAGTTTGTTGAACGAAGGCAAGCGGTACAGTAACACATCCCAGCTGCTCATAGGCCTTATGTGACAGCAGACGGCAATCAGTTACATGTATGTGATCAGCCTGCAATATCAGACTCTACATATGTCTCTGAACACACCGTACTGAACATCTGAGTGGTGGTGATACTCTGGTGGCAATTTAGAATGCTGGCAAAAAGCCATATCAAATGTATATAGACAGCTTTGACTCCCAGTTGTGGAGGTTTCATGAGCACAAGCCAGCTGTTCCTGTCGGCCCCCATCTTTCCCAGATGCACACAGACATAGTGCCTTCCACATGGCCTTCTCCAGAGACTCAGAGCTGTCACAAACCGCACATACTGCGCCTCTGTGTCTGACACTGGTTAAACCCCTATTATAGAGACTAAATGCCCCTGAGATTTTTTGTTGGAAAAAATCTCAGGGATTGTTTTTGTTGTTTGGAACATTTCTCAATTGTAGATTGCAGATCAAATTGCAGTGCAAAACAACTTATAATAACATGCATAAATAACAACAGTAATACTACTACTATTTATTATTATTAATAATAATAATACGTTATACACTTTTCCATAAATGAATTTATGTCATAGACTAAGGATCATTTAGACACTTTGCATCATATTTAACATATTTTCACATTAACATATTTAACCGATCTTTCCTAATTTATTTATACATTGTTTACTGTTAAATTTTTCATGCAATGTTGTAAATGTAAATAAACTAGTGACCTTTCAAACTGTACATCAACTTTTTTTTTATAATCATATTAATATTGTACTCTAAGGACTTAAAACAACTGAACAAATTTGGTAATTTCTTTCTCAAAAGCTGCTTGTGCGCTGCTCGTTACAGAACCGAGTTCTGATTGGCCAATCGTCGTTATTCGTGAATTATCTTAAGTAGATAATTGTAACACTTGCATAAGGTTTACATAATACACATTATTAATCCAAAGGGCGATGGTAAGGGGGATGGTGGTTTTACTGAGGGGATGCTTTTTCTCTTTTTTTCTTTTTCAACCAGGGGGTTGTCATCCCAAAGCATCCCCCCTCAATTCGAGCCCTGCCAACAACCTCATCATCTGCAGAGAGAAACTGCCATTCAATCACACCAAAATACAGATAATCATTATCCTAAAAGGCATCATAAAGGATTATGGAGATATTTCACTGGAACTTGCTCTTCAATACACTATTTTATTTTATATTTTACTTCTTCAAGCATTTATTTATATTATATGTCTATTGTCATTCATTAATGTATTCTGCTAATAATTGTTGTTAGAACACTGTAATTTTTGCTACAATTTCACGTCACTGAATAAAATAAACGTACCTAATTGACACAATGAAAAGAACCCCTATCCTGGTACTGTTATGAACCATTTTTATTAAGAGTGTAGATTAAAATCTAAGTTATTTCAGTGATGCAAAATTAAATTTTCTGCATCATTACTCCAGTCTGCAGTGTCACGTGATCCTTCAGAAATCATTCTAATATGCTAATTTATTATCATTGCTGGAAACTGTTGTGCTGCTTAATATTGTAATGGAATCGGTGATACTTTTTTCAGGATTCTTTGATGAATAAAAAGTAAAAAAGAGGAGCATTTCTTAAAAATATAAATATTTTCTAACAATATACACAACAGTTTAAAAAATTGGGGTCAGTAAATTTTTATTCTTTCTTTTCGTTTCTTTTCTGAAAGAAATTAAAACTTTTATTCATCAAGGATATGTTAGGAAGTGATATAAATGAATAAATGCTGTTCTTTTTAACATTTTATTCATCAAGAATCCTGAAAAAGTATTGCATATATATATATGTATATATATATATATATATATATATATATATATATGTATATATATATATATATATATATATATATATATATATATATATATATATATATATATATATATATATATATATATATATATATATATATATATATATATATATGTATATATATATGTGTGTGTGTGTGTGTGTGTGTGTGTGTGTGTGTGTGTGTGTGTGTGTGTGTGTATTTGGCAGCACAACTGTTGCCAACACTGATAATTCTAATAAATCAGCATATTAGAATGATTTCTTAAGGATTATGTGGCACATAACCATTGTATCTTTATGTGACATCACAGAAATAAATTATATCTTAAAGGATACTTATTTTATATTGTAATAACATCAAGATTACAGTTTCTATTTTCTCTGTATTTTTTATCAATTAAATATTGCCTTGATGAGCATAAAATAATTCTTAAAAAAAAAACAACTAAAAAGCACTAATACGAGATCAAGATGACAACAGTAATTTTGGTGAATAGTTGAGCTTTAATGATAGCAGTCTTCCTCCCCCTGAAGTGCACTAAGACCCAACCACTGGAACTGAAGAATTAATGGTTATTCAGTTCAGTAGTATAAATGAGACCGGAGGACATCATCAGAGACTTCACAGTTGGAACTGTTGTAAAAACTGAAACGAGAGTCACTGCCAATAATTAGCCTGACTCCACACTCCGAGTGCATGTGATTTTAAAGCTTGATAACTTACTCCCACATTGTGCTCTAAGCTGTGGATATTTTTAGTCATGATCACAGTTTCATAGGATCAAGTCTGAACCGATTGGTAACAAGGAGCCAAGGCATTTCTTTGAGCAATGCTTAAAAAGAGAACATTACTATACTATCATTTCCTACATTACCACAACAATATAAATGAAAAAAAAAAAATGTGAACCTGGACCACAAAACCAATCATAAGGGTCAATTTTTCTAAATGACTAAATAAGCTTTCCATTGATGTAATTATTTGTTAGGATAGGGCAATATTTGACCGAGATGAAACTATTTGTAATCTGATGGTGCAAAAAAATCTAAATGTTGAGAAAATCGCCTTTAAAAGTTGTCCAAATGAAGTTCTTAGCAATGCATATTACTAATCAAAACTGAAATGTTAATATGTTTACAGTAGGTATCCTAATGGTTTTTTGGCATAAAAGAAAATTCTATAATTTTGACCTATACAATGTATTTTTGGCTATTGCTACAAATATACCCCAGTGGTTTTGTGGTCCAGGGTCACACAGAGTATCTGAAATATTTTGCTTGCCTAAATGTGCTTTATAGAACATGAGCACCTCAATGTGGAACTTGAAGGGAAATTTGAGACAGAAAATTATTTTCTTCTTGGTTATTTTTCTACAGAAGGTTCTCAAAAACGGAAAATAAAAATGTTTCAAAGAGCTGTTTCTGTGAGGTCAGAAACATGGGCAAATTTCCGGGCACATTAAAGATTAAGCATTACAAATGCATTTCGATATTGCACTGAACAGAAAAGCATTGGTGATATTTCCACAAACCAAACTACAGTATGCTAATTCTGTGTGATGGAATGCCAGCCAAATTAATTTGAAGGTGCCAATGTAAATCTTTCATTTCTGTTTTACAGGGAAATGTTTGAGGGTGAGAAACATTATTATTTATTTTCCAATTTCCAGATGTGAATAAGAAACGGGCCCTGTGGGTCAGGTTGGAAGGTGCACGATGGCTGAAGAATTAACAGTATTAAAACAAACAAACAAACACACACACACAGACACACACACACACAGACACACACACAGACAGACAGACAGACAGAGGTTGAGGTTTTCAGCAACGTCAAGTGAAATACATTAATGACCCCTGCACATATATTCAGACTGATGTCGTTTATTCTTCATCTTCATCGCTGTGTGCTTCAACATAATTCTCCTTTCATAAAGTAAGGCACAACATTAGAGGTAAAAATGTTAATTTTATATATATTTTTTAAAAAGTCTCTCTAAGGAGGAAAATGTTATTTTCAGTAATGAGTCGTACTGGGCTTTTATAACATCTTTGTATTGCCGTAATGTCTGTGCATTACCTGGGCTAAAGTTGACGAGGGGTGTGCAACCCTCATCAGTATGTTTGGCCCCGTGTCCCTTTGTGATTGATTTTTCAATGAAATAGAAACGCCACTGGGACTTTCCTTCCCAGCTGGACAGGAGGAGTAATCATCGTGTTGATCCCAAAAACACATTACATTACAACACATCTTCGATTATTGTCGGGTTCACCCTGGAGTTTTACCACATGGAAGTGTGGGAGAATGAAACAGGAAATGAAAACATCATCTAAAAAAAGCTTAATTCACAATTGAGGCCCTGGAGGTCTATAATTTCAGCAAACAGGGTTGTCTTACCAAGCAGTCTGGAGAGAGCAGAATGAGAAAGGAAAAGACAGAGTGAATAAGAAATGGAAGAAGTTGTGGCATGAGAGTAATCTGTGTGCATCAGAAAATAAATAATGTAAAAATAATTATACATAAGGGGCTCTGATATAGCTATTTGCACAGAAAAATGAAGCATCAAAAAAGCTAATTTTGTCATTAACTCCAATGTTATTCCAAACAGTTTTCCGCAAAAAATTTCAGGGGAACAGAACAGGACACTAGGGGTGTACGTTAGGTAACGACGTTATTTTTTCAGTAATGGGGTAATCTAACTAATTACTTTTCCCGTCGTTACAACGCCATTACAACATTAATGAATGTTAAATGCGATGCGTTACTATGCATTGATTTAATAAACTATTCAATCCGAACGCACCCCTGGCTCACACAGTGAGTGAGGAGGAGGGTTAATAACGAGATAAGCGATTATGATTGGCTAAGGCAGAGTCATGTGTTTCACGGTAGCCAATCAGAGCCAGTGTTTTTACACACATGCCGGCACACGCCCCAGCGGCGCCAAACACACACACACACACACATACACACACACGCACGCAACAGCTAGACAGAGATTTGCAGTAGCAGCAGAAATGGTGAGTCAGGAGCAATCCGATGAAAAGTTGGCATTTTCAAGGTGGAGATATAAGCACTACTTCAAATTCATTGTGGTCAAAGGCAAGAACGTGCATGTAATGTGTACATGTAATGTGTGACACACGCATCTACAAAGCTAGTGGCCAAAAACACTTTTCTTACAAAGATAATACTTGAAGTGCAGGATAAAACTCTTGTTGTCTGTTGACGTGCAATAAATATTGCAAGTTATGTACAAATACTTGTTTGTCCTACTTATTTCAACTTACTTGTGAAAACTGCAAAAAATAAAAAAAATAAATAAAAAATACAAATTCTTTGACATATAGCAACTTTGTTTTTTTTTTTTTTGTTTTTTTTTTTACAGTAACGCAAATAGTTACTTTCCCTGGTAACAAGTTACTTTTATTATAGAGTAATTCAGTTACTAACTCAGTTACTTTTTGGAAAAAGGTTATGTTCACGAACACATACAAACTACTGGTCAAAAGTTTTGGATCAGCAAGACAGTAATGTTTTTTAAAGAAGTATCTTAAAAAAAAATATATATATATATATATATAATTATATATATCAAAGTTTGTGTTTTAATGTCACTTTTGTATCTCAATGGGCACTGTCACTATGAAATGCAATGCATTTTTCAAAAGTTGTCCCCCCCCCCCCCCCCCCCCTCAAAGCTCCAACACATTTACCAAGAAAATAAATACATAAATACACCATGCTTGCAAGATGGGATGACCAGTAATTTAATTTGTTTCTATACAACTAAAGAGGAGATAATCCAGAATATCAAGGCATCACAAACAGGTTGCAGTGTGACACTTAACATCTCATTCACTGTAAATTCAAGGAAAAGGCTTATTTAATCTCCATATTAATAAAACACAATGAGATCTGCCACAGCTCTAAATTCATAAACAGGAGATTCCACACATTTGGGTTCTGACATTTCATCAGTACGGGTCAAACTAGTCAGTGTGGATGACATTGACAGGCTGTGAAAGTTAGATGTAAAATGGGCTATGGGAACTTTGAGGGGTGGCCTCTGAACAAATTAGCATATTCATGAGATGGGACGGAGCATTCCACGATGGCACACCACAATCCTCTGCAGTCTTGTGTAGGAGACGTGTGAACTGGCATAAAGCAACTCTGCTTAAAGCCGCAGCAGTCTAATTAGAGATCTGGTGATTTTAAGGCCCTTTTATTCCTCTACTTATCCGGACATGTTTTATTCTGTTACATTAGAAAGCCTTTAATAAACCCTGAAATATGGATATTTGAGGATATGTCATTAAGGGCCATGCAGATTGTCAGTTGAGATACATATACACACACACACACACACACACACGCACTCACACGTATAATCTGCTCTAGTTTCAGGACTGATATAATTATTATGATTCTTTCCTCTTTTTTAAGACGAAACGAATGACTAATATTCTGTGTTACTATAACAACAAATTGATTTCAGAATGTAACGAATTTGCTAAATCGCTGCAATTAAACACTCCAATTTAACTGCTATGATTTCCAGATAGCAGTTAAGAAATTGGTTGATTGTATGTTCTGTGTTCGATTTGCATCAACTCAGTGAAGGGAGGAGAAGAGTGCAATGGTTGCTTTTGATTCCTTGTTCAGTCTCAGTAATGATGCTGCCAGGCATGCTGCATTGTTGATTGAACTGAAGGGCACTCTGGAAAAGGATGAGGGACCAGAGCCAACAGAAGCTATTACAAAAATCACACAAGAAACTTAATGACACACTGTGACTCTGGCAATGGTCTGTGCAATGTCAAAAGAGAGTGGAGACACTTAATTCAGATCTTTGTGACCACATTTGGAGGTGTTGGCAGGCACATACAGAGCTGAAATACACCAGCAGGCCTTCTGAGGATAGGATGCACTGATTAAAAGGGAATCTTCAAATCAAGTAGGGCTCAGGGCTCAACAATAAAGACTTTTTTCTGCTGGCAAGGTTGGAATAATAGTGGCAGATTTTTACTGCCACGGCCTACATTTTTGCTGGCTCAACAACAACAAAACATTTTTAGCTATATATTTTGCGTGAAAATATGTATGCTTGTATTTTTATTTATTTTTTTATTTCCCATGAAATGTATTGCAGTTTACAAGACAAAAATGTACTTCTCCGCCATGAAAAAAAAAAAATTCAGTGCCAAACTTTCCAAAGAAAACTGCTCTTGGGAGAGGCTTCTGTGGTGGTCCAAAAAAGTGTCAATGCAACATGAAACCAAAACAATATATGCAGTACACTGAATCCCATTCTCACACAATATCTTTCCACTCACCGTTGTACTTTTCCTTTCCTTTTTTTTATTTTTTATTCCATATTGTGTCTATATTTAAAAGCATCATCTCGCAAATAAGCTGTTTATGAAACATTCTGACACAGCGATTATACAAGCCAATTTTCTCTCCCCCCACATTAGGGTCATTCCCAAAGCGCCGTCACACAAACAACACAGTGACTCCTAACAACACACAAACAACTCTAAGGCGAGAAATCAAGCAGCAAAAAAAATAAGTAACAGTGTCAGCTGAGAATAAAGCCACTGTTCTTCTTGATGGCTGCGAAATGAAATTCTTTCCATTCTGAAAGGGGCCCACAAAGGAGGCTCACTAAGTAAGCCACTGACAAAATAACTGTCCGTGAAATGTTGGGCTCTCCATTACCTGTTTAGATTCATTTTACATCTTTTCATGCCTTAAATTCCAGGAATGAATGTGTGGCTGGAAAAAAACGGAATCAGCAGTGATCGTGCCAAACGTAGACGGCTGTGAAGTAGCTAACTCATAGTAGACGTCAGGTTTCATCACAGCTTTTCTACTTTGCTGAACTTTTGCTGACATTTGCAGGCGGATTTGACATTAATCTGTCATTTTGATGTCTATGTAAGTGGTAAAGTATGTGTGGTCCTTTAAATGTATTTATTATGAGCTCCATTCAGGATGTGAACAAAGATGGGAGACCCCAAGGGGGTAAGAGTAAGCATGTGGCTGTGGGCTAAAAGCTTTAACAACAGCATATTGGGGGGCATAGGGCACCTTCAGTTAGACATGTCTCCTCTTTCTAAGCTGCAACATCATTTGGAAACAAAGCAAAACTGCTGTAACATCTGAAAAAAAAAAATACTATGCTAAAAGTATTAAAAAAAAATAAATGCTTAAATACTTAGCAGCGAAAGGGAGTTTGTGGGAAATTATTACCCTTCGTACCCACTTCTCCTGCTTTAGATTTGAATTCTGCTTGTAATTCCCTGGTTGGATCTTCTTTTGCTGTGGTGGCTTAGATAGAGAGAGAGGGAGAGAGAGAGAGAGAGAGAGAGAGAGAGAGAGAGAGGAGAAAGAGGGGGGGGGGGGGGGTTGGTTCTTACTGTAGCCTGAACAGAGAAAAGGAGAAAAACAGCCTGAAGTGGATATTGTAAAGGTTCTCAAGGGCAGCATTTGCTGTAGTGTATGAAGAAGACATGTGAAAAGGACATTGAGGGACTAATGAAGGCCTGGGTATCCTTAAAATGCTTTGTTCAGACGAAAAGGCCACACCAATCCATGTGTAGCAAATTAAAATGGTCACATCAAAGTACGAATAGATTTTTAGGTCAGATGTTGTGTGAAGAATTTAGGACAAATCCCACCCAAGAATAGAGAGGGTCACAGAAAAACTCAATTAAAACGTAATACCATCATTGAAAACAATGATCTAAAACCCAGTAATGTACCAAACGTGCACAGAATACATAAAATGAAACTCCTGACTGACCAAATGTCAAATTTTCTGCTATCAATGTTAATCTGATCTGTTTTCAGATTTCACAGTCGATCATAACAGATTTCATTACACTGGTGCAGATGTGTCGCTTTTGTACTGACATGTCAGCCAAACAGACCCTCCCTGGAATTGTACACAGTCAAATGTGATGACACTATTTGCTGTCATCATATCTGTGAAAATGTGTTGCAGATAGGGTCTGAAGATTGATTTTGTTTGTCCATTCTTCCTCACCGTCCCCCTGCAGGTGCATATGAATAACACATGGGATAAATTAGCTGGGAAATTGACAGCCAGTCAGATTTGCGATAGCATGAACTAGCCCTGTATTCTGTTTTACGGTGCGCTTGTCAGACCATTAGGGAGAAAAAAAATAAAACAACTAAAAAGTATCGCTCCACTGAAAACAAATGCAGAAACATTAGCCTACTGCCAGGCAGTGGCCTGCTTCCTTAGCCATTTTTGTCTGTTTAAAGTGATTACAGCTAAAAGTTCTATGCATAAAGACCATGTATATTAGAAGAATATCCTTGAATTTGTCAAATAACTGCTTCTAAAACTCACCTCTAACAGGAGTGTAGGAACTGCCAAATTGCACATAATGTGTCGTACATGATGATTTCGCTCACTCGTGGATGTGTTGCCAGACAAGGGCTGTTCTGTCAGACACAGAGACATTTGAAGCTTGTAAAAGCATCATAGAGGAATTTACGGCAGCCATCAGCAGAGGCTGGATTTAGAACCAACACTAGGGATGTGTAAAACTATATAGTTTTAAAATCTGCTAGACCCCAAGCCCTGTATAATTAGGTTACGTTTTTCATCCTCCGATCAGACAAGTTTCTTATGGGGGTTTTAAATAAGACACATTGTTGCATTAAAAACTGCTAGACAAGACTGTAAAAGAAAAGAATGGAATCTATTGGTCTTGAGACATGTTATGTAAAAGTGAAACCATTATTTCACTTCACAATACAGCAGGAGTCGTGACACAACAGCCTAAGATGCCTGTCTGCATGTTTATGGCTGTAAAAGTGTTGTTTATTTTTTATTATTTGACCTTGTTTTATGGATACAAGAAATAGAAGAACAGAGAAAGAGAGAGGAATGGAATGGGAACAAGATCTGGGACAGACCCACACTGATACAAATACATGTGTAAAATTATATAACTAAGTACAAAAATAAGTACTGAGTAACAATAATTAACAATCATGTACTCATTTGGTTTAGGGTTAGTTGCATAATTTACAGTCATTACTTTAGTAATATGTGCAGTGTAAGTAACATAACGATACTTTCATATTTCACAGTTTTGAATGGTCTATCTATGTCTGTTTATCTGTCTGTCTATCTATCTATCATGGCAAATGATCTAACAACATACATAAAATGTTCTCATGATGAGGTTGGCTAGACAATGTGAGAATCCCAACCTGACGAGAGGGTGAGCGAGGCTCCTAATCCAGCTCAGTGTTGTTCCATGGCCTGCTGAGAGGGTTGGAAAGCTATGCACGACACGTTCCTCAAGCATAATCCCTGGCCATGAGCTTTCCCCAGAAAGTACCTTTCCTGAATCACAACACACCTTGTGTTTAGCCTGTCTGGGGCGTCTCATTGCCCCTAGAGGGCCAAAGGCAAATTCCCAAACAAAAGCCTTGATGCTCACTTACTCAGTTTCCTTCAGAAGAAAGACAGCCTACAGCTTGTTCTTTCCCAAGTGGATGATAGTTACTACTGTAAAGAGTCAAGGACCCTTTGTCAAGGACAAGTTCAATTAACATTCCAGAGAACACTGGGTGAAACTAAGAGGAAAAGTATAAGACTTTACTCTCTTTAGTTTTTTTTGGTGATGTATCACAATCTAATGCTACACAGAGTCAGTGGTAAGGGTGGGGACTTATGGGGCAATTGAGTGCGGTGGACTAATAGCACTGCGAGGTTTCTTCAATCACTCTTAGTCTAGGGAGCTGAGAGGCAAAGGACTTATGCCAAGCAACTAAGAAAGGAGCAGACAAACTATCCCTCAGAGGTGAGCACCAGGTACACGGAGGAGCAGTTCCTCTGAGCATGTCAGTTAATACAGAACACCAACTATATTGGCTTTCCCGCAAGGTCTGATGAACACTGTCCATGGCGCTGAAAATCACTGTCCTACATTTGCGCTGAGAAGGTGGCGCACTCCAAGGTGCTGAACTGGGCGGATGACTGCATTAGCTTGATCATTAATCTATCTTTAATTACCTGCACCACAGAACTGCAGATTTTTTTATTAATTTGAAAAAGTTTAATTTGAATAAAATGCTACTTTGCTATTCAATGGTCCATTCTTTTTCGCAACAGACAAGGTTTGGGGTTATTAACATCACTCAAGTGCAAAATGCTGCCATTTTAGCAGTTCTAAAATGCTATTAAACTGGGGCTGACTGGCAAATTACAGAGTGGATGTAGAGGCCACAAAAGGGATGAAACAAACCAATTCTCGCAGCCGCTAGGAAGCAGCTGCTTTGCCTCATTTAAGTGCTCTCTTTCACAAGACCCCTTGTTTTGTCTGAGGGCTCGTCAAGGTGCTATCAGCATTTATCTACCTGCTGTTTAGTCCATCTGTCTGCTTTTTAAGTCATCTCAGTGTGAGGGATGCTATGGTAGAGAGGGGATAAAGAATTATAGTAAAAGTAATAGTGTAAAAACAACTTGACGAGAGTATGAAGGACTTTCAACTGATGATCCCTCCTCCTTTTTTCGCAGATTCCACCAGGGGAGGAAGTGCAGGTGCCTGTGAGCTCGCACCTGGGAACTTCAAAAAGACACCCAGATGCTCATGTCTGCTCAAAGCAGGACTGCTATGACAGACTATCACAGGCAGCAAGAGACAGAAAGAGCTAAGCAGTGGATGAATTCACTGAAGAATAGAGATAACTTATTTTCAGATTAAATAAATTAGGTTTACTTCACAGGACACAAAAGAAATTGGAAAACAATGCACAGTGCCATGCACTGTCCCCTATATAACGTGTCTCTGAGAGTCAGTAAACCTAACTGATACTGAAAGTCACCCCTCATTTTAATGACTCTATTAGAGTCTGACCTAGAATCTACCATGAACCCATTGGAAATGCTGATTCACCTATCATTAGTGCCTCATTTCAGGTCTCCTTACCAGTCAGGTACAGCTTGTTTGCCCCCAGGCCCCTCACACATACATTTGCTGACGGAGACCCCCATCTTTCTTCCTTTATTTTCCCCCTGAGCAGCCAGCAGAGGGAGTGTGCAGACTAATAAATAAGAGGACAACGACCTTGATCAAGCTGGCAGGAATAACGAAAAAAAAAAGGGACAACATTCCTCAGAAAAGCACAGTGACTGAACAGACAGGTCCAATTTAAATGCTCTGATCTGTGAAATAATAGCAGCCAAGCCCCTGAAATTGTCATTTAATTTGGTGTCAGCTGATCAAATCCGGATCTTTTCCCTTCCCTCACAGCCATCTGGAGAAGCTGGATGTTCACACAAGGACTCATTTTTTTAATTTTTTTTTTATTGAAGCTCATGTGTTTCTGTGCAGTGAGAAGGGAGAACAAAAAGGGGATGGGAAGGTGTGGCAAAGTGTTTCTGGCAACGCTCTCTCTTGTGGCAGTCACCTATTGTGATGAAGGAAGATAGGAAGGCTGCAATAGGGAAGGGAAGGTAGAATGGGGCTGTTGAGGGGAGGGCTTAGTGACGGGGTGGCTGGTAGGAGACCTGATGAATTTTACATGAAGCTGTCGATAGGAAATAGCGTCACTGCTTTTTCACCAACACCTCCTGGGAAGCCTCTAGCAACTGCTATGGTAATTTCTCTAAACTACTAAAAATGATATGATTAGTAAGTCATGGCAACTTATGTTTTTGCATTACTTGAACTCATCAAAATAAGTTGAGTACTTTCAACTTTTTTTTATTTATTTTTTTTATAAATCGTAAGAAATTTGATTTTTAAAACTTGATTTTTAAAGCCAGTTTGATGCAATTTTGGAGTTGGAGCAGTTTTGTTAAATATTTTTCATTAAACCTTTTTAGAGGTGCCTTTAAATTCAATTAATAATCTGCCTTAACATAATACTGATATATGTCTCTCAGCTGTTGCAACACAATTGTTACTGTATATATCCGATTCACTAAAAAGAACTGTCTCAGAGTAATTTGTTCGGTAATACAACTACACAGTTTGCGTGGTGTGTGCTTGACCAACTCATCATCATCATCTGTGAAGGAATCAGTCCATAGTGATTGTGCTGTATGTGTTTGATTCATAGTAACCTCTGATAAAAGATAACTTAATTGTAATTTAGAAATATTTCCAGCAAAGCTACTTTGAAACTATATGGAGCGTTAAGGAGCACTGTGCCAAAAAAAAAAAAAAAAACGGCATCGAATCGAATCACTAAAAAGAATCAACTAATAACAGTCATTCATTGGGAAATTGGACAACACTGATCATGCTGTGTTTAACTCGCTATAATGAACTACTCATAAAGAATCATTCATTGGGAAATCGGACTACATTTGTTTTTATGTATGACTTTATTTTATTTTATTATATTTTGTTTCATCTGTATCTGTATCTGCAGAAGAATGCATGTGCAGGAACCATTAACAGAACCGAATATCATTCAGTGCAGATAATATCTTGTCTTCTCTGGATGCCATCACGCTATTTTAGGACAGTTCAGATCCTGCTGGTAGCTTTTCCAAGCTCTCCCAATCAGTGCAGCTTTGTTGAGTAAATCCCTATAATTTGAGCAGACTGGAATTAAAAGGCCAGAGCTGATAATATAGACTACAGCCTTGACAAATATGAGGTACATGGATGTGGTTCGAGTGTTTATGGCCTCTTTAACAGGCAGTACTTTGCGGATTTAATCCCACCGCCAGGCTCCAGTACTTCTTTCCATCGACAGATTTGTGGTGTCTCCCTTCTATTGATTTCTCTCCTCTCTTTATCACTCAGTGTTTACTGTAAGTGAGTTGTGTAGCTCTTTGTGTCTCAAGCTTTGATGCTCTGAGCTGGACATCTTTACCAGAACATAGAGGCAGAGAGAGGCCAATCTGGCTCGTGTTATGGAACATGGAAAGGTCTTAAGTAGAAGGAAGTGAACATTAAACATGTCTCTCTTAAGGTTTATATTATGAGCACATTTGAAACTTTTAATGGCTTCTGCAGTTCGCCCAGAATGGAATACTGTTGGTGGCACTGAGATAAGTCTGTTTCAAGGGATTACTGCTATCAGCACTCAAGAGGCAATTTGTCTGGGAAACGCATCTTTCAGCAGGATAGAAATACACATTGGACAGGTCCGCTTTCCATAACTTTGACAAATTACCTCATTACCTCACCTAGCTATGGATGAAAGTACAGGAAAGATTGTGTTCATCAAGTCCCCTACCGACTATAGTGGCTAACATGAGGCCGTTTAGCAGTATAGAACCACTGTCTGACCACACATCTCACCACTGATGTTACTGTATCTTAATGTTAATAAAATAAATAAAATGTTTATAAAATGTACCAATAAAAAGTGCAAGAGATAACTTCCGAGGCTTTCCGTGCTTGCGCAAACTAAGCCAGAGTGCGCGCACACGTCACATCAGGAAGCACTCGTGCCCTCAGATCAGTTGGACGTGGCTGTGTACAAGAGGTAAAAATGATATAAATACTGTTTGTTTTCTTACACAAACCGCTCGTTTTGTGTCTTAGGTCATCAATGTGTACTTACGATGGGGAATTGTTTAATTTGGACTCCTCTGTGCATGCTCTTTGAGGTGGTGACCATAGACCTCCATTATATGAGTCACAGACAAGAACGGTTTGACCTAAAAATATCAAAATGGGAAATACTGAGGAAACAGAGAAACCTACATCTTGGATGCCCTTGAGGTAAGCTAAAACATATCAAAATTTTATTTGAAAGTGAACCATCCCTTTAACTGATCACTCTGGTTGAGCTCCATAAGATCATGGGATTATCAACTTCACCGATCTGAGCTTTATGGCAATATGATATTTAATTCATTTATTTAATTTTTTTGTTCCCAAAGTTATAACAAATCTGAATTTGTGCTTTTTCATTATGGGGTATGGAGTAGATTTATGTGAGAATAAAATAATTTTAATTGCAGTTTTTTTTTTATTATATATATTTTATTTGATTTCAAGAAATTTGATTATTTTATTACAAATCAGTCCTAATAAATATACAGAAATCAATTAGAATTTAATGCTGTCAACCTTTATTGTATAATAAAAGTTAGTAAAAGAGATATACTTTTCACTATCAAAGTTGATGCCAACTAGTAAACACCATGAGTATTCATCATCACACTGGAGATATTTTTGTATATATACAGAGGAATACAGTATATACCAGCTCTACAAAACGTCTACAGTGACTTATTCATTAGTATATGATTTGTTTACCATCTAGGTTAAGCAACATAAACCACTAATAAATAAGCATTTGAAAAAAAGATGGCTCATTTTTTGCAGGATAAACCATTTCTGCTGTTATTGCAACAAACACGGGCAACTGTTTGTTGAGTGCAGCACTTCTTTACTGTGGGTCTGACTACTGCTGTGACCATCAAAGAACATGACTGCATCAGTAACACTCAGATCTTTATTTGCATCTTTGTACAGCAAATATACAGCAAAGTATGGTAATGACTCTTGAAAATAGGCATCCTACAATTCTAGGATAATTAATATGTATATTTTCAGTGGCATCCTTGGACATGGAGATGAACCATGGCACAAATGTGTACAGAAGCACGGGTGATGAACCATGCAGTTCCAGTTGTATTTTTTACGGTAATGCCCTAATAGCCAGACATTCTGAAACATGTACAAAACCCATTCACAAGCCTCTTTACACATTTCTTTATGTGGGCTTGTAAGACTGATGTTTGTTTTGTGGGCAGACAGACAAATGGGAACCAGAGGGGGAGCAGACTGTTCACCAGACTTTAGTGCATACAGAGAACCTCAGTAAAATTCTCCATTGCACCAGAGGTGCAAGAAGTGCCATTCCTTAATAATTTCAGGACACCTCGACTACTCAATCTCACCCTAAATTCTCTGAAGAACTGGACAGCTAGCTTCCATAAATCAGACAAGTAAAGCTGTTAACATAGTCCAACCCACCATGCACATCAATTCTTCCTCACTCTTCATCTCTCCTGGGTTGGTCAGAGTGTCAGTTTACACAAGCTGCTTGGCATCTCCATCAATACTAAAACAGTGTTTGAGCTGGCTTCACTCAGCTGTCATTCAACCCGTGAGTGCACTAATAACATGCCATAAACAATGCAAGGAGAAGCAATAAGACTGGCGAGAGGACAGAAATGCACCTCTCCAAAGTAAACACAGTGGAATGAGATGGCTTCAAGTCTCCTCTGACACAACGGTTTCATCATCCGACCCTGTGTGCTTCCTTTGATGTGAACGGTTATATATACTGAAGAGTAGAACAAACTGAGCGGCAATATTCTTTCTGTCAATATAGTAGAGCATCAAAGCTGGGACAACCGCATATCCTTCAGCTTGCTGTTTGAGGTCGAGAGTCAATGCACACACACACACACACACACACACACTACAACAAATGTCATTGCATGTGCCCATATACAGAAGCCAATCGGATATGAGCATTTCCAACAGCTCTCGAATGGCAATGAACATTATGACGCTCACCTTTACAGGCTAAGCAGCTTCTTATTTCTGTATGCTTTCATTCTCTCTGCAGTGGCTGGGTTAACAGACAGACATGGCCTTGGGACTCAGGGCTGGAAACAAAGCCGTGTGTGGGTTTCTCTGAGTACAACCAGACTAGAGAGATCTACTTCATTCTCTAGAAGGTTTAAGAGAGCACTTGTGTCTATGACTACAAAATCATGTTTTTTTTTTGTTATGAGTGGGCAATTTAAGTGATTGCTAATGTAACGATATAGTTGCATACTCGCTGATTTATTTTTATTTATTTATTTCGTGACCAGAGACCTGCAGCACAGATAAGTCCTGCTGATTTTCTCATGAGTCTTTTCAAACTCTTTTCTTCTGAGAGCGCTGTACCAACATCAGATGTTCAACTGGGGTGATGTTCTACATGAATATGGTAAAATAAGCTCCATAAGTATGGGCCATTAGGAGAGAGCCTTTGTCTTTCAGGTGTGAATCACTAAATATTCATGGCCATTGTCACTGCCTTGCATACAGGCTTTCTAACACAAAATATGTTTTATGAAAACAAAAATATTTTTTCACTAACCTTGCATAAACCTTATTTTCTCAGAAATACAAATTTGTATATACATGCCGATTATATATTATTATAGCCCAGTTTGTGCTGGATACAGTGCAATCAGACATTAGGCATTAATGTTTATAAGAAATAATAATAATAAAAAAAAATCGTCAGGGCATGTCAAAAGCCCTTCACACCCTGTAGGGTTAATTACAGAATAACCATTCTGAAAGAACTCTTCACATACCCTTCACAAAGAATGTATGAAGAAATACAAAAAAAAAAAAAAGACACATGCATATCAATTTTTTTTATTATTATTTTTATATATAATTACTGAAATGTGAGTTTCTCTGTGTGTGTACCGTATATACATATATATACATATATACTCCTATATACAAACATTTCAGTAATTCCCATTGGTGCAATTGCCAGAAATATAAGAACTCTTAATCTACGCCATTAAACACAGATTGACTCAGTCAGCTAATTGCCCTATTCCTTTTCACAATTTTCTAAATTTTCTTCAATAATGGCTTCAGAGCTTTAATCAAAGCAGTAATTTTGATAATGAATAAGACAGAAAGCAGTTATTTACCACTGGCTCACAAAATGCCTGGTCAGTTAATTTAATTTTTGTTTTTGATTTACTATTGAACTATTATTACTTTAAAACAAAAACAGTAATTCGATTATGAAGGAATATATTTTTGTTTACTGTATAATTCAGAAATAAATATGTATGTGACAGCATATACAGTATTACCTGTTTTAAGCAGTCTTTCCTTTACCAGCAGTGTTGAGGGAATTTTAACGGATAATAAACTTTGCCCCATAAACAAGGCTGCTTTAATTGCATTGCTGGGTCATCTATGTATATGGGGGAGTCAAGTTCACGTTTCAACCTTTAGTATGTTTTAATGGAGGAGAAGAGTCACTGCACAGACATCCAGTACAACAGCGGTGCTTTTTCTGAGACACTCCTGGTATGATTGCAACCTATCAGCAGTGTCAACAAATCAGTCTGCCAACGAAGGCTCAAAGGTCAAAGCTTTTAGTCGAACAAAAGGCCAATTTACTACCAATTCAATCTCTCTCCCTTTCTCAATGCCCGTCTTTCATTCATGTATCCTCAATCTATCATCCTCAATCCTTCTAGCCGCAGTGCTCATATAAATCAGACTGAGGCAGCTGTCTTAGAAAATGTATTACAGAACTAGAGAGATGTTCATGCTACCCCAAAAAGTGATCAATAACTGTACAATCCGAAATTATCATTATATATCATATTGGAAGATCAATCTGTTCTAAGCAAATATACAATTAATTGACTTTTGATTGTTTTTTTTCCCGTCATGATTCAAAATGTCCGTATCTGACTTGATCATTGAACACTTAGTCCAAACTTCGATAAAAGCTATCAAGAATGCACTTTGATGCTCGTATCGCTGCAATTCGAAAGCCACAGAATTTGTGGCGAGTGGCCTGAAAAGGTTTACATTACAGTTTTGCGGAGGAAAGCCACTTAACAAGCAAAGATACTGTACACCAAACAACAGCTTCAACAGCACTCAATGTCGGCCATCACATCACATGCTCTCAGATTTCAACGATTATCTGATCGAATGTGAGTGAGACGTGTAGCATACTTAGCAGATAACAAGAAGAAACACAAGAAGAAGAACACACAAATCTATTATTCATATTTCAACCGTAAGTGGCTAATAAAGAGTAACAGGGGGGCCTGCTTCTATCTTTTGTTTCTCTTTTCAACATCAAGGTCATGCGTTTCAGAGATTACACTGAAAGTATGTGTGCAATAATACACTTTCTCTGCTAACAAACACACTCTCTAAAGTGCTCCGGTAGCATGTATTACCAGACTGCGTCAGGGGAAGGTATAAGAGGTATACGTTTCCAGGTAATGGGAGCTGGCAATTCCATTTAGATGCTGGAGTGTTTATGTCTAAACCTAACCCTGTTTTCTTCAGCATGCCAACGAAGGCAAATCTGAGTGAGGGAGACGTGCAAGTTCAATAAGCACCGGAATACAGAGTGGTGGAAAACAAACACAACACTCAATAAACCGACACAATTTTACATTTAGACAACTAAAAGCATTTTTCCACTAACTGAAGCACATTCGTCACACTCTGTTACTTTCTAGAAACTTTCCGGAGGGCCTCATGTGCATCGGCACTATAGTTAGCATTTGATGAGACACTTAGCCCGAATTCGCTAAACAGCAGCACTTTAGCACAAAGTATTTCAGCTCAAAAACCTGTCATATGCATCTTCAAGTGCACTTCAAGTTGGGCAGACATTATTACGAATTGCCATGCATTCAAGATGAAAACAAATTACGCAGGTAACCAAACCGAAACAAATAAACACAAATAACAACACAAGCTGCAAGATAAGCAACAGCATGACTGTATTCAACTTGTGAGGTTTATTTACACATGGTATTAAATGATTAAATCATAAAAAAAGTGTCTGTTAAATTATTACATTTATTTAACAAACTTCAAAAATCATTCACCCCCAACCCCACCCCCCGGCTATTGGAGTTATGGTATCTTATTTTACTCTATTAGCCTTAGTTTTTAACAGTTAGATTGTTTTATTATTATTATTACTATTATCAAATGTCTATACATCTTGTATTAATACAATAATGAGTAGATAACTAATAAAAAATATAAGTAAATAATCTCCATATATTTTAACACTTCTTGTTAACTTTCCAGTTAATGTTAAGAAAATATTACATATTTTTAACAATTATTATTTCACCTTTTTTATTCCTGTTTTCTAAAGACCAAAGAAAAAAATATCAGATTAATCTTATTTTTTTAATCTTTTTATTATTATTATTTTACATTTAATTATTAATGGCCACAATTATTAAAATAATGATTAGATACAAGATACACTGTAAAACATATGAAGTGAATAATCTCAATATATTTTATTACTTTGTTTTTACTGAGGAAACAACATGATGTCTTTACAATATCATGTTTAAATAAAAAAATAAACCACAAATACTAATATTTTCATTACAAAACTATGTTTTTTATTTTTTTCATGTATTATTACTTAGGGGTGTGCCGGTTTCAGAATTGGTGATGACGGTTATGACGTGAGTCAAATGTGATGGTTCATAACATAACCGTCGGGGGGGGGGGGGGGGCGTCCAAGTCAATTGGTTGTTCTTGGAGATAGCGGGTTAACTCCGTGTCAGCGCGCGCTCTGATCGGTAAAGGGGCAGAGATTTCAGACCTCCGTTTATTAAGGAGATCTGTCACAAAACTCATCATCCGCGCCAACGTTTTTTGAGCAAATTTCAAAGCCGCACCCGCCCGCCATCCGCTGATTGTTTTGGGGTCTATGGCGATGCAATGCTTTGCTGATGCGAGCCGCAAAAAAAAGCCATTGCCATTTGCCCATTAGCTCCGCCCACTACCGGAGAAACTGGTATGTCTTCTGCTTGTTCTAAAATGAATATGAATAATTCTAAATTAAATCCATTATTTTGACAGGAGAAGACAACAAAGAATAGTTTACATATAGCGTGTTGTTTAAGCGTGGTAAGACTCTCGCTCTCTCTTTCTTTGCATGTGTGAGAAACAGCGCTATCAGTAAAGTGACGGTGAGTCGTGCGCATTCACAAAGAGTTTACAGAGTGTCAAATACAGGTGCGCTGTGTTGTCCATTGAGATGAGCTGAAAAGTTCAGATCGCTTGAAGGAGAGAGAACTCTGAAGCTCAGATGCTGAAATTAATGCAAGCGTCATGTGCTTCAGTCTATGTAGTAAACAAACCTGCACGTCTCTGCCATTCATTAATTCACACAGAGACGCGCAGAACACGGATTTATATTTTAAACAACTTTTGCGGCTTAACATTTACAGATACTGGTCCATATGGAGATTTGATTTGATTATTTTATGCTAACTTTGGCAAATTCTGTGACTGTCCATATTAAAATGCAAGTTTCATTTTCATGACTGGATTTCGAGATTCCGTCCTCATTTTTTGCTTCATGGAAATCATAGAGCAAATTTCAAAGCCGCACCCGCCCGCCATCCGCTGCTTGTTTTGCGGTCTATGGCGATGCAATGCTTTGCTGATGCGAGCCGCAAAAAAAAAGCCATTGTCTGTTCTAGAAAGGATGCAGCAAAGATATTTAATGCTAAAGGATGAGGCATAGGCCTACGCTGAGTTTCATTTACGATGAGATGTGCTCTAGGTCACAGTGCAGTGCAAGTGAACGCGGCGCGCTGGTGCTTCCATGTCACGGTTATCATTGTCTGCTTTACTTGCTTTTTATTTATTAAAATACATGCAATTGGTTGATGAAACATTTATTAAAATTAAGATAAAATTTGTACAAAACGAAATTCGTTTTTAAGAAAGGTTTTCTACAAAGCAAAATTTTATGAAGTGGTAAATATCATGTCTGACGATTTACAAAACTTCATTAAGTGGTAAAAAAACATGTCTCCCGATATATTGCGCATCTTATGATCTAAAAAATGAAAATAATTTTTGATAAAAAATGTTTGTAAAAAATATTTTAATGACACGGTTTTGCCGGTTATAGAGTTCTAATGACGGTGTTCAACTATAACCGTCGGTCTCACGGTTATATACTAACCGTCACACCCCTATTATTACTTTTTAAAGAAACTCTTATCTGGATGCCTATGACATTCTAAAGTTTTAAACACAAACGAAAGTTTTTTTCAGTAACCTGGTATTACTGAAAAACACTTCACAAAACTATTTATTACTAATCTGTTTGAAGATATTCTGCTGCAAATGTTTGCCAAATTTCAGGAATGAATGCCACTTCAACTCCGTTACTAATGAGAAGTTTATCAATGATAAATATTACTTTTGGTTGGTCATTTATTTTAACATAAATTATAATTAAGACACATCTGACTGTCAGGGTTTGGCAAAGGAGGAACTCAAGTGCAGACAGGAATCAGGTTACACAGAGGGTTTATTAACACAAAAGGGGAAAACAAAACCCACGAGGGGGAAAACACTGACTAGGGTAGATACAAAATAACTGAACAGGACTGAGCTAACAGGATAAACAAAGACTCAAAACACTAACTACAAATAAACACTCACGGATATACAAAGACTTCTCAAAGGGGTGACAAGGATACACTCTCTCACGAGGCTGACAAGTAGAAACACATATAAGGAGACAATGAACCGACAAAAGACAGAGCACACTAGGGGATCTAAATAGGGGAACTAATTAAGAAACAACAGGTGGCACAGATAAGGCAATCACGACAAGACTAGGATAACAAGGGGGGCGAGGCAAGGGAACGAGACGACACAAGCACATGGCCCAAAGACAAGGCCATGTGCTTGTATACAAAACACGGGTCTGTCATGATCCTGCCTCAAGACTAGAGAAAAGTCAGGACATGAAGGCAGAACCATGACACTGACTCTACTTGAAAGGAATATTATTCACTTACCAATTATAGTTCTATTTTAACCAGCCACAACACTGTATGCACTGCCTTCAAATTAGATGTTTGTGTGTATTATCTATAGATAAGTAATTTATTAGAAATGATCTATTCAAACAACATTCTAACAGCACATAAATCCAAATGCTGGTGGAGTTGCATAAACATTCGGCATTTTAAAGAGCACATCCGCTCCATCCTCCACAACTCAGAAACGGTCTGTAAGATGGGAAACAGAGTTTGAGAAATTGCACTAAGCACAGGTTTAGTTTTTTTTTTTTTGGGCAGTATCTGTGCTGATGCCTGATTTGCATAGCTCCTGTAGCATATCTGGTGCCTGAAAAAAAAAAACATTCTTAGTGAGTTACCCCCTTATGTTCTTTCTGTGCTTAATTTTTTGGTTAAACTTGGACTGGATTAGAGCATTACACAGATTAAGCCAGTTATTTGTTTCTTGATAGAGTTCACTGCTGCAGGTCAGTACTACACATGAAAGATCTTCTGAAGAAAATATATATTTTCACCAAACGTCATTATTATTGTCACTAAGGACAAAGTTTGGAGTGGTAGAAGATCAAAGTGTACACTAACAGTGGCCTCTGGTGCTTTTCGCACTGACTTGAAGAGGTGAAGGACACTTTCGCTGCAAGACCTTGGCTTTGTTCAGCTGTGCTTTGATGCAAACTTCATGTCCTAATTTCACTTGTCACACTTGGTTTCTCATACCGCTGCTGCGTCTCTCCTCCATCTGAGTCCAAATGTGTGGGTTTGTGAGTGCACACACGTGCACAAATATTGTGTGTTGCCGATATTTCCTTTTCTCTCAGTGTATGAAGGACGTTTATGAGAGCTCCATTCGTATTTCCTCTCAAGGCACTGTCTGTAACAGCTGCACAGGAGGAAAAAGAACTTGAGCTGTGGACATGAAAACACTTGAGTGTGTTCTCCTGCAGCCTGTGCCACGTGCTGCTCTTTTTGCATGTGCTCTGATACAACAAGACTGAAAAAGGGAAGAATACGTGCCTCCATCATACAAAATAATTTTGTATGGCTGTCAACAGAGAGATGCTTTATGCAGTCAGATGGTGTAGTTGTGTCACCTACTAGAAGGTGCTAATGGAGCCATGCTAACCAGCTACAGTTGGAAGATACGGGTTGCGTGGGGGGCTTTGGGTGTGTCAAATATCTAAAACCCAAATTTTAAAGAGCAATTTCATGAAAAGGGTAAACTTTGAGACTCCATTATTTTCTAAAAAAAACATGGCATGTTTTAGATATTACTCAAAAAAAAAAAAAAAATAAATAAATAAATAAATAAACCATTAATTAACAAAAGTACTCTGCAGTATTAAAAACGCAATGAAGTGCAACATTCTAAACACATTTAAAATGTATGTAAAAAAAGAAATACAAAACATTCCTTAATATTAATACAGTACACTGTGCTATGATGGATGGATTGTTTACTTATTATATATTTTTTTATTTTACAGTGTAGCATGAATAAGCAGCTAGTTTTAAACACATTAACCTGCTATCCAAATTAGTATAAGAACAAAGAAAATTATCAAGAAAAACTAATATATTTATTATAAAATTACAAAACAACAGTTAGTCCAAAACTACTCTTCCACTGAAAATTTCATTTATTTTAAATTAATTTTATTTAATCAGTTAATTTAATCAAAAATACAGTTAAATCATTAATATTGTGAAATATTTTAAAACGTAATTTATTCCATTGGTTATCATTCTAATATGCGGATTTTTTATTTTTCATTTTTTAACAATTCTTTGATGAATAAAAGTGTTTTAGTTTGTTTGTTTTTACACAAACAAACAAACAAATAAATAAATAAATAAATGAGAAAAATTAATAAATATACCAATACTAAAAAAATGTAAATAAAATAAAATTCTTACTGACCCCAAACTTTTGATATAGTCAGTGGTGGTAGCAACCACACACTGCTCAAGCATATTTTGCTTGGATCAGTACAAGGCGGTACTTCAATAAAATGTTACAATATGTAACCTAAATAGAGTTTTAGTTTAACTGTTTTGTCTGGTCTTAGAAGTATTTGGATAATTGACATTTAGCTAACTGTGCTAGTTACACCGAATGACAAATTGAGTTGCCGGAGATGGACCTTTGCCCTGAAAGATCCCTACAGAGACTCCCTTAAAGTCACTGGGTTTGATCAAACCAATATACAATGTGTCTAACAACTTTCTCAAAGATGCCAATTAGTGAGGGACAGACTAAGATAGAGAGAGGAGAGGCACAGATGAAAAAAAAAGAAGCGATAAATAATAGTAAAAGAGAAAAAGGGATAGAGAGCATGAGGAAGAGGCAAACATAGCCAGAGGACAAAAAGAGAAAGCTAGGCAGAGTAGAGGAGCCTCCACTGTCAATTTCTCAGCACAATCGATCTCTGACAGAGAGGCTTGTGGCAAGAAAGGGAATTAATAGCCCTCAGCGGAGTCCAAACAGTGCAGGCTCACTGACTCCAGAGAGCTTTCCTCTGACCCTACACAGGGAGATTAGTGAGCTGTGACTAGCATCCCCTGATCCTGAATCAGTTTAAGCACGTAGATAATCCAAAGCCTGTGGATTTGAGTCCCCCAACAATGCACAGGGGTCCTGTTGGGTGTGCATGCTGCCTCTAATTTCTATGGCTAGCGAGGTTTGGAGGGCGTTAGGACAATGAGCCAGCACTTAAAGACAACATAAAACAGCATTCCCAACACATTCCACTTCTGTATTGCAAATTTCTGACTGAAACGAAATATTCAGCTAGAAATTATTTAGGGCAGCACTTCATGTAAAATGTCACTTTAAAAAACAGGCAAAAGTCAAAGTGCAAAGAGGCATGGAATGATTTAAGATAAATAGACCCAAATTTCCTCACATTTTGAGAAGCATATATGTGACGCACATCTACTGTGTGTACGTTCTCTGTCGGATCCAAAAAGCGCTTCAGATATTTCAGAACAGACAGCCATATGGAGCGAGAGACCTTAATGGAGAACAGTCGAAAATTAGTTTGATGTAACGCTATTTGGCAAGCAGAGATGCTGCTTTATGAAGACTAGTGAAACATCCAGAAACTAAATCGCCCAAACTCATCCCCCTTTAATCTTAGTACGTATTAAAGCACTGAACTAAAAACTGAAAATAACTAAATAAAAAGTATGACCAAGGCCTTTTCTAATTCATTCTGGCAACACCATCATGCAATATCAGCAATAATACTGTAAAAATAGATACTTATTGCCAGAACCCTATCGTGTACCCAGAGAACTACAACATTATACTTAAAACACATTAATTACATTTCTCCATCCAATTTTTTTTCAGAGAACTGCACTTTCTGAAAGGTTCCACCAGTGTGGTGACATAAGGAACTTTTATTTGTAAGTAAAATAATAAATAAATCAATTAAATCAATTAAAAATACTCTTCACTTAAAAATAAACCTTACAAAAATCTATATAATTAAACAAGAAAAATATGAATAGAGAAATATATTTATAAAATAATTGATCATTTATAAAATAATGTGCTGATAAATATTAATCAATTTGTGTACATCTTTCTTGCTGTCATAAAACTATCAAATATAGAAATCGTATTCAGCATCAGCCATTAAACAACCAATACTGGCTGACCACTAATGTCTAGCACTTACCAGACAGCCTGTATTCAACTGAAAATGTCCTTAAACTAGTCTGTGAATGCTATTAGCCGTTTAAAGCAAAAAAAAAAAAAAAAAAAAAAAACAGCAATCATTTTCAATTTGGCATAGAGGGCTCTACTGGCACAGAACTCATACAGTGCAAACAGATGTCTAAATTCTCTTAACCTTGACCCATAAACACTACAGTCTTGAGTCATCATTCTATTTCTCAGTGCTAGAACTCTACTTTCTCTGGTTAAGTGAGTCATATTTACTGGAGGGACTAAATAATTACCGTATTCAGTGTTACTGCAGTAGCAGCTCCTGATAAAAAGAGAAGAAGCATCGGGAATAGCTCACAGTGTAAAATATGGCAGGTTCATTGCCAATACAAGTGTATTTACAAGTGTTTGTACTGTATTTGGAGTCAACTACATTATAAAGGTTGATTGTAAATGTTCTGAGAACAAGGGTATTTTTCATACATTTCAGAGTGGGGAAAGTTTTCACATTTTTATTGCACGTATATTTGAACAATTTCTTAGCCACAACTAATCATATATAAATGTGTTTTTTTGTTTTATGATTGAATTATTTATTGAATGATTGTACATTTTATTTTTTAGTTTAAATTTCGCTGAAAAGCCTAAATTAGGCTAATGGCACATTCCATTACGACAACTTACCCCACAAAGGCCAATGCTTGTTAACTGAGCAAAAATGGTCTAGATGTTCATTAGCTTTTTATAGCCAAGACTAGCGCCTAAACAGAAAACGACTTTCAGAAATGAACCGACCTTTAGAAATATTGGCTAGCATAAAAAGTGACTTCTTGCCCATGTAGGTCTTCCCCTATATTTCAGAACGAAGAGCTGTTTTGATGAAGAAATAAGCGGCCCCACAAATACAAACACTCTCTATACACATGCTTTTCACTGAACTTCAAATCTCCAGTGTACAAACACAGCAGTACATGCAGGGGTTTATTCATGTGAAACTTCTGCTCTGCAGTTCAACTTTACAGTAAAAAGTAAAACCTCACTGGCAGAGCGTTTCGCATGCTGTAGCTGGTCTGAAAGAGACCAAATACCCTATGCACTTTTTCTCAAATTCTAGTCATGTACTGCACTCCAGAGTTTTTGAGGTACAATCTATAATAAACGAGTCTGTGACAGAAATGACAGATTGCAGTGTAGTGCATCTGTGAAAGGCAGGATTTTGGAAGCTTCCCAGCTTAAAAATGGGAAGCTGAGAGAGAGAGAGAAAGAGAGACAGCAAGATAATGAGATGAAGCAGAACCGGATGGAACGGGAAAGGAGAGGGAAGTGAAAGAGTAACACGCAGTGAACAAGAGAAAGGGAGAGAAGGGAAATAAACGGAGAGTCGAGAAATAGGAACACAGGCATGCAGGAAAATAAGGAAGTGCCTTCAAACAACCGAAACTTTGGGGAAGAATAAATGTCCGATTCCAAAAAGACTGAAGCCATATTAATCTCCTGGATAGCCTTCAAGCTCACGGCACATTAGAGGAAATAGCCCAGCTAGGCTGCCGACCCATTCAATCTTCCCTGCATTCCTTCGAGAATCTTTTGTACAGTCAAGGCCCAGTGCAATAAAGAGTGATTGAACATTGCTTGAGAAACCACCCATGGAAGAAGCTGGTTTACATTTTAATTATATCAAACAATAAAGCTGGAGAAAATTGGTAGAAGCAGGTAAAGGCCACAATTTACTGCAAGGCAGAGCCATTTATCTCATTGGACTGTGATGGCTTTTTATTGATGTTAAGGGCACTGCTTTGGAGAAGAGCGCTGTATAATTATACTATACATCAATCTTGGTCAGGCCGCACCATGCTATTTGATGTAATTGAAAATATGGAAATTGTCAGCCGCTGTTTTAAAAGAAAGATTATTCCAGTTTTTCCCGCCAAGGCAGTGAAGCTGTTTCTCTCCTGAGGGGCTTTGGATAGGCAGAGTTTCTTCTAAATTATTTCTTCCTCGTATTTATTTATTTAGTTTAAACAGAAAGACAGACATATGTGACATTATGGAAAAAATCAGACGTTGTTTAAAATAAAGATTATAATTTTTTTTTTTTTCAACCAAGGCAATGAAGCTGTTTTTATTATTTAGTGTAATCAGAACGATGGGCAGATTTTGAATTTATTTCATGAATGTAGTCTTAATGCATTTATATATATATATATATATATATATATATATATATATATATATATATATATATATATATATATATATATACAGTGGGGATCGATAGTTTGGGTACCCCTTGCAGAATCTGTGAAAATATGAGTAATTTCCAAAAATAAGAGAGATCATACTAAATGCATGTTATTTTTTATTTAGTACTGTCCTGAGTAAGATATTGTACATAAAATATATTAACATTTAGTACACAAGACAAAAACATTGCTGAAATTATTAAAATAACCCCACTCAAAAGTTTGGGAACCCTTGGTTCTTAATACTGTGTTCTGTTACCTGATGATCCTCGACTGTCTTTCTGTTTTGTGATGGTTGTGCATGAGTCCCTTGTTTGTTCTGAACAGTTAAACTGAGCAGCGTTCTTCAGAAAAATCTTGAAGGTCCTGCAGATTCTTCAGTTTTCCAGCATCTTTGCATATTTGAACCATTTCCAGCAGTGACTTTATGATTTTGAGATGCATCTTATCACACTTAGGACATTTGAGGGACTCAAACACAACTATTTAAAAAGATTCAAACATTCACTGATGCTCCAGAAGGAAACAAGATGCATTAAGAGCTGGGGGGTGAAAACTTTTGGAATTTGAAGATCAAGGTAAATTGTACTTAATTTGTGTACCGGGAAACATACAAGTATCTTCTGTTGCTTACGAAGGGCAGAACTAAATGGAAAACAGTTATATTTCAACAAAATAAGAAAAATTTGGCCATCTTCATCATGTTCAAATGTTTTCACCCCCCAGCTCTTAACGCATCTTGTTTCCAGACGTTCTGCTGACTATAATTAACTTTGCAAGTACAACAACTTATTCTACAAACCCTAACAAAACAGTATACAAATGCTCTAATGAGATTTAGTTGACATTTAGTTGCAAAGTTACTTACAGTAAGTAAAAATAGGACTATCGAAATAAAGTGTAACCAGGAGCAAAAGAGGAAATAACCACAGTTTTATGATGTTTATGATGGTATAAATCTTTTAATACCCTCTGAAGTAGGCTATAGGAGAAATGGATTCAACAATATGCTTTATTTTCCAAGGGTTTTTAATAAGTATGATAAACGAAGAGTTGTACAAGTCAAAAAAATATGAGTAAAGCAATTAAGAATGGACGGCAATTATACAGCTACTCTCTCTAGAGTGAAAACACTTTTAACAGACATTGCATGTAGTTTCACATTTTTTTTATATATTTTATGCTGACGATGAATAAGCCCTGAGCATTTAATTCTTTTGGCAGAAGTAAGGTTATTTGTCAAGAATTAGGATGAGCAGGAACTTGCCTCATCCCTTTTTTTTTCCAGAAACAATTGCTTGAGTTTGCGACACCCTGATTGGTTGATGGACTGATGGGAATCTGGCTTGTTCGCCCTCTGCCCTTGTACATTCTCAGAGGCTTATAGATCTCCAATTTCCCAGAGCGTGTGACACATTAGCGATATGGCTGTCTCGTGATACTAAACGACTTTGAGCCGTTGGTTATGCTAACTTGGTGCTATATCGTCGATACACATCAGGGAAAGGCGGACAGAAGTGTATACAGGCCTCTTTGAGGGGTTCAAGCCTTTAAGCCCCATCTCCAACACCAAGGTGCTAAACATCCCAGAGTGCATCTCAACCCCCCTCCCCAGAGGTAGTCATGTCAGGCTTCATTCTGACACAAGGCTAACCACAGCAGGCACTGCCAGACAAAGGTCATGGTGCATACACAAGACCTCCTTTCCTTGCTGCTTTTCCTAGCGGGACAGAAGAGCCTCTGTAATATTCATTAGGGTTGCAGGCTTCCTGCAGTTGCGGGATTACACAACACCGAAAATGTTATTTGTCAATTTGCTCAAATGTCATGACAGCTGAGGTAAAACAATCCACTGAGGGAATGTTTGATGAAATTTGACCAAAACTGTGATAGGGAGTTAAGTAAAACAAATATCTAATGATGAAATGTTATTGGATGAGACAGAAGCCCAGATGATGCTTGGCTGGGCTGACAGCACCTGACAGCAGCTAACTAAAAAGCAGCACCCATGCATCCATTGATGCATTCTTATTTATAAAAAAATTAAAAAAACACCTCCAGATTTGTTAATCGAATAATGAAATCACGCTTACTGTAGTCTACATATCTTGTTTGTATGTACAGAGGTTTAACTCCTGTTTGGATGGATAAGTTTTTATCTAGACACTTATAACATAACAATTCTGGCTCATAGAATAAGTCAATAATTAATATATATTTTGTTGATAACAAGCACTTCTTAAAATATTAAACAATTTTGGAGGGTAATAAAAACACCAAAACATTGGTAAAAATTTTAGTGAGTGAAATTAGACATCATAACATAAAAACATCTGATAACTGATATATGGATATATTGTGCATATAAACTGGTTAGAACAATACATCACAAACTGAATAGATATAAAACCTTTTTTATATATACATTATTTTACAGTGTCCTTGTTACATGTTGCCTGTACTATAGTAAAACGACACTAAATTTTGCATAATCACATGCAACTAACCTTAAACCAAACCCTAACCCTAGTTATTACATGCAATTAATTAAAACGCAACGGAAAGTTTTGCTGTACACCTGGTGTTAGATGTAGTTAGATGTAGCTGTCAGAACATACAAAATAACTCCTGGATCCCCTGTGGCATCCGAGCAAACAGATAGCATTGTGTTTGGCTGGGAATAAAAGCCATTCAAAGTCCCATCTAAACAACTGTACGACATGATGAATGTCCAAGTCTTGTTTTGCTGCCTGGAGTTTTTCTCACTCTGTCTGCAATGTCATGTTCAAACAAGTTTCATATCAGAGACTAATGCAAATAAGTGTTATACCCTGTGTGTGTGTGTGTGTGTGTGTGTGTGTGTGTGTGTGTGTGTATGTGTGTGTATATATATATATATATATATATATATATATATATATATATATATATATATATATATATATATATATATATATATATATATATATATATATATACACACACATACACACACACAGACACACACAGAGTCAGGTTCATAAATATTGGGACATCGACACTATTCTAATCTTTTTGCCTCTATACACCACCACAATGGATTTGAAATGAAACAAACAAAATGTGCTTTAACTGCAAACTTTCAGGGTTAAGTTTGTTTTGTTTTTTCAGCCTAATGACGGCTTGCTTCACTCATAGCGACAGCTCTTTGGATCTCATATTGAGAGTTGACAGCAACAGATTCCAAATGCAAATAGCACATTTGAAATGAACGCTCCTTGTAAATAGGATAATGAGGGAATAACACACACCTGGCCATGGAACAGCTGAGAAGCCAATTGTCCCATTATTCTTGGTCAATTAAAAAGTGGGAGGCACATATACAAACTGTTGTAATTCATTCACCTGATTTGGATGTAAATACCCTCAAATTAAAGCTGAAAGTCTTTGTTTCATTTCAAATCCATTGTGGTGGTGTATAGAGCCAAAAAGATTAGAATTGTGTCAATGTCCCAATATTTAAGGACCTGACTATATATAATATGGACTGCAGTATAAGGCAAGTAAAAGATACATTTTTAGACAGCAAAACAAGTCAACTGATGAGGGGGAAAAGCAAATCTATGAAGTGACAGGAAGGTATATCTGCCAACAAGACATCCTGAGTGGACTGCAAGGCCAGTGAGCCTTGCGCTAAGTCTACTGCTGCAGGTTGAAGACCCATTTGATGCGTTGATAGTGCTGTGCACAGGAAGTGAAGCATAAAGGGCAGAGTACACAGTCTCATGACAGGTTAGCGCTGGCGTCACTTTAATCTTATGTCTAGTGCACCCAGACGCAGCACCTGGCACCTGCCTGTACCGCACAGAGTGACAAAAACTGACCCAGATATATGTTTGATCAAGGTGAAAACAATGTTTTGTCAGAGCTGCTCTGATGATTTTATCTGCAATATAGTTTAGCAACATATAAGTTACATGACATTTCTCACTAGTGGGGTAATTACATTGCTGTTGTTGGAGCAGATGAACTTAGAGTTTCACTATTAATAGAGATGCTGCTGCCAATGACTGATGCAAATCACATCCAAAATAAAGTTTGTTTTACTTATTATGTGTCCGTGTACTGTGTATATTTATGCTGTATATTGTGACGTGTGTCCCATTATCAAGAGGAGATGTAATTCTCCTCTTGATAATGCTGTGCCATGTATTATTTAACCTCTTGTAAGGCTCTTATAAGTTTTTGTATATACTTGGTTGATGGTCGATCTGCCTTACACAGGTTTCTTAACCTGCCAGCTCTCAGCAGTCTATTCCTAAGAAATGTCAACATCAGTCACCACATAAAATGTGTAAAATGTTGCAAAGTTAATTTCATTCATAAGCCAATTAAATTATTCACATATTTGCCATTTAGCAGCCACTTTTCATTTAACACATGTCAGAATTCACACCTGGAGCAGCCTGAGGATCAGTGGGACAGAAGAGGGACTGTAAAACTCAGCAGTTCACAAGATCACGATTTACCCCTTCTGGGATTTAAACATCTGAGCTACAACCCAGAGCTTTAACCACTACACTTCCCATTAAAACTAAATCTAGCTCAAAACTGTCAACATAAAAAAAAGAGGAAGCATTCTTGAGATGCAGTAATTTAACTTGTGGTAATATGAGCTCCTAGAGGAGACACCTGTCATTGGTAATGGTGTATCGGTATTGATATGCTTCGTAGGATTATATCTGGAAGGGGCTCCAACAGGCAACTGTGGTTTCAATATCAACACAAGATGGAATTACTGACAGAAAACTGAATCATGGTGATACCTGACAGACAGAAGGGGAAAATGAGGCCTTACTATTTACCTCAGGGGAACTCTTATCCGTCTGTTCAGCCAGCATGCACTTCTATCAGACTTTCAGCTGATTGTGTGCCTTTAGATCCTGGAAATGATCTGCATCTAGATTAAGTTTTAAAACCCCAGCAATCTTTATTTATTGATTGATTTATTACATAGCAATAATAGATTAATTAGACACTTAAAAACTCAAGAGTTTGTAGTTTGTAGTTTGAACAAAAATACGGTGAAAACAGTATTACTGTGGAAAACTACTATTTATTACAATATTACAATTTATTTATGTTGAAGTAATGATTTCTGAAGAAATCATTTTGCTGATTTGGTGTGAATTTAAAGTTTATTATTATCAATGTTGAAAACAGTTTGGTTCCTCAATATTTTTGTTAAATATATTTTGATGATGAAAAAAGTTACTGACTTCAAACTGTTAAACCATAATGTATCTTTTGTCTATAATACAGGTGTTAATATAGACCATGATTAATATAATTTTGGTTTCCCATTTATTTTACAGTGTACTTACAGTGTATTTATCTAAGAAAGTTCTGGTAATACAAGGTAACTACATGGGGTAGGGGTAGGTTTAGGGGTAGGTTCAGAGTTAGTACCTAGTTATTACATAGTTATTGTAATTACTATAATAAGTACATAGTATGTACATGAGGAACAGGACTGTAAAATTAAGTGCTACCATAATTTTTAAGATGATTAATCAACAAATCCTTGGTACATATTGCAAATGTAATGATTGCAAATTATCAGATTATTTCATATTACAATCACTGCATGAAAAGAGGATTTTCCAGGATAAATCTGACATGTCCCATAAACGAATATACAATTAAGATGCACAGAGATTTCCGGATACAGGATATTTCTGATTGCACACACTAGACGTGTTCCTTCCCATTGACAAATCTGCAGACAGACACATTCTGCTCTTCTTATTTCAGAGGCTCCAAACACTGCAGCGGACTTCCGATTCATCGGTGACAGCCTTGGAGGAGAAATGGTGTGTCTCCATTTGTTAAAGGGATCATATGAAGTGATTTCAATTTTTCATTTCTGTTTGGAGTGTTACAAGCTCTTGGTGCATAAAGACGATCTGTAAAGTTTCAAATACTAAAGTCTCAAATCCAAATAGATATTCTTTATAAAAGTGAACAGTCAATCACACACCCCTAAAAAGGCATGTTCTAACATGCCCCAAGTCTATGTCACTATGTGTTCATACAAAGAACTCGTGGTGTTCTCATTGTAGTATTAATGTTGCCGCCACCACCATGTCGTATAGACACTGTGTGATTGGTTGTGAAAGTTTAATTTGTTTGGCCTTCCAAAAGAGGATGATATCCACTTCGTCTTGCAGAGCTTATCCATTCTGGTCGCTGAGGAAATACATCAACTTTGCACAGTGGATCGCCAATTCGGCTCACATCGTGGACGAAGTGGAGTCCAGCCCGGGGTCGTCACATGTGGTTGCCACAAGCTCCTTCATAGAATCTGCTGGCCGCACCGTTCTCAAGCTCACTCTAGGCCACTGGCCTTTGCTCACTCAAGGCCGCGTAGTGTGATGCTGTTTTGTTGAGAAAGCGAAACTACTTTGTTTCATCTTCCAAAAGAGGACACGACTAGAAATCATGTTTATGTCACGTTTATAATGGGTTTTATGTTTATGTCTCATCGCTCCAGACAGGATCGCAATATGTTCAGGGGCGTAACATCCAACCCATGTTTGAGGTATTCGGCCAATCACAACGCACTGGATAGCTGGCCAATCACAGCACACCTCACTTTTCAGACCAATAAGCCTTGTTAAAATCTACGCTTTTAGAAGGGGGGGCATAGAGGAGACACAATGTACAGTATGTGGAAAATAATGTGTTTTTTGAACCTGAAACCCCATGAACACATTTCATTACACCAAATAAACAAAATAATGTTAATTTTTTAGCAGTATCATATGACCCCTTATCATAATTTAATATTTTTACATTTCACTTATCATAAAGTGCAGCATAAATGTTACTCCTTTTGTTTGTGTCAAGTGTTCTAGTTTTAAGGTGTAGAAATCTACAATGTATTTTGTTTTATTATGATGCGATTTAAAGCATATATTTGTGTGTTATTTTTTAGATCAGATAGCAAATGCTGCCATTCTTCTGGAAAACTGCTAGTCTTTAAAGAAGTGATTAATCAGGTAACTTGAACACAGAAAGAGTTTTTGAATATCATTCAATTACTAAAGTTACCTTATATTTTATTCAGTTACTTAATCTGCAAGATAGTACTTTGACTAGCTTTTATTATTATTATTTTTTTTTTTCAAATTATTAATTAAGTTTATTTTAACAAAATCTAGAAGAAATATTTTCAGATAATCCAACCAATTAGCATCAGAGGAAGTCTATATATCGCCTCTTTTTTCACCTACATTCCCTCATGACAGCAGGCCAAATATGCTTATTCATATTATATGTACATATGTGAACTTGTGAATGGCTGTATCGTTCAGATAACAGAATAGCCCGTTTTCATTACATTTGTGTTATGCTTAACTTGTGTACAATATATTTAGAGAAAGTGTGTTTTATTATATTTTTATGGATCCTCTGTTTTTTATGGATCCTTTAGGATCCTCTGTTCCCAGACCCAACCATTCATCTGAAGGACTGAAAATATGAACCCTTTGAACCACCAGTTTCCACATGATAAAAAGAAATGAATGTATGATTTCATATTCATTTTTTTTCACACTGAGGACAAATGAGGGACTCATACACAACTCAAAAGGTAAACGCATTTATTGATTCTAAAGAAAGCAACACAATGCATAAAGAGAAACAGGGCGTGAACCAGTTGAATTGGATGATCAGCGAAAACCACTTCTGAAGGGCATTACCTACAGTACATATAATTTTTAAACAATTTTTTTGTTTTTTTTTACTCATCATCATGTTCAAAAGGTACACCCCACGCTCTTAATGCATTGTGTTTCCTTCTGGACCATCAGTGATTAATGTTTTCACCTTTTATAATAGTTGTGTTTGAGTCCTTCAGCTTTCCTCAGAGGGAATATTATAAGTCATCATCAGACAGGGGCCAAAGATGCAGAAGATGCTGGAAAACCATACATAATATAGTATAATAAATATATAATAATACATATAATGATAGGTAACAATGGATAGCCTGAATGTACTGTAAGTCACTTTGGATAAAAGCGTCTGCTAAATGCATAAATTTTAAATTAAATTAAATTAAATTAAATTAAATTAAATTAAATTTAAAACCAAAGAATCCACAACAGCTCTGGACAGATGAAAAACTACCCCAACACAAAAAACAGCTGTGGGTCATCCAGTGTATGAAAACTTTAGATAATTTATATATATATATATATATATATATATATATATATATATATATATATATATATATATATATATATATATATATATATATATATATATAAATTACACATTTTAATTTTTATAAAATCAGTAAATGTAAATATATATTATGTAATACTGCCTATTTATGATAGTACTAAATAAGAATAGCATACATTTTGATCCCTCTTATTTTGTTAAAATTATGACATTTTGCTAGTGCCACTTCCCTGCAGAGTTTTGTGCCAACCCTGATCAAACTCACCTCCCTGTAGCCTTCTACTAACTTGTAAAAACCTTGATGAAGTTCAGGTATGTTTAATTAAGGTTGAAGCGAAACTCTGCAGGACAGTCGCCCTCCAGGACTGAGTTTGCCCATCTCTGTGTTAGGGTTATGTAAACTTATGAGCATTACAGTATCTTCTGTAGATTCTGAAAGGCAGAATTAAATGAAAAAATGTCATGGTCCTGAATGGTACACTGTAAAAAAATTCTTTTTGTTTTTACAAAAACTTTTTGGCAGCTGTGGTTGCCAGAATAATTTTGTAAAAATGCAGAAAACTGTAAACACATTTACGTCAAAAACTGTTAATTTTACAATATAAAGCTGTAATTTACAAACAAGAAAATGTGAATATAAACCAGTAAATTCAACAACACACAAAATTAAATCTGTTTTGTACCTTGAAAATACTGACAACCACCATAATAATAAAGATGGTACTGTATAAGAGAAAGCCACATGAAGTATCAAAGCTCATCACAAGTAGCTTCACCACAAGCAGAAGTATATATTAACATATAGAAGGTGCACATTTATGGAAACACAAAACACCATCATGGTAACACACGTGATACTTAAATAATGCAAAAAACTTTCATTAAGCAACAGAAGATGTAACATAAAGCTGAAATGTACATAACTGATAACAAGAACTATTTAAAAACATGATTATTTAAACAAAATACTTTCAAACGTGGAGTGTCACGCAGGGAATTCTGGGAATATCAGTTTACAGTTTTAGACTGTAAATTATACATTGATTTGTTCTTTTTTTACTTCTAAAAGCTGTATAATTAACAGAATTTTACTGTTAACCTATTATCAGTTTTTTTCCGTAGCATTTTTACAAAATTTTACAGTTAAAATTACACTTATTTTTTACAGTGTACCATTAGAGTTTCAATAGAGAATATTTGTGCGTGACTGTTTGACTGAGATGGCGGTAATCACTGTCCTATACATTTTATTATTGTTTCTTTTTAAAACATTTTTACTTTTTAATCAGTTCAATGACTTACTTGTAGTGTCTGTGTTTGCAAAATATTGAAAATCTTTTTCTCAATCTAAATGATGTTGCAGTCCTGCTGAGTTTGTTTAATAATATTTGCACTCCTGTTAAATGTTTGCAGTCTTGCATTTGCTGAAAAATAAAAATTGAGTTTTGTTGAGGCCTTGCTGTGTTTGTGACTTTGTTGATAGTTTTTATAACCAAATATGACACATTTTTGTGTAGAAGGCCCGCAACATTTAAAATATTAAGTTTACAGTAATTTATAGATGTTTACAGAGACATTAGTGGCCGTTTACGGCAATTTAACTGTTTGTATCCTGGACTCACGCACAGGGATTTACGTGGATTTACAGGTGAATGAGTAAACATTTACGTCCATGTCTGGGAGTTTATCGCGTTAATGAGCGGACTGGGAAACTACGGCACACAAAAAAAGTCTGTTTTTGTCAGTGTCAAGAAACCATAAACGCCAGGGCACATGCACGGACACTGACGGAAACGGTCCATTTACGGGTTTGTGCACTGACGTGAACAGTCCGGAAACGTCAGATATTTCAGACAGAATGCAGTGTTTTTCGATTTGGGTTGTTTTTTTTTTTGTTTTTTTTTTTTAGTCTAAGTTTCTTAAAAATATTCTATTTGCAAGGACATTTCTAGTGTGAGCTCCATGATAATGATGAGAAAGGCATAATAATCATTCTTTGTGGAACAAGAGGGAGATGATTTATACTCCTCTCTTCAACCATTTGCATTTTATTAAGTAACTGCCTGCCTGTAATGGGCAGACAGAAATTAAGGTACCGAAGATAAGAACTTTAGGTTAAGCATCATTACACCAAGAGAGATGAATTCTTTGATGAAGATGACAGCAAAGAAATCCATTGAGCACACCTTCATCAAGGTCTGCATTGATCTTTTGGCACAGAGGAGCCGAGGATATGCATAAACGTCCTGCAGTTATAGAACCTGGGAACAGAGCTGTTTCATCAAATACATGAATTATGAATTTATCTAAACATGTCATGGCATGTCTGGCTTCATGTATCTCTCAGGATACACCTAAACTCACGGCTTTGTTTTGACTTTAAGGTTAGCTGAAGGTGTATTCTAATTGTTTTAGGAATATAATGCTCCCTTAAAACTTCTTGAGATCAATACAGCTCACCTACACAGTGTGAGCCAAATTATGAGTGTGGCAGAATGACGCTGTAAGAAAACCATTAAAACAGGCTCTCCTGGAACTAGTGGCGGGATTTTGTAGCCAAATCTGTTTCGGCAAAACACCTCGATCCAACCTCTCTCTCTTCTGGTTTACACTGCATCTCTCCAAATTCTAGAGCTGAATCAATAATTGAAAAATTACAAGGAGGTTCTTAAGAAGCTTCTTTCTGCCTTTCTTCGAATGGAAATTATGTTTTAATTGTCATCTTACAAAGAAATTGCTCACAGGCAACAGAATGTATTTTTTAAAAAGAAAGTGTTGGAAAGGCCAGAAAGATGGTTATCTGAGAAATATTTATAGAAGCATGTGTGTGACATTTCAACCTTCTCGGAGCCAACTTTGTAAAGGGATGGAAAAATAGAGAAGAAACATTGAAAGCTAAAAACCATGTTTACAAAAAATTTAAAGGAAAAACCGAACCAGGAGATGGGAAATAATTTAATATGCCTAAAAATACAGCAAGGACAGTCTTAGGGGAAGAATTAAAACTTCCCATGATTTCCTTAATTAAAAGTAAATACAAATACAAATGTGTTAAAAAACTGCTGTCAAAGGGTTAACTGCTGTCCCATTATGCTTTTTCAGTTTTTGAATTTTAGTCAGTGTTTATTGTGTGTTTCGGCATAAAAAAAGATCTAGAAAGTTACAAATCTCAAAGACCACTCCAAAGGGAGATATTTCATATTAAAAATAGTCAAATAAAAGTACAACGAACGTTTTGTAATGTCACAAAGCGTCCCATTAGAATATCATTAAAATAATTCCTGTCTACGAAGGGGCAAGGTCGTGGTTAGAATGCTTGGTTGAGTAAATTAAACAAGACAACAATGAAAAAGTGTTTCATTAAAAGACAGCAATGCATATTTACAGTACCTTTTGAACTTCTGAAAAAAGTTGAAATAAAAAAATACATATTTACCATTGCACTTATCTGTAGATAATAAATGCTGTTATTTTTCAGGGGATGTGCCCAAAGCATGAAACTGTATTCAGAAAGGCACGGAAAACAAATAACATCTGCGTGTACAGTTCATAAAATTTCACTTACCACAGAAACAGAGTACGTAGGAGAGATGACTGAAGACGATGGCAAATGATTTGTAGATTCTGAGTACAACTGACAAAACATCTAATCTTGTAAAATATGTGGTAAGTATTGTTGCTTTTTATATATGGAGTTTGTGTGAATCTCGAAAGTGAAAGTAAAGCCTTAAAGCGATCATGCACTCAGAAGCAGTTTCAATGCAAGACATAACAAGTGGCTCCCCGATGACCACAATTTAAATAGGCCTACAGTATAATTACTAGGGAATGTAACAATTATTTTAACTTGTTTTATCGATGCATCGATTACAAACCCTCACGATGCAATGCATCGATCTGGAAATATGATTTTTGAATCATGAATCGCCGATTTAAAAAGCTAAGAATCGAATGAATCGTGATTTCTATAGCGACTCAGTGCTTTCAAAATATATACACCATAAATTACTACTAGCATAAATTAACAGAGATCTTGAATAGTGTTCGTGCCTCGCATTAGCTCCACTATTTACCGCACAAGACTGTCACAGGATTGCAATCCCGCTCTGTTCATCGGCTGATGGGATCTCTCCTTAGGACTCGTGGCCAGTAATGCTAAAGTGCAGTGGTTTTTCACTGGCTCTCGGTATCTTACCAACTACATTACCGGAGCAGTCGAAAGTTGCGTATTTATTCCATGGACGGAGCAGAAATGTAACTGTCAAAGCATACACACAGTTCCATTGACTGATAAATGTGCAATGTTGTTGAACCAAATGTACGAAGGAAACTGTTAAAATAACCACAGCTTGAACGACAACCTTGAAAAAAATCTTATAATCAGATGCAGGAAATTAGCGTTCGAGGCTTTAGCAAACAGACATAGGGTGCGTTATCTCTCAGAATCATCATTCGCTGATGGAGACGAAAAGTTAAATACTATAGCATATTATAAAAAAAACGGTCTTGAATCAAATTGAAAACCTATGAATCATGAATCGAAGTCTACCCAAAGATTCACAGCCCTAATAATTACCCAATGATATAACTGCAAGAAAAAGTATCGAAATGTATAATTTCCTCCCATTTCGTATTTATCACCTTTAGGGGTTCGGGTTCTGTCTAAGTAGTTCGCTAACCACAACACACTGGGACCGCTAACCAATTACAACGCATTTAGTTTTTTGGAAGGCAGGCCTTCGTCAAACCTGGAACTAGTCGAGCCGTTTGTGCCAGGCTGGGGAAAGGTATTGTAATAAATGTAAATTATGTACAAAATAATGCATTTTTTGAACCTGCAAGCATAAGATCATGTTCAAGTCCACCCCTAAAACAAAATCAAGACTTTGTAAAAGAGCATAATAGGACCGCTTTAAAAAATTGGGGATCAGTAAGATTTTAAGTTTTTCTTTTTATCAAGACTGCATTTATCTGACCAAAAAAAAAAAAAAAATACAAATTATAATAATAAAATTATTTATAAATTATTTGTCTGATTCATATTATTCCATACAATATAAAAAAACAAACTAATTAATGTAAAAGATAAATTAAATTAAATGTAAAAATAAATAATGCTATTAGCCATAAAATATATTCTTAACAAATTGCTTCTTTTGTCTTCTTATAGAAAGTCCAACTAATGCAAGTTAGTGAAAGTGGTGTAGTGTACTGCACTGTGTGCTGAGACTTCATTTTCAAGCAGGCCTCTATGCGTTCTGAACCAATCAGTCATCCTGACAGCTGGCCAGAGGGCTCTTGCCCATGTGTCAATCAACAGACAAGAGAGGCATCACCATAAGACTCTTCAGCAAGCTAATATAGAGATACATTACATCTCGTTCTGTTGTCATTTGATATCTTTGTCATCTAGTTTTGTTCTCACGATTTGTTAATTAATGTACTCTCTGTATATCAGTGCTAAGATGATATGATCACAGAAGTTACGATATTTCTCTGCCTCATCATTAATATTTTCATGGCATTAATATTAAGTGGCTGCAGGTGAAGATCATACATTAAGGGGATCGATAACACTTAAGCATCATTACACCCAGCATGATTGCTTCTGATTACATAAGCTCAGATGTAGTATGAATATATAAAATATACAATGTTATGAATCCATTTGCGATATTTTTAGATTTAGATCAATAACTTACGATGCACTGTGTTTTAATTTAACTAAACATAACAATAATCAGAAGCATGAATTTGATTTGGTAAGTTTAAAATGCATTAATGCTCTAACAGGAATATGTTTAAATTAGCTTATTATATATGTATTATATAATTTTATATTATTATAAGACTATTAGCTTTTTTCTAAAATATATTCTATTTATATGCAATCTAAAGAACCATTAAAAAACATATTAAATTATGGACTCCATATTATAAAACACTGCATATGAATGAATTCCACTAATGGTCCTCAAACTCAGCTGATGTAAATCAACCAACACTACAATGCTTCACTCCATTGTTGGCTCATTTCAACCTTGAGTTTTATGGAACAATCCAGCTCTACAATTATTATAATATGCATTCATATAACAAATGCATGGTTTTAATATACAGTCACTTACTGAAATATATTAGTGCTAAGAGTCTTTTTGGGTGGAATACTGCACAGTTCATCCAAAGGTATTGCAAATCCTGAAATATACACCCCTGGCTTATTTACATACTGTATGCTTACACAGTATATCATAGGCCATGTTACAGGTTTCAAAAATGCACTTAGGCAAATAGATAACACATAATGGATAGACAATTAGACAATAGACAATTCTCCATATAAAACTAATAGGAATGAATGAGTATTTTTACACACACAGACTTTTGAATTGTCTGTTAACGGTTGCTAATCAAAACTGGTGTAATGTGATCATTTTAAATCAGGTTGTTCATTTACCATATAAGTAGCTAGCATTGATATGAACACACTATTCCCTTCACTGACTCAGAGCTTAAATGCTCTACCCCTGGTCACTATCAGTTATGCATGTCATTCTCTTCAGTCAGACTGTTAGCAACCATAAACATGCTAAACATATGTTACATTTCTCTGCTTATCACATCTGATGGCTAGTCAGAAAAACAATAGCACCAAATGAAAGCAGCTACCAGATTACGTAGTAAACTTTGCTACTGTTGTTCCGTGTCAGTCTGAAGATATTGATGTACAATTAACAACACAAGTCCAGTTTCATAACAATAAACACATTTCAATAATCAAAAACTTGTATGATCGTTAGTTGTGTTCATCATCCAAAGAAGAAGATTGTGAACTAGGGCAGAACTATACAGAATAAAAAACTTTTTGACAACATATTCAGTCTCTTGATAATCAAGTTTTACACACCGTTATTAACTACTTGATCACAATCAAGAATCATTTAATCATGTAAAAGCACTTATATAACAAAAGATAAAAACAGCAATGATTATTTACATATTACATTTTTTAAGCAGTTATATTTACACAAAATAAATACTGAATCAATTCACTAAAATGCCAGTTTGAAATGATACATGACAATTAACCAAACTAACCAACCTTAAAGTAGTTTTGGCTAAATTATTTTAAATGCAAGGTAATTAAATGCAAATCTTAATATATATTGTGTTTTAAAGACCAGGGATAATGAAAAATCAGACAGTAGACAGTACTGCTAATGTTATCCAACGTTTAAAACAAGATCAAGGAGGAGGTCTTAACTAGATAATCCCTGAGATGAGGGATTTAGAGTAGTCACAGCAGGATGTCCATACATATTCCATTAGTACAGCCATTGTTAGGGCTTGCATAGACTAGTCAAGTAGTCGAGGGATCAACCACTTCAACCACTATTTGGCGCTGTCTGAAAAAAACGGACTACTCGAGCATTTATTAACCATAATGCATGCACAGAGTTTGCAAGTACAACGTGAACTTTAGGATTGCAATATTGCATGTATCGGTTACTTTCTATGACTTTATCTATGTTGCATGTAAAATTAAATTATGTAATGTAATAATTAGGGGTGTGCCCGAAGCAGAATACCTTATTCGGAATTTCACGGATAACACATCACACAAGTTATATTATTTGTTTACATTTAAAATGCAAAAAAAAAAAAAAATAGTCAATGGTCTTATCAAGTAACTGTACGACTTTCTATATGCAGATACAAATAGGTTTGTGATTGTTACAAATACAAATACAGATACTGGCTGTTACATGAAAATATAAATGTGTCATAATTATAAAGTTTTGACAATTTACATATTGTTGCATAAGGCAATGAATAAGAGTTTATTGATAAGAACTATTTAATGTCTTTTTATTTACAGCAGCACAAGTTCTTTAAGACATTTCAACAATTTATGAGCTAAAGTGCAGTTCAATTGTGGTTGACTCATATTGGTTGATCAAATGATCATCACTGTGGTCTGCCGCATCCTCCAAAAAATCATATTTAGAACTTTGCAGCATACAAACTACACTGGTCACAATTTTTTTGTTTGTTTGTGCCGTTATGAGTTGCATAATTATTTTAGTGAATCTTCCACTAAAATAGGATACATTTTTTTTCATATCAGTCGGTATTGATTAATTATCACTATAAATGTCAAATATTTGTTACAAAGCCAGATTTTTTTCTCCAAAGTGAAAGTTGTAGAAACCAGGCAATCAATTTTACTTAAACATCTAAATAAATAAATAAAAAATATTTTTAGTTTCTTCATGTTCTAATAAGTGATATTGTTTCAAATCAAGAAACAGGTTTGGGTTGCATGATAATGTTAATATCATGTTTTGTCTCTTAGAAATGCACATTTGATAATAGCTTGAGTAAGGATGCAGAGGTAGCCTACATTTTTGTTCATTATCAAAATCATTAACATCTGTAAAAATAGTAGCAACCTCAGTTTCATTTATGTTCAATTTATTCTGACCAAGTTTTTATATATTTATTTTAAATTTAGCATTGGTCTCCCATAGTAGTATACATTTAAATCATGATAAACACAGTTAAAACACAGTTAAAACCACACATATAGCACCTCAATACCATGGTAAAATATAACTATATGGTTTTTAGGTTGCCTATTTTGTATGGAAATCAGTAGTCTTTCAATAAAACATTCAATATAAATTATGGGTGGGTGATATGGAAAAAATATCATATCACAATTTTTTTTTTAAATATCACGATTTTATCACAATTCTTTGTCATGTTGGTTTTACTATTTTACAAGTTGTCTGAGCATTACAGCCAAACTAATTTCTCTATTATAAAGACAAAGCCTTTCAAGGTAACAAAAAAAAGTAATAATAAACCTTTCAAGGTAACAAAAAAAAAAAAAAAAAAAAAAAAACGCAGATATTTAGATCAAAGAGGGTGAAGATAAAAATATTTGTACTTATTTTTTAATAACAAAGATAAAAGAATGACTGATATATGTTAAAACTACACCTAATATACAAATAAAACAAACAGTGCTTTATTTTAGTGCTTTATTATAGAGCAGTGAGTGATTTTTCTCTTTGTGTTTTGTTGTTTTATTAACGTTAAAGGAATAGTTCACCCAAAAATAAAAATTCTGTCACAGTGTTTTATTTTTATACCACTATTTACTCACTCAAAAGTGGTTTTAAACCAAAATGAGTTTCTTTTTCGGAACATTAATGCTATTTTGAGGAACACTGAAAACCAAACAGTTGCTGGTACACACTTCCATACTATGTTTTGTTACTATCAAATTCAGTGTTGTCCAGCAACTGTTTGGTTACCCACATTCTTCAAAATATTTTCTTTTGTGTTCAGGACAAGAAAGAAATGAATACTGGTTTGGGACAACGTGACAATGAGTAAATAATGACAGAAATGAAAGTTTAGGGTAATCTATCCCTTGACAGTAATGACAGTAGGCTGCATGTTTAATAGGCGCACTGTCCCTTTAAGACCTGCACGCACCTAATATACAGGTACATATACATTTTTCTCTCAACTGTTTACTTTCATTTTAGACACTACCAACAGAGTCTACATGTAAACCTTGCGTGTTTAGACCGTATTAGTGCAAAAGATAACTGTTTGACAGGCTTTAGTGTGCATGCTTCAGGTGTATACTTAGAAAAAGCACAGGTCAGACCAGGGCACGAATGAAACATTTAAAAGCACATGCAGATAGAGTTAACACTGCTTGTGAATGCATGTGGCGTTGTACAATATGTTCCCTGTAGCACGATACTACGATATTTCTTCAAATTGTGGAGACATTTTTATCACCCACGATCAAAAATTGTCATATCGCACACCCCTAATATAAATGCACACATGCTAAAGCTTAATGACAAATACATACTTAAATTTTATTCCATTACTCCTTTAATAAAATCAATTTCAATCCGCTATTGCTGCTTAAACATAATATCGAACATTTATCGAATTCTTCAAATTTCATCAAGGAAAATTATTTCGCGATAATTATAATTATCAAATTATCGCCAAGCCCTACACTAAAATAATGCATATAGTATTTTAGAATACTGCATGAGAACAAATGTAGGAGTTACTGGAGGAGGACGGCGATGCATCTTTCATAGTCACGTACATTTAATTTGCAATACTTTAGAAACCTACCACTGCCCTGATCCTCATACTAACTAGTTCAATCATTAGCTCGAACTCAAAACCTACTGATAGGCACACTAACGAAACCTGTTCCAAAATAAGTAAAGGCAGCAGATAAAGTGAGTGAAATATGGATTATGAATATAAATGAATACAAAAAATATCAATAAAAAAGTCACATCAGTGGTGGAGTTTCCAGAAGAGTGCTCGGAATCAGTCCCTTATGAGGTTACAGTTCAGATAGGATGTTACCATATAATACAACAGCCTATATAGGCAGCAGACAGTGAGGCAGCTCATTAGGTCTTGGAAAAGAACTAACAACCACACAAACACACACACTAACACACACACAGACTAAACAAAAAACTAAAACAAAGCAAAAACACATGCAAAACAAACAAAACACAAAACCATACCAAAATATCCAGACAAAAAATAAATAAATAAAAAAAAATTAAAAAAAAAACAAGCAATTTTATTTTTTTATTATTTTAATACAAGTGACTTTTTAAATAAAATCACGCCAATAAAGTATACTTTGAAACTGAGATTCCTTTGATTTTGCCCAGTAGTTCTATTTTGGTACAACGAAAACCACAAAGTGATCTGAAGATTTCAATAAAACCCTGCTATCATAATGTTGGAGTAGGATCTGAACTGCGCAAACATGAAGGCACACTCAGAATCTCTGCTGTGGTGGAGCACTCAGGCTTTGATCTGAGAATAGAGGACAGGAGACTGCTGATCCATTTCCTCTTTCTGTATGACCCATTTTCCTGCGACTCATGATACAGTGAGATTGCCTTGCAACCCCTGGACCCTATAAACACTACTTCCTGTGGACACAAGTGATTGAGTTTTATTATTTCCTAATCATTTTTTAGATTCATGTTTATGATTCAAATTTATACACCGATGAACGAGCCATGAACACCGGCTTAGGTTGCGTATTCCGATTCGGAATGCACAAATCAGGGCATCGAGCTTGTGCGATCTAGCAGTAATTAAATCCAGTGCCTTGACAAGCAAGAGGCCACGGCGAGACAAACATAATAGCAGCCTTGCAGATATTCATGTGCAAACTGCTTTGTATACTGTGACAGCTTAGCAGGTTCAGCCAACACAAACTTGAGTCTAATTAATTTGAATCAGTAATTTGCATAACTAAATCAATTCTCATAATCACGAGGCATTTCACCCTCAGCAATAAACATCTGTGTCCTTTGTGGTTTGTTACATTCACCATGAAAAACATAACTGAGGTTTACGTACGCATGTGTGTGTTGAGGCATCTTTTGCGAATACTTTCTCTAATAAATACACAGTTCACATTTGCACTTCTGCTGCCACAGTTCTCTCCCTGTGGCAGCAGAACTCCCCATCTGGTCATACATGCATCTTGCATGTTAAATGGTTTCAATCTCCTTAACCCGCTGGCCAGACAGGAAAAAATGATATCACTGATCCTTGAACTCAACTGAACAGAACATTATATCAAACAAAAATGACACTGCAATCACCTCTTATTACATAGCTCCACTGAACAATCATATTTTACACAGTGACCACTATGATTTTCTCTGGAACAGGTATTTTGAACAACATTTTCAAACAACACTGAGCCCCATTGACTTTCATTATATAAACCTACATTTTTTTTTTATAAATGAATGAATGAATGAATGAATGAATGAATAAATAAAATATTTGCTAACATTTTCTCTAAAGCCTGTATTTATAATGCATAATAAAAGTATTATTAAGGCATTATACTGAAAGAATAATGTATCATATAATATGTTTCATCATCTCATGAGAAATCATAACAACATGCATTATAATTACTTATTTGTGGTTATAGCTTTTAAGATTATGATGATTTATAATACACAGTGAACATGATGCATCCACTTAACTAACAATGTATTATATTTCCCATAGTTATAATGTATTATAAATCTCATGTCATTTTAACTTGACTTTATTAAAGCAGACAAAGACCACTTATAAATCACAACAACGACATAATCAACAATAATTAAAACTAATATTTTTCTTAAACAGCCATAAGATCAGATATATCATCAGATCAATGTGTAAATGGTACATTTGATTTTTAACTATATTTATTGTAATATCAATAAGATACTAAGATACTGTACAGATCTTAAATAAATAATGGCAAGATATGAGACTTAAATCCATTCTAAATTAAGTGGATTTAGCATGGTGTTTATTCATTAACATTTATGTTATAAATAACCACACACATAAAACTTACAGTATAACCACAAATGTCATGATCTGTTCCCTGCTCACCACCAGAGGTTACCACACACACCACTCAGACATTCACCCTGGACTCCATTTCCCAAGATCCCCTCTGATTACACACTTACCTGTTTCCAATAACCAAGACACTGTACAGGTTGCACTCATTCCCACACAGGTGCTCAGTATTGATTACCCTAGCTGCCATACCAAGTTCTTGTATTCTGTTTCCTAGTCTTGTTATTCTGACCCTAGCCTGTTTATCTCTCTTCTGATCATTTGCTGGTTGCCTTTATCTATCGCCTGTGTTGGATTACTCTCTTGCCCTGCCCTCTGGACACTGTTTGCTGGTGTATGACTTTTGCCTTTTTCTGACTATCCCTTTTTTTAAATAAAAATCTGCAATTGGATCCAACCTTGCATACACGATCCTCATTGTTACAACAAATAAGTAAGTTTTATAATTTATTATAATTGTTTTTATGATTATTTATGAGATTAAACAACATATTATATGCCTTTTTTATATAATGCAATATGCATTCATTATAATGCCTTAAGAATACCCTTGCAATGTGTTATGAAAAAAAAAATTGACTTCACAGAACGTGTACCCAAATATTTTTACTGATTCTTTTCCCTCAAAATAATAATTCCTATAAATAAATTAATCATTACAATTAATATTTGAATTCAAGGATTGCAGAACCTTTTGAAATACAAACTACTTTGACTTTGATATTTTCTTATGTTCCAATAATCTGACAGCACATTCAAATATAATAATAATAATAATAATAATAATAATAATAATAATAATAATAATAATAATAACCCTTGGGAAACTCTGGCCTGTTTTATCTCAAATCAATTTACCATGCCCATGTATTTGCTTAAGTATGTAGCCATATGAAGAGCAGAATAATGTACAGTCGTCCAATGCTAATTGCAAAACAAACCCCAACAGGGAGATCAAAACACCCCTTGCTTTGCATTAAGGTCTTGATCACTCCTGTATAATCAGATGATAATGACCGGCTGACTGTTCATTACCATTGCTATCAGTTACAGATTCACTGTTCCCCTCAAGAAAAAGTCATTAAAAAAAATTACATTTGCATTCAAATATCAAGGTCAATCTTGATTGAGTTGTGTTGTCCCTCACTTCAAAAATCGGCCTGTTACAACTGACTGATAGCTGAACTGATGCCATCAGTTTATACAGAGAATGTATCTCACACTGTCAACTACCCAAGCTAATGAAATCGCCATGACAAGGCTGACTCAGTGAGTAATCTAATATGATATTCATGTAACTGAATAAAATCTGTGTGAAGATCGTATCAGTCATTGTTTGTCTCTGGGCAGGATCCATCCCGTTTTACCAGTGCTGACAAAGGAAGGTGACACAATGAGACAATGCACTACGCTATGTTCTACAGTACATCTAATATGCTATGCTAAATGGCATGTGGCCTGATTCGTTTCGGTAATTAGCCCTATCACATTCTACTGCACCCCAAAGCTAATGATGTTGGAAGAAAATATTTCCATGTGGCATTTTTTCATATTCATGTCTCAAATTCTCCACTTTGCTGATTGGAGACTTCAATAAGGGACACGATACTGTCATCTTCCTCCTTTGTCAGAGCGATTAAATTCATTAAAAGCTCTTCAAGTAATTGCGGCTCATCTACGGCAGAGCAAATATTCAATTAATACAGACAATTTAATAACTGCGATTCCCTCAATCCAAAGCACATAACCTTGACGCATGTCCACGTTTGATTAATTGGTTTTACATTCTGAGGTCATTTTAATTTCCTTTAACTATTCATTAGTCCATTTATCATTCTGTGGAGAGCCTGGCACTGTAAACTCCACTCTGACAGAAACTCAAACACACATGGTGTGACTTCAAACACACTAAAAATCTTCATCAAGGACTACAATCCAACAATCTAAGATTTATCTAACATGTTCCAGGAAATCAGAGAACAGGGGTATCTTGACTATCTGAAACAATCTCTGAAAAGATCAAAACTTTTCAACCCATGCAGTTCAAGTGAGCACAATAAATATAGTTATCGTGTAAAAATCTAGCAAATATCTTGAAATGCACCACTAAAAACAGCAATTAATCTTTGACCTTTTCAGTTTAGGACCAACCTCTTTTGATGAAATCATGTCCAAGTGAATCGCTATTCTTCTAAATTACAAATAATGAATCCAACAAATTATTTCATGAGACTTTGCATGTCAAGGGTGCTTTAGTCAAATTACCATGCAGCTTTTTTATTACCTTTGTTTCTCTGTCTGATTCGCTCTCTAGTCATTGACTGATCTGTTTGAGTATGAATCTCTGCGTCTAGTGCCGCCACATGCATGACCTCAGTTACCCACTGCTGATGCGTTTGAAGAGAGGATTCATTCATATGCTAAGCATGCCACTCTCTCTCCATTGACAACAAATGATGCCACTTTAATGTGGCTAGTTGATGCATAACGTGCACATGGATTTTTTTTTTTTTTTTTTACAAACAAAATTTATACAAAAACAGAAATGTATAATTCAAAGTGTTACTTGCCACTTCTTTGTAAATGCTTGCGAAATTTACTTACAATTTCCAAATGAAAACTGTTTCTACAACAACTTTTCCCCCAATGTATCTATAACTAGTTCATTTTAAATATTGCAGTGTGACAAACTATCTTGAATGTTATGAGTCAAAGCTGCATGCTTAATAATAGTAAAAATTAGTTTTGCATAACTGCAGGGTATCAGCTACTGTAAAAAATAAATAAAAAAACAGTAGTGGAAAACAGTACAATATAAACTAAGCATCATAATTTACTCTCCTAACCTTTCTGAATCTAGCAAAACCACTGACCTACATGCATTTTTACACTAAAGTGGCACTTTCAGAGTTGATCAGCACTTTAAACACAAGAAACAACGTTTACTTTTCCCAGCTCACCGCACTGAGACTGCAGCCATGCAGACATCACATAACACATGGTTTACCTTCCGTCCGCCAGTGTTGAGCCTCAGTGGTGTCAAGAAGGGATCAAATATCATATGGCTCGTCTCGATATTGACTGGAGACTGTCTCTTCCCCACAGAACACAGATTCCATGCAGAATTTACAAGCCCCCAGAACGATGGCACTGCAACAGGAGAAAGTACACAATGATGATTTGCAGTACATTCATCAAATGCTCATACACACTGAAAGAATAACAGATCATTTGTTCATAAGTACATAGACTTAGAGTGAATGTATAATAGATGAATGAATGAATGAATGAACGAACGAATAAGAGCCACAAGTTGCTTACTTGTGGATGCAATAATTATACAGTTCATATTTAAATATTTCAAAAAACTTTGAAACTGAAGCTTCTTTTTTTATGTGTGTAATGATGGTAACGTTATTTCCTGAAATGACTATTTATTTCTGAAATATAAAACTGGAGCAGTACAAAAACAAAACAAAAATTGTGTTTCCTGTTAATTTAATTAATAAACGTTCTAAAAATTAGTTACTGGAATATTGGATGCTAATTTCAACTCGCATACCATATAATAATAATGATGATGATGATGATGATGATGATAAAAAGACAATTATGAGCAAAAGTCAAAAGTAATAATTATGGTGGTTTGAAAGTGAATAAAAAAAGTTACATAAAGGTACATGCAAATGTATAATTTAATATAAACATTATTTGATGAAAGTCGTTTTTGATGCATACGAGTAGAATGTAGAAAAGGTATTATTATTCTTTTTTTTAAATGTGTGATTTCAAACAATTAAAATGTTGGTATCCCCATGTCTTCTGCTTTAAATACACAAACAACATTTCTTAAGGTTGAAATAAATAGCACCATATAAAAGTGAAAATGATTAAGGGATATTAATAGGTAGTAAAGAAATTATATTACTTTGAGGTATTTTCAGATTTCAGTGTGTTAATATAATTACCAGCAATCACGGTTTCAACTGTAACACTCAGACTTCTGTTAATTTCAATTTTATGATCTAGTCTTTCTTATTATAAGTCTATTAATGGCTACGGCTCATAGCTATGGTTTCAAATGTCTCTTATACCAAAAGAATGGCAGTTGGATTTGTAGCAGTCCATTATGAAGGCAAATGTTAAAAATGTTACAGCTTCCCCAGGTCTCCCTTTCTCATAACTCTTTGATACTCATAAGAAAGTCGGTGCAACAATATCCCTCTATTCTTTTAAATAACTTTATTCAACATCCGAGTTCCAGCAGCCCATGACATTTTGAAGCAATTTAGACGATTTATACAAAGTGTTCGCCTTGGCATTTTCACAGCGTTGTGCTACATGCACCTCCAGCTGACAACCATTACATGAGATGATTGGCAGCCTGCAAAACAGGATTCTTTATTAATAATTTATAAGCAGTCAGCGGTGTGGTTAAGGACCTCCAAGCTTGCATCTTCTTTTAAGTAAATTTCACTCCTAGAACATTTTGGTCGGGTGACTTGACCCACTTAGCTAAGCAGAAAAGCGACGGCACATAACGCAGTTTATAATGTCTATCCCACCGCAATGACATCAGCACTTCTGCCCCCATTTCAGGCCTCCAAATAAGTAAATACTGTACATAAATCACTGTTCCCATTGTTCTGATGCTGAGAGAAGCAGGTGGTCTCCACACCATATTTTTCATGTTGTGAGTTGACATAATTTGAGCCTCTGTTTTCTCGAACAAGCACCACCTGCTGTTTGCTGTCATGCGAGCGTTCAACAATTCTCCTTGAGAAAAGAACTTGACAAAGTAGCAGCGTGTACACACACTTTTGTACAAGAAAAACAAACAAAAACCCAGACACATGCACACAGGACTTGTACTCTCTTTGACCCCCTAATGTTATGATAAGAAAGCCTGAATATTGTTTGGGGACAATGCTTGATAAACAAAAAGTGTGGCTGAACTGAGGTCACAACCGAGTAGCTTTGTGATTAATAAAAGTCTGGCTGGTTGGTGTGGTCATCGCTTCAGTGGTCTTAACTCAAAAAATAACAGCCGGCTACTATTCCGCTCTCATTTCCTGGCAGAAAAAAAAAAAAAAACTATTTCTGTATTGGATGGTGCTGTGTGGAGAATGAAAATGGATAAAAAAAAATGTTGAGTCATCTCTTATTTAGGAAAGCATTGAATTAGGTTGTAATGTTCTCCAAGATGCAGGCAGAAAAATGGGAAATAATTCAGATTCTTCTACATCAGTCACTTTGATGACAGGAAATCTATAACCAGAATGGGGCTGCAGTGTATGGAATCGATCTGCTAAACACAGGTGACATGTCATAAATGGTACACTACATACTTTTTACCTATTGGCAGCAATAAAAGAACAACCACAGTTAACAGCTTTTCACCTGTGGAAATAAAAGAATCCATGTATATAAAATCAAGCTGAATCTTAACTTTAGATATGCTGTATGTTAAAGACAGTTTTAAAATAGATTTAAGTTTCCTTTTGAACCATTATATCAGTTAACATATCACTGGAAGGGAAGATTTTCGGGGATTAACAACTTATTTTAGCCTGTTCCTCACACAAGTCTTTTGTAGCTGCAGAATACTATAGTGTACTGATTTGTATGGATGGCTTTTAAAACACTTTCTGGTGATTTGCAGCATTTTTGAAGCTTGAAAGCTCAAGTTTCCAAAAAAAGAAATAAAAACTCTAAAACCTTAAATTTTTGTTCCATGGAAAATGTTCTATAAACTGCATAGTTTTGGAATTACACGAAAGTGAGTAAACATTTTTGAATGCATGGTTTAATTGCTTATCTCTCAATGTGACTGGACACAGAGCTGGTCTTTAAAAAGACAGAAGAGGTCCTTCTGTTTAATGATCTGTGTAAACTCACTTAAAATTCAAACATCTGCTTTAGCACAAGGCTGCAAGATTTTTATGTTTAAGTACACTGGCAGGAAAAATGCCTCAAACGTGTGTATAATAAGCATATAGACTATAGATCCATCTCAGTTCTATATCATCACACGAGTCCATGACGTATCTTTTTAAACAGCATGCTAGACACATGTTGGCATCCAGGACAAACCACTAATGAAAAAAAAAATATATATATAATAATAATAATAATAATAAAAAGCACATTTTGTAAACTGTACCTTTGGTTTTTGAATTTGTACCCACAAATTCATAATCCAGTCGCACGCTTTCGCAATCCATTCCCTTGGATTTGTAAACTCACAGATTTGTAGCCCCACCCAGACGTGTTTATTAAACATTATTTTTCATAGTAGCCTATGAGACCATGGTCTGCCCTCACAAAATGGTCTTACTTGTATTGTTTATTGTGCATTAATCACCAATAGGATAAGACACTGCGCCTGTGTTTATACCCTAAAACGAACGCTAAAAAGAAGAATAGAAAATTCCCTGAATTTCTTAAATCAAATATTAAAAAACTATAGAGTTTAAAGAAAATAAGGTAAAAAGCAATACAAAAATAATGTACCGTTATGTTGCCATCCCTTTGCTCTCTAACTGATTGCAATTTTATAATAGGCCTAATTATTTAATAATAACATTAACAGTGAAGTGTGCATCTCTAGGGGCAAAAGTTTAGCATAATAAAATCACCAAAATAAATCTACAAGTTAAGAAAAACAGTACACAAACACATTTACAAACTGTAAAAGTTTATTTAAAAATAAAGCATTCATTCATTATTTTATTACAAACATTTTACTGTCTTAAGTGCATTCATTTATTTAGCCTATAAATTAAAATAATAATAAAATAACCATTATTTTTATTATTATTATATATTTTATACATTTAGGTTATGCATTTAGAAGAATTTTTATGCAAAACGACTTCCAAACGAGGAACAAATTACTCCAGAGTCAGTCACAATGCCAGGATTATTACACAGTAATAATCAAATGCTAAGATTATCACAAATTAAACTAGATTTTGATGGACATCTTTCTTATTAAATCATTGTATTCCACCTCGTACCACACTTGATCGAGAATCACTTTAGACACTTTGCTGTAGGCCTATTCCACATAATAACATTAAATAAAACAATATACAATATGATTTGTTAACACATAAATCCATGAGTACAGTTTACGAACCCGAGGGAACAGATTGTGAAAGAGTGCACACAGATTATGAATTTTCAGGTACGGATTCAAAAACCAAAGGTACGGTTTATTAATCAGTGGGCAGGATTTGTATTGTGATTTGTAAGAATTTGTAAGTACAGTTTATAAAATGAAGGGACGGACTGCAAAACCGTCGTTTTTATTTATTTATTTTTTTTCTCCTACAGGTGACTTCTCGGGCTCTGTAAATGTGAAAGGAGTAAGGTAAAAAAGATTTCAATCATTACACCAATCATCCTCTTAAAACATAGTTTTGTGTTTAGCCATAATAAATTATTTAACGCACTTACAATCTAAGCACAGGAAAGGGACAGATAACTTCCATCTATTCTTATGATCACAAGGGTTGGATCTTCTTCTTTGCAATAAAAAAGTTAGGGAGGAAAAGAATAGCACTTGCAGAATAATTATTGCCTTCCCCTTTGTAACAGATAAAGATGGTGTTCTGGCCACCCTCAAGGTTTAATACAGTTCAGGGTCGAGAGAAGGCACGCATTAAGTTGACACTTGTACCAATTAAGAAGCCTATTAATTCCCTTCCAGAACATGCCACAAAATCATAGAGCCTCTGCCCTGAGACTACAGGAGAGTAGATTTGCATTTATCATTCGAATGAAATAAGCACACGTATTTCTTAAATGAGGGGGGAAAGGAAAGGGTGGAAAAGCGGTGAGTTTTGAAAACACACAGTGTCCAGATATATCCCTGGGTATCTTGGAAAAATATCAAAAACTACCGTCTGTTTTGATGTGCTGAAGCATGTAATAATGATACTGCAGGAAAACAAACAGATTGGCAATAAATATATAAAAGGATGGATGGGAAAATATCTTAACAACAAAACTGATGCTAAATAATTGGAAGATGCATTCAAATGTGTAACCTCTTCAACCAATCCTAATCTTGGGGACAGCAGTGAATTTCACAACAGGATTACATCACGGGGGAGAGTTAATTTCTTTCCACAACATATGGCGAAACTGAAAGAAATTAAAAATCTTGGCTATTAGCTTTATCTCTAAGCAGTAAACAAGAAACCAGAGGAAAGCCTGGAAAGGGTACCATTAATAATAAGAAGAAATGTTTCGTTAGAATGATTTCAGAAGGATCATGTGACAGTGAAGAATGGAGTAATGACTGCTGATTTGCTGATCTGTCATCACAAGAATACATATTTTAAATGTATTAATTCAGAGAAGTTTTTTTTTTTCTTAAAAAAAAAAAGGAATTTTGTACTTGAAAAAAAAAAAAAAATAGTTTTACTTCGGAAAAAATAAAAAGCTCACCACAGAATAGGTGTTTTCATTGTATCAATCATTGTATCAATGTATCAATCAAGTCATCAATGAATTGCATTACTAAAAAATAAGTGTAAGGTCATCGACCCATTTTGCATCTTAAATAAATTTTGCAACACATTTTTCCACACAAATCAGTAAGGACATCAGTTTTGCTCCTAAAGTCAGAATGTCTTCTGAGTAATTCAGCTCTCTGTCTATTAATTGGTGCAGTTCATCAAAGCAGTGCTTTATCAGGTGTAGCATTAGAACAAACAGGAGTATCAACCCTCATGTAATGATTAGTGGCTGAGACCACCAATCATTCACAAGCTATCACTGTCTCAAAGTAAACAGTTCCAGAGGTAAAGAGGCATCAGGCAAGACAAGTGTGCAGTCGGCGTGTTTAAATGGCACAGGACAGATGAACCTCTTTGGACGTGTCCTCTAACGCCAGCATAATCTCAGCACCCTGGGAGGATGGGCCTCATTAGGCCAGGCCATCCCAAGAACAATAAACATGTCAGTCAAGTTAAATCCTCCTGTCATTTGTTAATGGGCAGGGATATCTGACCTGGCGGCAAAGAGGGCTTCTCAAAGCAGAATACAAATGAGAATAGAACTGCCGAGGTGCAGCCAGCAGAGAGGAACCGTGGACACTTCCAACTCTGTGGTTTCTCCACAGGCTGCACATATTTACTGGTTCCTCTGCCACAGAAACATCAACAGCAACACAATCAAAAGTACCTTCTCCTCTCACTTGCTAATTGTCGCCTTGCTAGGGCTACACGATTAATCTAAATTAAATCGCAAAGGCGATAAATCACAATTAGGCAGATTGTTATGCAATTGTTATGCGTATCTTTCAGTGAAACACGTTTCTGTGATTAGCAGTTAATCTTCTTTCGAAAGCCAATATATGGTGTACTGTATATGAGTTTGTCTCATAACTTTAATTATAATAAAGTATATAATAATGCAATGTTAATCTACATGGCCTTTATCACAGATTAGAATACTATGAAATATGTTGTGTGCCTTGTTCTGTGTAAGAAGCCACATCATCTCATTCTAGGGCTGGACAATATATCGAACTATATGATCGCTTCAGTAAAGCTGGTTCCGTGATTAGCGGTAAATCCCCATCACCTGCTTTCAAATGGAGCGGCAGTTAAGTAATACACAGAGCCGTAGTTCACTGACAAGCTACACTATTTAGAGTTCATTATTGAATGTAAATCACCTTCGATAATGAACTTAATAGAGCGTAGCTTGTCACTCGACTGACGTTATGAAGTGAGGTTGGAGTAAAAACGTTATTTAATGTGCTATTTTCAAATGCTTTCAGATGGAGCAGCATTTACTACAAAGAGACGTAGTTCACTGACAAGCTACACAAACTTTTCATAATCACAGAACGATTTCTTTGATTTCATAATTGCGCAATTAAATTGCGATTATGAACACGATTTTGCGTGGCTTGTCAGTGAACCACAGCTCTGTGCAGCAAATGCTACTCCATTTGAAAGCACGTGATGGAGACTTACTAAAAATCACAGAACTAGCTTTAATGACAAAATACGCATGACAATCACATTTCGATTAATCGTGCAGCCCTATCGCCTGCCTGTTTAGGAGGCTTCGCATCTATGAGGAGTCCTTCAGTTTTGGCATCCACAGGATATGTCAAAGAGCAGTTTTATCTTTGATCAATTGTTAGCTGACAATTACCCTTCTTAAAAAGTAATTTTAATGCTTCCATGCCATTGATAAGTTATTCTGACAATTTGTGTTTTCACTGTTATACATTAGGGGCATGGTTACAAATCTTCTAAAATACAGCATTTCCAGATCTAAAAACATGCAAAGATGATGACCTCTGTATAACAGAAGGGGTGGACAGAAACTGGGGCTGTCCTGATACCCACACTTGCGGACTTGGCCACATCAGAGCATGCATGTGACAGGAAGTGCATACACAAGACTGTCCCAGGTCTGAAAAATGTCAAAGCTCACTGCCCTCAATGCACACTAAATACACAATATCTCTAAAACCACTTTGGAGCGTATTCCATCATTTAGGTTTAGGTAATCAAGACCGCGTTCACATGCCTTAAAATCAACAGCACATTATCAGTTTGCAGTGCAAATTTATTTAATTAGATACTTTATATAATGTGTGTAAAATGTAAAGTATTGCACATTTTATTTGGTGCAGAGATGAGTACCGTATTTTCTGGACAATAAGTCGCATTTCTTTTCATAGTTTGGCTGGTCCTGCGACTTAGTCAGGTACGACTTATTTATCAAAATTAATTTGACATGAACCAAGGAAAATGAACCAAGAGAAATGAATCATCTACAGCCGCGAGAGGGCGCTCTATGCTGCTCAGTGCTCCTGTAGTCTAACCCAGCGTGCCCTCTTGCAGCTGTAGACTGTAATGTTTTCTCTTTTTTCTAGGTTCTAAATAAATGCGACTTATGTATATGTTTTTTCCTTGTCATGACATACTTTTGGACTGATGCACTTATACTCAGGTGCGACTTATAGTCCGAAAAATACGGTAAGTGTATTTTGTAGAACATTTATAACTGCTTTTTATCACTTAATTAAAAGTACAAACATTAAATTGTATCTAAATGCAGATGTTTATTTTGAAGTGCAAAATATTTAAATGTACAAAATGTGTAAATAAAGCTCTGTAAAAGCTGCTTACATTTAATGGATAATCACAAGTTCTACATACCGTGTATTCCATTTGTATACTTGTTTCCAGTAGGAACTTTTAACTGAAATGCCCCCTCAAGTCAGAAATCTGACTCGTAAAAACCTGATTTTTAAATCCAATATGGCTGCTCAGTTCATTAACAGAAGTGAACCAGCATTAATACACCGTTTATTAGCATTTCTGTTTGTCTGTCTGAATAAACTAACTGATGCACACAGTTCTATCAAAGTCCTATCTGTGGACATGATACTTATGTTTTGCACAGACATGGCTATCTGTGCAAAACACTAGTGTTGGGTACCGAAACCTGTTGCCTATGTAACCAGTATGAACCGAACCGAATCAGAACATAGATTTTGGTGTGTGTTATCGATAGATTGTTAGAATATCTGTATCTGTGCAGCTCTTTGTCATAAATACAGTTTACAAAAAGTCACGAGGGAGCATGGGTTTCCCATCTACTGTAAAGTTTCGCTGTTCACCTGTCATCACACCGCAGCCGTTTCCTCCAGTGAAAATCTAGCCCTTAACACATATGAACGCATACTTTAATTACAACTATTTAAATATACTTAATTTAATTATACATACTTTATACACCACTGTGCAAAAGTCTTAGGCACGTTAGTATTTTCACCCCAAAGAATGGCGTTCGGACAGTTATCTATATCTTTTGCTGTAGTAGAAAATATCAATTTACATTTCCAAACATAAATTTTGCCATTCATTTAAATAATAATCTAGTGAGATTTTTGAATGCACACTTTTGCACCGTACTGTAGTTTACAAACAATATTGTTGCTACTTTATAAAGAATGACCATACAGTCATTCAAAGAACTGATTCAAGACAGTGACAGACAACACTCATTTTAATTAAATATCAGAGTGATTGACAGAGATACAGTAGAAATATTATGTGTGCTTTTGTTTTAAACAATGACCCAGATCATGAAATACATTTATTAGTCTTAGATTAAGGGAAGCTTGGGAGATGAGAGCATCCAAAAAGCATGTGAAAGCTATGGATTTATTTTAAATATTTAAAGGCACCGGTACCGTTTTAAAAGTATCTAAATGGCACCGATATCGTAAAAAACCCAATCAATACCCAACCCTACAAAACACTGCTATTTAATGTGTTTTTATTGAGTATTATTGCTATTAATGGATGAATGCTTTTTTTTTCTGACTTATGTACTTGAACATGGTCAGCTCGGGTGTGACGTCATTCAACTCTGACATTGACTCAGTATAAATACCACTGAATCAGGTAAAAGGAAAGCAAAATATATCTGTAATGACGTATGGAACATCTCTGCAGGTTAGAAACCCAGACTTATTGATTCCTTTATATCTGAGCATAGGGATACGATTTAAATAAATGTGTGGAGGACAAAATTACTAGCAGACTGTTTGGTGTGTAAACACTCATTTGAACAGGCAGTCCTGAGGCTAGCCTTCTCCTCAACTGAACCACTACACACAATTTCTCTTTTTTTTTTCTCGGCCCCTGTCCTATTTTCTCCATCACTTAAGCTCTCTTTGACCGTCCGTTAACCATGTAAGGCATGTCAGAGTGTGGATTTAGCCTAAACCTCTCATTGAATCTGAAAATAATCCCCAAGTCCTCCTGCTGTTATCTTTGCCATGCTTGTCAGGAGAGGATTCCTGTGTCACTGAGATCTAAATTGTGCTCATTACATGTGTTTATCTCCATCAAAAAAATAAAATAAATAAATAAAATAGGGATAACGATTTGTAGCTAAAAATACAATGACTCATGTATAACATGCATTCACAACACAACTAACATAATATGATGTATTTGAGTTTACATTCATTGGGCAAGAATGTGGGACGGTGCTTGATTTTGTTCATCAGGATTTGATTGGAAGTCATGACATTATTGGTAAATGTACATTACCAACATTGTGTTGTTTTTAAGATGATTATTATTTTTCTTTAAAGAAGTATCTTATGCTTACAAAGGCTGTTATACCATTTTCAATTTTTTTTATATATTTAAAAATAATAATTTATTTACAAGCAGAGAGACGTCTGTCACATGATACTTCACAAATCATTGTAACATGATTTTAATTTTTTTAATAATGGATGCTGAAAACAGTGATACATTAATCCCAAGATTCTTTGATGAACATGTGAACATTGAATTATGCATTTTTTTGGTGAAATTAGCAAAATTAAGTCACTTTTGATAAATTTTAAAGCATCGGTGCCGATAAACTAGTGGAAAGGCGCACAACTTTTATAGTTCTCATTAGTAGAATTCGTATCATTATTACCTTATCAGTATTTTTGTAAGTTTTTGTGTATTTTTTATATATATATATATATATATATATATATATATATATATATATATATATATATATATATATATATATATATATATCTGGCGAGTAAATTCAATTTACAAGCCAATGGTGATTTATTTGCCAAGCTGTCCGTAGAGGGTTAACAGAACCAAAAGGAGAGCTTTGCAAATGTTAGTCCAATGTACTGGCATTATCTGTGCATTGAATGTAATCCTAATAAGGCTGGAACAGAATATTCGATTATTCGAATATTCGTTCAGTGGGTTGGCATTCGATTTTTACATTTTTTTAACACCTGGCACCCCCCGCAAAATGGTTCTCATTCGCCCTTGGATATGAATAGCCCATGAGTGAATGTCATGATTCAGTTCATCTGGAAGAAAAGAAAAGTTAAGATAGCATGATATGTTCTATTGTATTTTGTTGCGACACTCGCATCCAGTGTAGACACAGTGTTAGAGAGACAAATATGTTTATCCTCCTACCTCTGAAGCTTCGACTATTTTGTGTTGATTACTACCGAAGCTTCAAAACCAAAACCAGCTCACCAGCCCAAGATCCTAAATCAATCAACTTTCTCTCATTGAATTATTATTTCATAATAATTTTGCATTTAAAATTTGCAAAAAAACTGATCACTCATCCTGAACTACACAGATTTTTGTCCAATCAAATGGTGGATGGATTTAAAGAGAGCCCTCCAACTACCTGCAATAGACTAGAAAGATGCACATCATAGTTCATCTGTAAGGTAAAGTAAAGTAAAAATACACTGTTGATCAAGAAACTTTTCTCAGGCATCTTTGCAATTCTACCTATATAAACAGTATACCAAGCCTACATTTTCAGTTTTAATATGAAATGCATCTGTATAATACATATGCACTTACATAGAGTATTCAAACATCAAACTCTTCTTACCACAGCAGTTCATATGTGCATAAGTAGTCTTATGTCCTACAGAACTTCCACTTCCCCCCAGCAAATCAAATCTCTTTACATTTGTTCTCCAGCTAGAAAACAGCTCACTCTACATAGTTCATTCTTACAACACTGTGGGGAAATTCAGCTGTGGGTGGACACCATAGGTAGGCCTACCGAAACAGTCATGAAATATGTGATGGGAAAGAAGGGAGGCTACATAACCAGCAATATATATATATATATATATAACATCTCCCTTTCTTTCCCTCTATATATACACACACACACACAAAACCAAAAAAGTTGGGACACTGTACAAATTGTGAGTAAAAAAGGAAAAAGGAATGGAATAAATTACAAATCTCATAAACGTATATTTTATTCACAATATAATATAAATAACATATCAAATGTTGAAAGGGAGATATTTTGAAATGTCATGCCAAATTTTTGCTCGTTTTTGATTTCATGAGAGCTACACATTCCAAGAAAGTTTAGACATGTAAGAGGCCAGAAAAGTTAAATGTACATATAAGGAACAGCTGCAACTAATTAGGTCCATTGGCAACATGATTGGGTATAAAAAGAACCTCTCATAGTGGCAGTGTGTCTCAGAAGTCAAGATGGGCAGAGGATCACCAATTCCCCCAGTGCTGCGTTGAAAAATAGTGGAGTAATTTCAGAAAGGAGTCTCTCAGAGAAAAATTGCAAAAAGTTTGAAGTTATCATCATCTACAGTGCATAATATCATCCAAAGATTAATAGAATCTGGAACAATCTCTGTGCACAAGGATCAAGACCGGAAAACCATACTGGATGCCCTTGATCTTCAGGACCTTAGACGGCACTGCATCACATACAGGAATGCTACTGTAATGGAAATCATAACATGAGCTCAGGAATACTTTTAGAAAACATTGTCAGTGAACACAATCTGACCGTGCCATTCGCCATTGCCAGCTAAAACTCTATAGGTCAAAAAAGAAGCCATATCTAAACATGATCCAGAACGCAGGCATTTTCTCTGGCCAAGGCTCATGTAAAATGGACTGTGGCAAAGTGAAAAACTGTTCTGTGGTCAGACAAATCAAAATTTGAAGTTGTTTTTGGAAAACTGGGACGCCATGTCACCCGGACTTAAGAGGACAAGGACAACCCAAGTTGTTATCAGCGCTCAGTTCAGAAGCCTGCATCTCTGATGGTATGGGATTGCATGAGTGCATCTGGCATGGGCAGCTTACAGATCTGGATCATCATCATGCATCTCAACCAAGCATTTGCGGTAAGCCTAACACATTGTCTACACCGGATGCAAGCAGTGTTACAAAATACTATAGAACACTTTATAATCAGTGATGTGGTCTACACTGGATGCAGTGCGACATGACAAATCCCCATCACTAAACTGCTGCCTCGTTATATCTATGAAGTACTGACACAAAATCCAAATGATTGGCAATGGTCAAATGATTTGTAAAGATCGCAATGGATGACGGCACGTATGATTTTTAGTGTCGCGGCTTATCCAGTGTAGACAGCATCACTGATTATAATGGGTTCTACAGTTTTTTTCACAATATGGTGTCAAAGAATCACAAGAATACACTTATTTAAGTTTTTAAGTATTTAAGTGTTTTATCTTTGCCCAGCACTGATTATGACAAACAGAGGAAAGGTACAGCCTGACACTGCTGGAAACACTGTGCCATTGAGCACTCTGGCCAAGCATCGGGGGGAAAATATTAATCAGGTCTTAACGATAAGGAGAATTCTGGGCTTCATGCTGCAGCACTGGGAGACGGACAGATGTGCAGATTTGAGTTCTAAGAGCAATTCTAATAGCAGCTGCAGTGAATGCATTTGGAGCCAATGTCTGATAGCTACACAACACCAGAGCTTGTCAGCTGCATAAACGGAATGAAGTTGGACTTCATCTTAAAAAAATAAAAAAATAAATATATAAAAATCTTTAAATATCTGACCACATATGGTTGTCATTTCTGTTAGGTGCTTAACCTTCCTCTGCACACATTTTGCGATACATGTCTATTACTCCATACATATTGATTGCAAACTGACTGTATACACATTACATTTACACTTGACCACATAAATGTGTCTTTGAAAAACTGAAAAATGTATATTTTATATGTAAATATATGTGTCATACTAAAGCCTAATGCCTAGAGGTAGACATGTTAGATTATTCATAAATTGCTAACTAGCAATGTGCAAAAGTAATTAAAAAACTTTACAATAAGGTTTAACTTTTGTTTTAGGTTGATAAGCAATAATGTGAGGATTTTATTAATATAGCTTAAATTCTACATGTATTAATAAAATATGAATGGACATGAATTAATGAACAATAATATATTTATGAAAATAGCATTAACCTACATTAATAAATGCAACCAATATATGCATCCAATATTATTGAAATTGTTTATAATAAATGCTGTAAAAAAATATAATAATTTACTTTATTCAAATGTTTGTTCATGATAAATATTTCAATATTTCAATATTTTTTTTTTTTGAATAAACCTAACAATTTAAAGTGTTACCATAGTAAATAAATTCAATACTGTAATATTGTTGCAGTCCTTATAATTTAATACTGTAATGTTGCCACCTCAATGGCAATAATTAATTTCCATGCTTTTGTAATTATATAATCAACCATAGATTTCGACCAGTGCTAACATTTCAACTTTACATCATTATTGACCATTGTCTATCAAAATTAAAATTGGTGCACTTTGATCGCTTGATGGTGCAAAGTATATATATACATGTGCCAGACAGCAGCTATAACTGTGAAACATGTGCAGCTGTCGATGTGTTTCTTATGCATCACTTGAATTATTCATCTGTTGCCGATCGGACTGAACAAGGAGATGTCTGCGAATTAAGGAAACTCGCAATGATGAGAAGTGGGAGAGGCATGGCTCAAGGTTGCCTGCTAGTTTCCTTTGTGTGCGTGTCCAAGGTATTACTTTTAGAGCCTGTCTGTGTTTGGGCATGGTTTTGGATGCTAGAGGGTTGCCTGAGGCTGCTTTCAGCAGTATCTATGTGCTAGGAATATGCAGCAGGGTACAGTGCTTATATTCACGTAGGCTCTAATTCATGGACATGCATGCTGAACTTTAATTTAATGAAAAGCAGTCTCTTGATGTGCCTCCATCCCTGAAAGTTGTCTGTGGCGGTTGTAAGAAGAAAATAACATCTTTCAAAGGTGAACCGTGCTGATAAATGATAAACACTTTGAAATGGATTATAGTCATATGTGGAGCCCTTTATGGTTTATCCGGTCTGACTGCGCTGAGAAAACAAGCGGCACAGGCATAAAATCTCTGCGCAATCTACCATCTGACGCACGCGAATCAAAGAGCCTTCAAACTCCACAATCACTGTGTAAGAATAGAACATCTCTTTAAGCCTCCCCTCTAATCATGCAGATCTAAATCAAACTTAAGCGAATGACCTTACGGACACTGAAAAGAAGGACTTCAATCAGTCGCATGACCTCTGCCATATATGTCATGATTCAAGTCCATGTGACGTTGTGCGATTTAAGAACACTGCATGTTTTGTAAGGAAAACAGCTGTGTGTGAGAGAATACGCCGGTTTAATGCCTTTATTAGAATACTGATTATGTGCCTCAGCCATGAATCCTTTAAGCTCAGAAGCAATAAACAAGCATGTGGTTTTTTGAAAGGATTTCAGAGGAGGCTCAGCTGCATCCCAAGCCATTTGTACTTATCACAGACACTTTTTTACAGTGGCATAACAACTAATAAGAAAGAGAGAACAAGCAAGAGAAATGCAGTGCAATGAAGAAATCAAATTCCTTGGGTCGCACTGACCATCCTCGCCATGTGTCGCCCTGTTTCAAGCCCCCGAATGACCTGCTGTTCAAAGATGAAATGAAGATGCATGGCCATATGAATGAGACGATGCATAAATGGGTAAGTGGGCAAATTAAATGCCTTGATGAATCATCTGCAATACATCATTTGCTCTTAAATCCTGAAACTCCATTAGCTGCAGCTACTTAATCAAATTATTCAACAGACCCCGCTGCTTTGTTTTCTTTTGCTCTCATTAATTGCAGGAGAAAAGAATGACACCGTGCCAAATGAGCAGGGCGTGACAGAGGACACAACAATGCTTCTCACATTCAGCGGGTTTTAAAAGATAAAAGGGCAATAATACTGTTTACCTTTGTGGCTGCAAAAAAACATTAAGAAGATGGCGGAGGTTGTGCCTGGCTGCCAGGACTAATCACACGCAGACATCTCTCACATCTCTAATTTAATCTGATGGTGGGTTATGGGTTATGACGGATGTAGGTGTACTAGCAACCATTATACATTAAAGAAATGTTTACATATTGTATTTTCCTATTTTTGGAGAAATACATTTGGCCCACTTTAAGAGCCGTATAAAAAAGACTGGTGTAAGAGTAAGCAGAAGCTTCCACAACTGGTTGCACTGTACATTATCAGTAATGTACATAAGGATACCCTGATGGTGTTTCGTCTTTGTGTGTGACCACGTGCACATCTACAGTACAGTGGTCATGCTTTGTGATCAGGCCATCTGTATAATGCTATCTGACTTAGGTTGTTCATGTTGAAATTTTTGAAGAATTTGAAGAAATATATGGTTATAAGCTGTAAAAATATTTTTTTTTTTTTTAAATACAAGCATCAATGTGCTCTTGTAATAACTGGAACACGACCACCAAGCCAAATTTAAGGCATTACCCCTAACTTTAACAGGATATATATATATATATTTTTTTTGCATCCTGCACATTGAGAACTCCAGAAACAAGGCAAAAGACATGCAAAACAGACATTGTATGCATTTGCACAAAATGTGTAAGTGATGTGATGGCAGCAACAGAGCAAGTGTGGAGAGAGTGTGTGGGAGAGAAAGAAAGAAGCGAGAGCTCTTCAGAGGATGTCTTGGAGATGAGACCGATGTACTCAAGAGGACAGAACTGAGAATACTTTATCCAGGTCTTTCATCAGCACTGGGCTTCTGGAATTATATAAAATAAATAAATACATTAAAAAAAAAGGGTAATTAATGTGAGAAAGAAAACTTTGGCAGAATTTCTGAGGCCCATATTCACAGGGGCTGATTTCAGAGTCATTTCATGAATGATATGAAAAGAAACAGAGCCCTGGGGACTAATGCATTAATAAAAGCTAGGAATTCAAGCCTGTAGCATAATAATAATGGCCTTGCAGCAAAGCCACATCACATTTTCAACTGATATCTGACATCAGACTTCTTTTATTCATATAAAACATGTTTTACAGGTGCACACTTCTGCAATTCACCTCCACAATCTGTGAGGAGAAATGTTGAGGTTAACCCAAACAATGTAATGTTACTATTGCCCAAAAATGAAAGGTATACTTGAAATTAAATGCTCTCTCTCTCTCTCTCTCTCTCTCTCTAATATATATATATTATATATATATATTAGTGCTGTCAATCGATTAAAAAAAATTAACTAATTAATCGCACAATTTTTTTTTAAATTAATCGCGATAAAGACAATATGATCTTTTTGTCCCCTTTTTGTTTTAAAGCTTGATGAAGAGAGAGAGAGCGCAAGTTGCTGCAGCTGCGAGGAGGACAGTGATGCGCGCGTACAGGAGTGATTGACAGTTCGCCGCACTGTGTACAAAAAATACTCCGCTACACAATTATTTCGTTATTTTCGTTTAAGCTTATTAACGTTAGCGTTACAAAAAGGTCTGATTTACGCACTGTTACAGTCATTGTTTTTTTTTTTTTTTTTAAACAATGACATTTGAGTTCATGATTTTAATGTTGCTGTTTCTTGTGGCAGACTAAATGAAGAGTAATGTTTCTTGTGGCAGACTGAAGAGTAATCCGGCAGAGTTTTATACTGAAACTTTCCGTCTAAAAGTCCTTCCTTGGTCTTATCCATATTTCTTTGCACATTGAATACACATAGGCCACAACTGGAAATAAAAAAAAACTGCAACCGCGTTAATTGCGTTATTTTTTTTTTTAAAGCGTTAAATATTTCAAATTAATCGAATGCGTTAACGCGCTAATTTTGACAGCACTAAAATATATATATATATATATATATATATACATATATATATATATATATATATATATAATAAATAAAAAAATATATATATATATATATATATATACATATATATATATATATATATATATAATAAATAAATATATATATATATATATATATATATATATATATATATATATATATATATATATATATATATATATAGTTTTTTTTTTTTTTCTATCCCCAAAGTAGAAGCAAGATTCTTGAGTTCATTTCCTGCATATGCTTTTCTTGAAGTATATTCTGTCTGCCTTCATAATCACATTGAAGGGATCTGTATAAAAAACATTGCTGGAGAAAATAGGATGTTATATAAGTAGCAAGCAGATGATCTTGTTCTCTTCCTGTTCTTGGATGTGCTGAACCCATGAATCCTCAATATATTATAGAAGATATGATATGCACTTCTGCACAAAAGACTGGGGTTGGACAGTTTTTTTTTTTTTTTTAAACAGGTCTCTTTTGCTCACCAAGGCCATATTTATTTTGACTATATTTAAAAAAAATCATAATGTGAAATACTACAATATACAATAACAGGTTTATATTTTAATATTTTAAAAATGTGAATTTAGCAAAGCTGCAGTCATTTTTTTTTTTTTTATTGCATTTTACACGCAATGATTATCCATTATGACATATGACATTTTTATATTTATGTAGCCTACACAATAATATTCTTTTACACTGTAATCCTTTCATTTTTAATACTTGGCATGTTTGTGTGCTGCTGTGCTTCCCTGTGTAATAAGCAAAGTAAACTTGCGTTGTGGACCTGCCCAGAGGCACATTTTCTACTAACGCGTTCTTTAAATAACAAAGAAATACTGCGTCATTGACTGTAGACTAGGTTTGAGTTGGTCTATGGTGCAGTCTATTTTCAATTCCTGAAAATATTGATGGGAAAATGAGAACTGCGCCGATCTGTAAATAGCAAAAACACTTGCGCACACTTTTTACCACATTGCGCCAGGTGTATGATAGGACCCTAAGTGTTTTGACTTCAGAATTCAGACTTCAAGCAAGTGGTATGGACAACGTTTTCTGCTTTTTATTGAAATGAGTGGATATTATTTAATGTTCTACAGAAAAAAAGTCATACAGGTTCGAAACAACAAAAAAAGAATGAGTAATGAGGAGTAAAGATATTTAAGTGAACAGGAATTAAAACCTTGAGAGGTATCAGGCTCAGCTTTGGGAGCTCATCCGCCTCCACTAAAGCACTTATTAAATTAAATTAAAATTAAATTAATTTTATGCATTTAGCAGACGCTTGCATCCAAAGCAACTTACAGTGAATTCAGGCTATCAATTTTTACCTATCATGTGTTCCCGGGGGAATCGAACCCCCAACCTTGATAACGCAATGCTCTACCACTTGAGCTACAGGAACAATTATTATTAGAATCATTGTATACAAAGTTTGTATACATTGTATACATTGTATACAAATCATTGTATACTTGGAGTAAGCTACAAGTTTAATGCAAAGTTAAATGCTTGTATACAAGATGTTCCTTGTAATGCACTCTTAAAAACACATTAGGAGAGAGCAGCATCAGGACTTCCACTTCCAGGAGTTCAATTAGAGATCCCCTCTGACCCACTCCCTAGGCAGGATCAGTCGTAATAAGCCTGATGCATCGCCCAGATTTGAAATGGTAATAAATAAAAATGAACTGACCAAAACACCTATTTAAATGCACACACACACACACACACACCAATACACATTCAGCCCAATAAACAGGTTTAGATGTGTTTTCAAAACAACCCTTTTGCCCGCTTACAGACATCTGGCCCTCAGGATCAGACAAAACATATCAGTTCATGCAGAGCTTTGTAAACAATTGTTCTGTGGTTTTCTGTTTAGTTTTAGTTCTTTTTTTTCAGCTCTGAGCCTACTGTGCCCTGATAAGGTACAATCCAGACAGGATCTGTACTTAGTGCTCTAGTTTTCACATCACAACACATTGCTGGAGGAGTTTAGAGCAGAGGAAGTCTTGGCAGCACAGCAGCTATCAGACTTTCATCTAGGATATCCACTAGGATGCCACACTGTCCCATCTGCATTTCTACATCCAGTTTACGCATTTTCTCCAGTTTAAGTAGGTCTGTTAACTGTCCAACTTGCAAGATGAGGTCTTCGTTTCCCTAAATTTTATATAGACCAGCAACAGTGTGGAAAATACTAATAATAATAATAATTAAAAAAAAGTGTGTTCAATAACTTATATGTATTAAGGAAATCTCTAAGAATAAACCAAGTTCATTTAAAGAAACACAAATCGAACACAAATCACTGATACCTTGGTTTTTTGTCAAAACTGTTACATCATTTCAGTGTATTGTTGGATAATCTGGATCACTGAATGAGTTGGTAAAAACCAGCATCACAAAATTATATATCTGCCAGTATTTTGGTTCATTTTGAGGCAGAGATACTGCCCAGGCACATCCAAAAGTGGGTTTTAATTGAGTAACCTGTAAATCTGTGTTGTTTCTGATGGTTCAGTCCAATTTGGGAAAGCTGTTCAAATAGATCACCAAAAAGAAGATTTGGACTACAAAAAAAAATAAAGGATTAACACACGAGTCTTTGGCAAATATGCCAGATATGGGTAACCATTTCATTACTATTAGCAATGCCTCTTTCAATATTTGAAATTGAAAGTGACATGACATAAAGCCAAGTATGGTGACCCATAGTATGGTAAACTTAGGGTTAGAAATGAAACCCTCTAACCATTAGGCATCAAATTCCCCAAAACTGACATTTGAATTTGTTCTCTTTATTCAGATGACATTTGAATTTGTTCACTTTATTATTGGAGATGTAGCCATAGTGCTTATCAATTATAGAATCCATACCACAATTTCTACCTTTTCTTATTATCATTTGATGTTTTGTCTTTCAATGTATTTGAAAATTATAACTCCCATACTACTGCAAAACCTTTCTTTCCATTGCATTTTCTTCAATTTTACTAGCATGGTTACGTTAATGTCTGATTCATTCTGAATAATGGTGAATGGAATGGAAAAATGCAGAGAGAAAAAAATTATAAAAAGATTACAGTATTACAGTAGTAACATTTGTTTGACTTTTCTATAGACAACTGGGAGTTGCACTCATCAATACGTATTTTTGAAGGCTACAAATTGTCCTTATAATTAAGACATTTGTCCAAGCATTCACATCACTGTAGCGAATACATCACAATTGAGAACTGAAGAAATTTAGAAAAGAAAAGGCTGTATTAAATAAAAAAAACATCGAAGAGCGATGTTGAAACAAAGACATATTTGTGTGTACTGTAAATAATCATCAAGTAAAACTCTGAACCAGTGTGTTTGAATCAACAACAACATATTTGCCGTACAATGTGAACACAAACAAAAGAGAAAGGAAGCAAATATTAAAGACATCTTTATAATATTAATTATATATATATATATATATATATATATATATATATATATATATATATATATATATATATAATATTAATATTATAAAAAGGTCTTTAATATTTGCTTCCCTTCCCTTCCCTTCTCTCTCTCTCTCTCTCTCTCTCTCTCTCTCTCTCTCTCTCTCTCTCTCTATATATATATATATATATATATATATATATATATATATTACAATATTTTTATTTTTATTTATTTTTTTATTATTTTTTAAGTGCAAAATGCACCACACCAAATACATCTTTCTTAAGAGCCAATATGTAGCTCATTCAGTAGGGTTAATCCCATTTAATGAAAAAAATAAATAAATAAAAATAAAATGCTCCTACTGTATTTATCCATAAACAGGAAAAAAATATATAATAATAATAAAAAAGATCTAACAATACTGTGATTTACAAATAAATCATATCTGGATGGGACATATAAGACATTTGTACTCTTTGTATGCTAGAATTCAATTATCATCAAAGCACAAGAATCAAATATCACCTGCGAGTGAAGTACACAGTCAAAACACCATCAGAGAACAGCAGTGCAACAACAAAAACAACTTCAAACATAAGTCCATAAAGCATGTTTTTTGCATTTTAAAGAAACAGAAATATAAACAGTTTTTTTAAGAGCAGTGCTGTACCTCTGTCTGGTGTCTTCATGTACTATATATTCACATATACAAATTTAATTTACACAAATCAGAAATATGAAAAAAAAGTGATTATTGACTGTCCTATTTCTAATACCTCTATTATCTAACATTTATTAAACAATTTTGGTTAACATATTACTGGAGTTGATTCTCAAGTTTTTCAATTGTGTAAAGCAAAATGTGTTTACCATTCTTGAACATGAACTCTAATGTAATGGCCTTTCAGTGCCCAGGAGGAAATAAAAAATAAATGAGGACCCTGAAGACTCACTTTGACAATCAGAGTACAAGCAATTCATTCTTCTTTTCACCTGCAGTCATATAGCCTGTTCCCATTGTAATTTGAACCTTGAATATAATCAGAGAAGCAGGAAAACTGGTTCCAAATCAGTGGCAAAAAGTAACAGACACTCAGCAACACAAGTCTGTGATTGGGCAAGGCTTCATGGATATAATCCTCTATCTACTGTAGTAAATTTATTGCACTGCAGGTTGCTATCACCAGATCCAACTGACTGCACACCCAGAGCCTTGCCGAGCCCTGTCAAACACTGCTGCTTATCGGGAACTTCAGTTCTCAAGTTTCTGTTTGGCTAAAATGAGTTATAATGCTATGCATATATAGTGGGGTATAAGAACACTTCCTTGCACTTTCCCCAATGCAAATTATATTATCGCCATAACAGTTTGAGTGTCAAGTTGATTTAAAAAAAGTGAATAGTACAAAACTGTTGGGAGTCAGTACTTTTTTAAACAATACTTTTGTTCAGTGAGGACGTATTTAGTTAATTAAATGTGACAGTAAAGACATGTATCATATAATGATACAAAGGATTTCTATTTCAAAGAAATGCTCTTTTAAACTTTCCATTCATCACAGAATCACAGTTTAGACCAAAATATTAACCAGTACAACCATTATCAACTATGAGAATAATGGGAAATGCTTCCTGAGCACCAAATCTGCATATTAGAATGACTTTGGAAAGATCATGAGACACTAAAGACTGGAGTAATGGCTGCTAAGAATATATATGACATATTAAATTTTTAAACAGAAAATGTATCATTTTAAAGGGAAAAATAAGTTGATTTAAAATTTCATAGCATCAACACATCTCAAAAAAGTTGGTACAAGGCCATGTTTACCACTGTGTGGCATCCCCTCTTCTTTTTACAACTGTCTGCAAAAGTCTGGGGACTGAGAGACAAGTTGCTCAAGTTTAGGAATAGAAATGTTGTCCCATTTTTGTCTAATACAGGCTTCTAGTTGCTCAACTGTCTTAGGTCTTCTTTGTCGCATCTTCCTATTTATGATGCACCAAATGTTTTCTATGGGTGCAAGATCTGGACTGCAGGCTGGCCATTTCAGTACCCGGATCCTTCTTCTATGCAGCCATGATGTTGTAATTGATGTAGTATGTGGTCTGGCGTTGTCATGTTGGAAAATGCAAGCTTTTCCCTGAAAGAGACAATGTCTGGATGGGAGCATATGTTGTTCTAGAACTTGGATATACCTTTCAGAATTGATGGTGCCTTCCATATGTGTAAGCTGCCCATGCCACACACACTTATGCAACCCCATACCATCAGAGATGCATGCTTCTGAACTCAGCAATGATAACAACTTGGGTTGTCCTTGTCCTCACGTATGGATGACATGGCATCCTAGTTTTCCAAAAAGAACTTCAAATTTTGATTCGTCTTACCACTGATCAGTTTTCCACTTTGGCATAGTCCATTTTAATTGGGCCTTGGCCAAGAGAAAACACCTGCACTTCTGGATCTTTAGATATGGCTTCTTTTTTGACCTATAGAGCTTTAGCCGGCAACGGTGAATGGCACAGTGGATAGTCTTCACCGACAATGTTTTCTGGAATTATTCCTGAGCCCATGTTGTGATTTCCATTACAGCAGCATTCCAGTATGTGATGCAGTGTCGTCTAAGGGCCCGAAGATCACGGGCATCTAATATGCTTTTCCGGCCTTGACCCTTGCGCACAGAGATTGGTCTCTGAGAAACTAATTTCTTATATTGCTCCACTATTTTTCATCGCAGCATTGGGGGAATTGGTGATCCTCTGCCCATCTTGACTTCTGCGAGACATTGCCACTCTGAGAGGCTCTTTTTATATATCGTGTTGCCAATTGACCTAGTAAGTTGCAAATTGGTCCTCCAGCTATTCCTTATATGTACATTTAACTCTTCTGGTCTCTTATTGCTACCTGTCCCAACTTTTTTGGAATGTCTAGCTCTCGTGAAATCCAAAATGAGCCAGTATTTGGCATTAAATTGGAAATGTCTCACTTTCAACATTTGATATGTTATCTATATTCTATTGTGAATAAAAAATAAGTTTAGGAGATTTGTAAATTATTTGATTCCTTTTTTTACTCACAATTTGTACAGTGTCCCAACTTTTTTGGAACCGGGTTTGTAAGTTTTTTCCACAAATGTGATATATTCTTGTTTATTTCTAGTTTTGAGTTACATTTTTATTCCCAGATTTTCAATTTGGCTTCAGGCTTTTGGACCGCACTGTACAGTATATGGCTTTTTACCATATTCTGCTTTATTGATTTAACAACTTCTAAGATGTATATTTGCTTTTCAAACTGGAAAGATATAAAAAATATAAATATAACTAAATGCATAGATCAATTTATAGCGGTTTGATCAAATAAATAATTTCCACAGGTAAAATACCAAAGAGACATAACCTGTCTTTGAAACTGGTTTTGAGTGGAGTATGTTTAACTTTGCATCTCTCCTCTCGTTTCTTCCTTTAACAAGCCAAGTTTTCTGCACTGAATTTTATAAGTTTGAAACCTCCAGCCTCCACAAAAACACATCAAGCAACAGCAGACTGACATTTGATGAGTGGATAAAAGCTTAATCTTGTGGAAACACAGCAAACTGGTAAAGCCAGTGCTAGATTAGCATGATTCACAGGTGTGGCAGCATCAATCAAATGACCGTTTTCTACAAGTCTCATCTCTTGAATGTACAACGAGCCTGTAGAAGAAAGAAATATGGCGTAACATGGCAGGAATTGGTGCTGCAACAAGAAAAGCATATTCCTCATTACACGGCGCTCTTTGGTGACAGGGCTATAAATGTATATGTGGGAGGAAGCAGGTTGTCAGATGCCTAGAGGGCGGTGTGCAGCGACTGTCAGAGAGCAGAGCTGTAATTGTGGAGGAGACTGGCAGGCCCACTGTGGCAAATGATTTAGTTTTGAGATCAGCAAGTCATGCTCTGAGAGATCGAAACTGACCGGTTGAAGCATATGTTACATGACTATGTAGGTGGTCGGGGTTGTCTTTGATCGGTCAAACTTTGTTGTGTTCTTTGAAGGCAACATCTAAGAATACATCCCTATGTTAGATGTGAAAGTTCTCCAACACCAATGAAATCAAACAAAAATGGGTTTTCCCAAAATACCTATTCTTATTTTTCATTAGCTGGCCAGATGGATAGTCCTGCCCCAAATCTTATGGTACTGGTTAAGTTATTCTATGTCAGCTTTGGGATGCTCAATAAACGTGATGTTTTGATAATTGTTGTCTCTGCATATCACAGCAGGATAGGAGGAAGTACTTTAACACAGAAAAAAATTACACGGCATGCTAAATAAAGCTTGAACACTTGCTACAGCAGATAGCAGAAAATAGAAAATGGCCAATTTTGAACCACAACTACAGTTATAAAAGAACAAAGTGATTAGCATACAGATGCAAAGAACAATAGCTTTGTATCTGCACTTTTAGACTTTCCAGGTCTAAAAAATAACAAGCTGGTCCAACAGTACTGCTGCTATTGCTGCATCTACCTTTCAGAATATTTGGCTAGGATTGAGACAGGAAAGTTGTCAGCATGATAGATTCTGTCTTCATTAAAGTGAAGTTATGGAAATGAGCTAGAGAACTACTAGAAAAAAACTATGTTCAAATGCTTGGGGTCAGGTCTCACATGCTCACCAAGGCTGCGATGATATAAAAGTGGTAATATTGTGACATATCATAACAATTTAAAATAGTACTTTTCCACTTCAGTTTATTTTAAAACTTGGTTTATTCCTGTGATGGCAAAGCTAAATGTCCAGCAGCCATTCCTCCAGTCTTCAGTGTCACATGATCATTCTAATATGCTGATTTGGTGCTCAAAAACCTTTTCTCATTATTATCGATGTTGAAAACAGCTGCTTAATATTTTTAAGGAAACAGTGTTTAATTTTATTTATTTTTTTATTTTTGGATTCTTTAGTGAATAGAAAGTTCAAAAGAACATAATTTAATCAGGGACAAAATATTGGTAAGATTAAAAATGTCTTTAGTGTCACGTTTTTCAATCTAATGCATTCCTGCCAAATAAAATAAGCAAGCAAACACACACACACACGCGCACACACACACACACACACATATATATATATATCACAATTAAAACATTATAACGCAGGTAATGCACTGGTCCCACCTCCAAACCTGTAAATCATCTTACATTTCCTACAGCTGACTGTTGACAAACATGATGCAAAATTCAAGATAAATTCAAGATAAAGGATAAAATTCTAGATATTGGTGCAAAAATGCCCCTGTATGAGTTTTTGTGTCATATTAAAATCACACAAGCAGCGAGAGTAATGTTTGCATGAATGGCAAGAGTTCAGAAGCAAAAGCCTCTAAGTGCTGCCTGAAAATTTCATCTAAAATTAGCATTTTTATCTGGCTCCTAAGCTTAGGTTCAGTAATGTTACTTGAATGGCAATGTATAGGTCCTTTTCTATGCCATTAAACTGAAGTGAAAATTTCAGACGGCACTTATGAGGCTTTTGCATCCGAATCCTACGACAGTTCAGTAAATAAGAAGTTCATATTGTGTTATATTTTAAAGCAATATTGTTTTTTTTTTGTTTAGTTTTGCCAATGTAAATATTACATATGAAGCCACCACAGAACTGTTTATTTTATGAATAAATCATTGTTTTGAACAAATCTTGCGAACCAATGATTCAAAGGCCCATTCATATGTTTACATATGAGACGTTTACTTAAAGGGGTTATATGATGTTGCTTAAATAACATTATTTTTTTTGTATTTGGTGTAATGAAATGTGTTTATACAGTTTAAGGTAAAAAAAAAAAAAAAGTAATTTCCACATACCGTACATTATTGTTTCTCCTCTATGCCCTGCCTTCTGAAACACATAGTTTTTTTTTTTTTTTTACAAAGCTCATCGGTCTGAAAAGTGAGCTGTGCTCTGATTGGCCAGCTATCCAGTGTCCTGTGATTGGATGAGTGCCTCAAGCATGTGACAGAAATGTTACGATCCTCACCATACTGTGATGATGTATGTCACACCACGTCAAGACAAAAGTAATAAAAATTTGAGCTCTGCATGTGCCTCAAATTTAGGCCCTAGCCTTGCCCTGGCCTGAGACACTCAGGCCCTAGCCTGGCCTATGTAACACAGCTTATAATAAAATCTATAGATATAAAACAGTTCAAGATTATAACAATGTTAAACCTAGGTAAATGTGCGCTCTATCCAATAGTTTTTGCTGAGACCCTTTTGCAGGACATGGTGGTGCCAGCGTGATCACTTTTTTTCAGTGGATACGCAGTCATTTTTGCTCATAAAGGTAAAGAATAATTTAGTAACTGCAAAGGGTCTACTTTTATTTGTTTGCACTCAAAATATCAACAAAACGTTGTGCTTTCATAAAATAAAGGAAACAAACATGATATGCTTTCTGCATTATCATCTTTAACAGGAGTACAAAAATGAACTGAAACTCAGAGAATGTATGTCTCACAGACATGAAAAACACACAGTGTCCCAAATTATTATGCAAGTGACATATCAATAGGATTTTCGGTACAATAAAGAGTCAGTTTTTCACATCATTTTAGGTAACTAGTATCAATCTGGTTTGGTCAATAGTTTGCCAGGTCTTCTTAGGTAAATGGAAACTCTATTTAAAAAGGTGGTTCCACATTATTAAGCAAGTCATAAGTCTCATGAAATATGGTGAGGAAGAAAGATCTTTCTGAAGATGAAAAGTATGAAACAATGCAATGTCCTGCAAAAGGCATCGAAACAAACAATATTTTGCTATGGATGGTTGGATGGATGGTGCAGTTATTGATAGTGAATTGGCCGCGTTGATTATCTGCAGATGCTCACATATTTGGGTTGACCAGTTCCAAAACAGTGTTGTAAATACAATGTATCCACTGATTTCTAGTTGTGTCCTCTAGTTATTCGCTTTCACAATTAAAAACACAGCTTCTCCACAACATGGCACCGTTGGCAACAGCGAAAATTAAAGTTACGCCTTCTTTTTTTGTGTGAACATTTGGGCGGCGTTATGCAAATCTTCCCACATTATGACATAGACATGTGGGGGCGTGTTTAAACGAGCCATTTTAGGATAGGGATGGGCATTTTGGGAAATTTCTCATTTCGATTATCGATAGGTTTCAAAAACGATTAATCGATTAATCGGGGGTGTGGCTTAATGCGGGGGGGGGGTGCTTGGCCATAATGTATATAATGAATGTCTATATAATGAAATCTAAAGATTGTTATGAAAATGAAAAAATAAAAAAATAATAATCTGACATGAAAATCTGTCTTTGAAAACATGAACACATGATTAGGACAGGTTAGATAATGATTATGATGAAGCAATGTTCATAAACGGAAGCTAATTCTATGACACATCCTATGATAAATCAGATAACGGAGATACATATCAGACATAACATTACAACTTGTATCAGCACAATAGGATGCTAAGTTATGCGTTAGACTGAGAGAGAGAGAGAGAGAGAGAGAGAGAGCGAGTTCCCTTTGATGCGTTTTCATGACAACGCGCTGAAAGATGGGCAAGGACAGATTTTACTATAGATTCGTAAAAAAAAACCTTGGCTGCATTATTATATCATCAATAATAAAATAATGATAATAATAATAGAAAAATAAAACATCGGGCATTGCTTATATGAGCATTAAACGAATCGCTGATAGGCAGCGATTTCAGCATAACTGTTCATGTTAATTAATCAGACGTAGACTAGCTCTTGTAACTTTTATCTGAAAAAAATTTGCAGATGCAGATGTGAACTTGACCGAAAGTGGAACTCCCATTGCGCTTTAAAAACACGAAAGTACAATAAGTACACATTAGTGTCACTATCATTATTTTTTTATGTATTCTAATATTTAATTAATATTTTGTATTCACTTTGCACATTCTGATCAACCAAAATATTATTTAATAGCATGGAAATCACTGATTATTGCTAAATAATTGAATAAGATTTAAAATATAGATAAAAACTATGACAAACAAATAATTTTAATTTCGTCATCTCTAAGAATATAATAAGGCTACAAATATATCCAGTGCATTTTTATTTTATAAAGACCATTTCATTATTTGTCTTAAAAATTAACACACAAAGATATATATATATATATATATATTTTTTTTTTTGCTACTTTATTCAAGTGCATTTTTTTAAACAAAACATTGTCTTCCAGTATAACTTTAGCAGCATATTTTGATCCAGCGGTAAAACGTAGTTTTTAAAAGATAAAGAAAACAGTTCACCAAGTTTAACCAACTATTATAATTTATAAAACAGAGGCCAAATAGCCTAGATATTTTAACTATGGCTAAAGCTCAAAACTGAAATAATAATATTATTTAAAAAATGGATATTATATTTACCACGACCGGTGAAACATTCAAATGTCTATTCAAAAAGAAAAGTCGGTCTACGTGCTCAGATGAGAGCCGGGTGCGCAACATGTCCACATTTAGTGGAATAAATTAGCTCCGCTCGAACAGATTTTGCAGGGACAGCAAAACATTTAAGTCTTACGGCAAGTGATTCAATGCTCGTCTGAGTTGCCGCTCTGTTATCGCCAGATATTTTATGTAGCCTACACATTTTAGATGATAGCGCATTGTATTTGTTGTAGATTTGTGTGACAGCTTGGCGCTGCACACCTTACCCTGAACTGTTTTTTCATCGTTCTTCTCAAAGGGAAACCAGCCATCACTATGTGACTTTGAGGCCATGATTATCTGTCTTCTTATGTCTTTTGAGGCGTCAAGTGGGAAGCTAACCAATCAGAGATCAGGGCGCCGCCCAACGTGCTGTCATAACCAATCAAAAAAAAATTACAAAATAATTTTGATCATCGTTTACGTGATCGATCATGGCTGTTGCGGTCGAGTACTCGATTACTCGATCACTGTTGCCCATCCCTATTTTAGGAGGGTGTGGACAAGTTTTAACTTTTATAAAGAATATCTCTTTGGATTTGAGACTTTGGTCTTTGCAACTTAACAGATCTTCTTTATGCACCAAGAGCTTGTAACACTCCAAGGAGAAAGGAAAACTCAAAACTGCATCATATGACCACTTTAATTACTGAATGAATCAGCCATGACTCAAAAACATTTACCACCAACAGCAGTTTTAATTTCTCATAAAAAAAATTAAAAATAAATTACTCACCCTCATGTCTTTTCAAACCTGAACGACTAACTTTCTTTTGCACAACATAAAAGAAGGCATTATGAAGACTAGGGATGTAAACGATTAATCGATTATCGTTTAATTGTCGATAAGAGATGCAATCGATTAAGGCTATCGATGGTCGGTTAACCTATTTAATATTGGGCTGCAAGCGGCTTGTGCGCAAATCACGTGCGAGCGGCTGTGAATGATGGTGACGTATATAAATGCATCATCATTCATTCACAATGTACTAATTAAGCTTTATAAAAAGAATAAATCAGAGATTTATGGTGCTATATGCATTAATATCTGGGAAGCAAGTCACAGCTTATTAGAATGTGGAGTGTGTGTATCCAAATCTGGAGCCAGAGGCAGATGTGCCTGGCCCTCTCTTGGGGTTTCTAGTTGTTTGGCAGCAGTTGAAAGGCAAGATAAAGCCCAAAGAGAATCAAACACTGTTGGTATGCAGTTAAAAGACACGTTCTGATAGCGTTCTGTGTCTCTCTCATGTATTAACATTTAAAAGAGAACTCAGAAAATGGACCAAAAAAAAAAAAAAAAAAACTAGAGCATATTTCCTCCAGCAGTGTCACTGAGTGTGGGTTAAGATTTTTCTACTTTCCCCATCAAGCTTTGCTGATTTCAGAAGCCTCGGGGTGCTTTAATGTACTTATTGTATGATAACGATGACCTTTTTGGTTGACTATCATATGGGGACCTTAAAATGTTATCTTAGCAGAAAAGCTGCATAGTGAAACAGTTGTGAAGCAGATCAGCCATTTCAATCTGACAGTGAGCAACAACACAGCAACACTGGGCAGAGTCCATGGTGGTGTAACAAAAAAAATGCTGTATGTGAGAAAATCAAAAGCTAAATACAATAATCAGTAGTTGCTGATGCTCACAAAGTTGTTGTGCTTGTACTGGCTTTCCACTGCATACAAAAACACCCCAAAAACTAAATTGGAAATGCTTTCTCAAGCCACCAGAACTCATAGATACAGCTCTACTTGGCAATGCAGCATCAATATTATCAACTATCTTTGTCAACTCTCGTGGTCTTTTTTGCAACATAGCTTTATGAAGATTATTCAAATTAATAATTTGATGTAATTTTATGTCCATTGTTACTTTTTAATACCTATTAATCATCAATTACTTTTTTCTTTTTGATAAATCACAGGATAACAACCTAAATCACATGCAGGATGGACAGAAATTGTGAAAATTCTCAACTATTCCAGATAAATCCATATTTAAATACAGGGTTCGTACAGAAATTGCAAAACGAAATTCCAGGACTTTCAATGACTTTTCAAGCACTACTTTATGGAGATCTTACTCAAACTATTTGGTTATTATCTTTCAAATTCTAATAAATTTATAAATCTCAATGGCACAACTGAAGTGCAGCACAAAAGCATGCAATGACTGTGGCAACTCTAAAATTTGAAAGGATATTGTGGCAAAGTTATCGCTTTGCTCATTTAATTTTTTTTTTTTTTTTTTTTTTTTTTTTCCTCAAGATTATGATTGACCTGAACAAAGAAAGCTGTATCATACACTTGGGAAATTGTGAGCTATATTAACACTTATCAACAATAGGGTGTGTGATAATGCACTTAGCTCATGAGATACAGATACTTGATTCACTAGAATGAGACAATATTTTAATACTATTTTTAAGAATTTACTAAATATGTGTCTTTAAATCAAACAAATCAAAACAATGCAGTCATATTTTAAATAGTTTAACTAATTTAGGGCTGTAACTAATAATTGTTTTGGTAATCAAGAAATCCACTGATTATATTGACAACTGAGTAATCAGATATTTTTAGTAAAACAAATAGACAAGTAAAAAAACAGGCTTTAGTTTGACTATTTATACAGTATCTCACAAAAATGAGTACACCCCTCACATTTCAACAACCATTTTAGTATATCTTCTAAAGGGACGATACTATAGAAATATAGATGGATTTTTTTTTAGAGTAGTCAATGTGCTGCTTGTATAGCAGTATACATTTACTATCTTCTGAAAATAACTTAACATACAGCCATTATTGTCAATACAGTTGGCATCAAAAGTGAGTACACCCTAAGTGACAACAAAGCTATATATAAACTAACCATGAGGCAATAATAATTTGTTCAAATAAAGTATCAAAACCAAGTAATTGCTTGTAATTGTTTTACTGAACAACACTGATAAAATAGGCCTAAATAATGTAGTATTACCTATATAAAATATGAACAGCCAACTTAAGTTATATATTATAACAAATACATGCAGAGAGCGCCAACAGCCTGATGATACTTCACTTTACAGTGTGATTCAAGGAAGTTTAAATCCATGTTTTTTTATATATTTGGCCACCTGCAAACTCAGAGTGAGGGTTTGAACTTTTATTTTGAAATTGTGATGTACAATAAATTGCATGCTTAAAAACATGTTGATAAATTATCCTGTGTTGGCATAGGTTTATTAATTATTTACAAACCTAGTGAGATAGCATGCACTATTTTACTAGATGAATGTTAAAAACTCACAGCATTAGCAGAGAAAAAGTATTTGTTGGGAGCAGCTGAGATGGAGATGCAATCCACGCTTGTAAATGATGAACAGTGGAACACAAAAGGTGTCAGACTTTATATGCGTTCCCAAATGCACTATCAAAAGTTTTACCACAAACTCAACTTTATACTAATATCACAAGATGGCTTTTCACATCAAGGAGTAATATCGGGAGATCTTGTGCGCTGCTAAAAGCCAGGTGAAATGGCTCTGTATTTATATCAGACGCATTGCACCGTTAATTTTGTGTAACAGGGTTGTTTAATCAAGGGAAAAAAAATAACTAATATATACTTCTATACCCTTTAAAGGTTCAAGTACCTTCTCAAAAGATTTTCCAGGACTTAAATTCCAAAAAGTCAAATTCAAGTACTTCAAGCACTTTAAGCACTTTGTACGAACCCTGTAAATTGCACAAAAAATACTTTCTGTGATTGGTTGCTTTTAGTGGTAATTAGATTCCTTCTTGCACCAGAATAAGCTGAAAACTGAACCATAATGTGTTGATAGTCAAAGGTTTGCCTACACAAGACCAAGGTGACCAGGCGGTCCAATAAAATTGGGACAGTTCTAATTTTACGGTCCATGTCCCCTGTCCCAGTCACAGTCTTGTCCCTATAATTATTCTTAGCTTTAGTTTGATTGAGGTGGGCTATGTAGTGACCTAACCTATCACGTATTATTGTAATGGTAAACATTAAATTATGAACATCTACTGATTTCTCCTCAGAATCGAAAGTGAACTAACCACCAGGCCACATGGCTTGGCTGTATTTTATTATGGTCATCAGGTCAACCAATCCCCCCCATTAAATATTGTTATTTCTTCCAACATTTATCAGAATTTACAGAGTTTTGCCATGAGAGACATTTAACATGCTCTTGCTTTTCACAACTTCAAGATATCCACTCACACCCTTTAATAAAATAGCACAAATCGATGGAATCTTTGCAACCATCTTCGCTTTTTTCCTCAACAACAGATCACAAAATCCTTACAGCTCAAACACAGCTGCTCAAAGAATGTAACGTGAGGTCAAAAAAAAACTCATAGGGTATTGAGAAAAAGGGTGCTTTTAAAAGGGTTATGACACAAGTCCTGTCCCAATCAAAAATGTATCTCCTTGAAGTGAAAACAAGTGAGCTATATATATATATATATATATATATATATATATATATATATATATATATATATATATATATATATATATACACACACACACACACAGTCAGGTCCATAAATATTGGGACATCGACACAATTCTAATCTTTTTGGCTCTATACACCACCACAATGGATTTGAAATGAAACGAACAAGATGTGCTTTAACTGCAGACTTTCAGCTTTAATTTGAGGGTATTTACATCCAAATCAGGTGAACGGTGTAGGAATTACAACAGTTTGTATATGTACATCCCACTTTTTAAGGGACCAAAAGTAATGGGACAGATTAACAATCATAAATCAAACTTTCATTTTTTAATACTTGGTTGCAAATCCTTTGCAGTCAATTACAGCCTGAAGTCTGGAGATCAATTAGACATCAGCGTACGCTGGGTTTCATCCCTGGTGATGCTCTGCCAGGCCTCTACTGCAACTGTCTTCAGTTCCTGCTTGTTCTTGGGGCATTTTCCCTTCAGTTTTGTCTTCAGCAAGTGAAATGCATGCTCAATCGGATTTAGGTCAGGTGATTGACTTGGCCATTGCATAACATTCCACTTCTTTCCCTTAAAAATCTCTTTGGTTGCTTTCGCAGTATGCTTCGGGTCATTGTCCATCTGCACTGTGAAGCGCTGACCAATGATTTCTGAAGCATTTGGCTGAATATGAGCAGATAATATTGCCCGAAACACTTCAGAATTCATCCTAATGCTTTTGTCAGCAGCCACATCATCAATAAATACAAGATAACCAGTTCAATTGGCAGCCATACATGCCCACGCCATAACACTACCACCACCATGCTTCACTGATGAGGTGGTATGCTTTGGATCATGAGCAGTTCCTTTCCTTCTCCATACTCTTCTCTTTCCATCACTCTGGTACAAGTTGATCTTTGTCTCATCTGTCCATAGGATGTTGTTCCAGAACTGTGAAGGCTTATTTAGATGTTGTTTGACAAACTCTAATCTGGCCTTCCTGTTTTAGAGACTCACCAATGGTTTACATCTTTTGGTGAACCCTCTGTATTCACATGGTGAAGTCTTCTCTTGATTGTTGACTTTGACACACACATACACCTACCTCTTGGAGAGTGTTCTTGATCTGGCCAACTGTTGTGAAGGGTTTCTTCACCAGGGAAAGAATTCTTCGATCATCCACCACAGTTGTTTTCCATGGTCTTCCGGGTAGTTTGGTGTTTGGAAAGCAACCAAAGAGATTTTTAAGGGAAAGAAGTGGAATGTTATGCAATGGCCAAGTCAATCACCTGACCTAAATCCGATTGAGCATGCATTTCACTTGCTGAAGACAAAACTGAAGGGAAAATGCCCCAAGAACAAGCAGGAACTGAAGACAGTTGCAGTAGAGGCCTGGCAGAGCATCACCGGGGATGAAACCCAGCGTACGCTGATGTCTAATTGATCTCCAGATTTCAGGCTGTAATTGACTGCAAAGGATTTGCAACCAAGTATTAAAAAATGAAAGTTTGATTTATGATTGTTAATCTGTCCCATTACTTTTGGTCCCTTAAAAAGTGGGATGTACACATACAAACTGTTGTAATTCCTACACCGTTCACCTGATTTAGATGTAAATACCCTCAAATTAAAGCTGAATGTCTGCAGTTAAAGCACATCTTGTTCGTTTCATTTCAAATCCATTGTGGTGGTGTATAGAGCCAAAAAGATTAGAATTGTGTCAATGTCCCAATATTTATGGACCTGACTGTATATATATATATATATATATATATATATATATATATATATATATATATAGCAAAATTCCTGAAAAGTGTTTTTGTCAAAACACGGGCCACTGACATTGATATAATGAACAAAACATTCTTCAAGAAAGTATCTTTTTGTGTTCTGCAGAGGAAAGAAAGATCAGGTTTAGAAAGGCATGAGGGTGAGTAATTTATGACAATTGTAATTTTTGGGTACTACTTTAAGTTGCTTACTTTCTGATGCAACTTTTGCATTGAGAGAATGGCTTTGAAGCAAAATTGAAAAAAAAAATTAAGATGAAAGGTTTTGATCTTTTACTCTGTGAATCAGATTTAATTTGTTTGACCTTTATAATCCCTCATAATCTAATATGAGTGACTTGCATTCAAAATGATAAACAGCTTGTTAAAAGCATGCCATGACAAGTCCTCATCCATTCCTCATCTTTTAGAAAGATCAAATTTTCTTTATGGAATTGAAATATTGTTCTATCCTGCTTGGCCATGCAGAGAGAAAGAAAAGGCCAAGCAAAGGCCACCTCATTGACACACACACACACACACAAAGAAACAAAAAAAAACTAAAATTGTACTGAAGCTAGCAAACACAAAAATCTCAGTTCCTGTGATTTTCTCATCTCCACTGTAAACCCGCTTCCAATTCACATTTCCAAGACTTTCTATTTATACACACCTTCCCTGTGTGCCATCCCCAGCAAACCATAACTGCCATCGAGCAGTACAAGAGCAACTGAATTCAATTGCCATTACCACCATGGCGAGTCAAAGCCAATAGCTTTATTCATACAAAGCTATCATCTTGTCTTTCTAAGATGTTCCAGGAAGATTTCATGAGCAGTAGGGGTCTTTTCTCATAATAGGAGCTTTTTAGCATTCATGTCTAGGGGAAGCTCAACTGGAGAGGATCCCACATTCACTTCCAGTTCCCAGCAGAGTAGGTTATAGAGAGCAAGCTTCACCAGCATTAATAGGACTTCTGTAGTTCTCTACTAAATATAATCATTCTCTTATATTTACCTGAGGTTATGGACTCAATCTTAGACAAGGGGACTATGGACAAGACAAGACAGAAGGATGTTCTAAAAGCTGCCTTAAAGATGAAAGTAAAGCATGGCTAGTCAAATGTTAACAGCAATATTTAATTTACTTTTAAATATTAAATTTAACTTTGACTTTAATTTAAAATTTCCAAGAAAAGAAAGAAAGTGTGTTCTTGATAATACTTTGTAGAAAACGATGCCTTTGAGAGAGGTGGGGCATAGAGGACATACAATAATGTACGATATATAAAAATGTGTTTTTTGAACATTAAAGCAAGTCAACATATTCTGTTACACCAAATACAAAAAATAATGATCTTTAATAAATAAAAAAGCATCATATGACCCCTTTAAAGGGTAAGTTCACCCAAAATGAAAATAATTTCATTAATAACTCACCCTCATGTCGTTCCAAACCCATAAGACAAAATATATTTTGGTCCTAAAATAACAAAAATGATGGCTTTATTCAGTATTGTCTTCTGGGTCTGTTGTGAGCACGTTCACAACATTGCAGTGTAGTGATGTCTGGTAGGCGAACGAATCATTCGATTAAACGGTTCTTCTTGAACCAGTTCACCAAATCAAACTGAATCGTTTTAAATGGTTCGCGTCTCCATAAGCATTAATCCACAAATGACTTAAGCTGTAAACTTTTTTAATGTGGCTGACACTCCCTCAGAATTCAAATAAACCAATTTCCCAGAGTAATTCATGTACTCAAACAGTACACTGACTGAACTGCTGTGAAGAGAGCCGAGCTAGATAACGAACAAAAGATTGACTCGAACCCTTTAAACTTTTACCTAATTGAACACAAAAGGAGTTCATCAAAATGTCAAAGTTGCTCTCGTCCAGTTGAAGGAAATGCATGATAATCACTAGCTGTCAAGTATAGCTGTAACTATACTTTTTTTTTAAGTATATATATTACATCAGAATTTGAATAAAGGTCCTTTTGCAAGCTACACAAAAACAAGCATGACTAAAGGAACTTTTTTTTTTCTTTTGTCTTATCTTGTAGAGAGCACTAAGTGAGCCGCGTCCTGTAAAAAACACATAGGTGCATGACATTGCTGTGCACAATGATTGACAGGCAGATAACATTTCTGATAAAAAAAATAAAAATAAAAAAATCTCCCCTGACTCCCTTTTATTTTATTTTTTTCCTGTTTACAGAGCCTTGGGCTGTCACAAAGACAGGTGTGATTACACATGACACCCATTTCAGTGATATCTGTCAGGTGGTAGCTGCATTTTATGCATGTTATAACACCTTTAAAATGGGCTTCTCAATGCTTTTTTGTATTATACAAAATTGTGCATATTATTTGATAAATTGATCCTGGCATAAAAAAAGAATATAAATAACTGGCAGGAATTTACAAGTAAGACCTCATGGCTTCGGTGTGTAGTGATTGTTTTTTTTTTTCATATATACACAATGTCATCACAAGCCATTCTGAAACTTCTGCTAGGTCTTTTCACTCTTTAGCTCTATTTTGAGAGTAAATGTTTCTCAGGTGATGTCTGTAAAAGAACATTTTCATATATGCTCTAGGGTAAAATTCAAACATTTAGACAGCGATTAATTTATGGGTAGATGAGAGAGTCATCTACACTGCAGATCAATTCCTGAATCCACGTCTGGTTTTACTCTTAAATGAATTTCTAAAATTTGACAGTGTATATGTGACTGTAGTTAAATGTCAGATATACTCAGTAATGTTTAGAGGTCTCACAAAGTTCAGAGGTTCTCAACATCAATTATCCTTTGAGCCAGATAAAGTGTCAAATAGCCCTACAGTAAATGGGGTCAAAAAAGAAATCTGGGACAGTTTCCTCATGTAAACCTAAGAGATCATGATTTGACAGTTGAAGGGATAATTCACTCAAAAATGAAAATTCTGTCATCATTTACTCGAGCTTATGTCATTCAAAACCACACTTTCTTATGTATAACAATACAAAAACAAGATATGTAAAAAAAAAATTGTCCTTACAAGGTAAGGGTGCAAAACAACACCCCCACATACATACACATATACATATATATACATGTATATAATAAACTTTTAATAATAATTTAATTTTCCCCACAGAATAAATTAATTCTATTGGGTTGAATGACAAGCAAATCTTCATTATTTTCAAATATCTTTTCAATTTACCATACAACCCTAGTGTTTATTAAAAAAAAACTGTAGTTGGAACATTTCCAATTTGGTTGGCAATAAACTAAATGGTAAATGCTGAAACTGCATCACGTTTCCATGTAAAACATCTGATCATCTCATCTACCACCAAAGACTGAAATTGATTCACTTTCACCTGCCTTTTTAAAAATTATTTATAAGGGATGCACATAAAATCTTTATTGAAGCCATAATATTAGCCAAGGGTGTCTCTAAAAGAGTCTTGTTTGAAGCTGCACATGTAAAAATATGGAACGGCAGCATTTTTAAATAATCTTCAAGACTCCTCAGCACACCCCTTTAGACTTCAACCTCTCTGTATTTCTCTTAAATGAGGGCGGTGTCAAAAATCACTTACATATTTCTTCACCCCCTGGAGTGAAATTGGTTTGATCTGGAGCAGATAGTGCTGACGTACATGTTGAATAGTAAATGCACCATATTAACAGAGCAAAAGCTAGCATCTTTGAACCAGACATGAAAGTTTGGTTATAGGCTGATAACTTCCAAGAAACTGAAATGAATAGAACATTTATCTTCACTAACGAGGGCTCATTTGGCCGCACCTCTCATCTGCAAATGGCTTACGAATGTTTTGCAAATATGTGTATACACATATATACACACACATATATATATATAAGATGAAACAACCTACAAAATTGATGTCATTTAAAGCTTTCAGGTTTCTAGCCACATCAGAAGCCCTTTGGCTTCCCACCGGTGTTCTGACTGATGGGTGATAACAGAGCATTCAAGCTTGAGTGACAGAAAGGAGTGACTATAGTTTAGCTTCCAAAATGCCCAATGCACACGTCTCACACATGTCCTGAACCATCCCCATTCTCTCCTTCAGACCCTATCGTGCTCGTACTCGTCCCTGTCAGTCAAGTGGCAGTAAATAAAGAGCAGGTTATGAGAGTCTTCCTCCTTGCACCCCATCCATCAGCCAGTCTCTTAATACCTACAGCTGTCACCCATTCTGAAAGGAACTGCTGCGTGATGCATTTCACCACCGTGGAGAAAATTAGCTGCTCTGGATATGTTTTGCCGCCTAAACTTAGCATTCCTGCATGCCTTCAGGAAAAAGCGGGGATGACTGTCAATGAGATGAATTACCATTCAGCTGTGGTGGGGATTTTGTTGTCGGGCCTCTTACACCCAGAGATTAAGGCTGCAACATAATGTGTTTCCTCTACGGTTCACTCGCAAACAAAAGGCAAGAACTGTGCTGCTTGTGTGTTTTCTTTAATTACTATACTGTGTCCTGTTTGATGACCAGTTGAATGGAGATCAAGATGAAGGAGATGTTAACAGAATAGAGACGCCATATTTCTTTGCACAAAGCTTTGAAGCTGTAAAATCATTGCAATATGTTCTTTTTGAATAACTTTGGTGTTTTTTTAGCTACAGGTAATTTTACAGAGGGTCCCAAGGGTTGAATATTTTATCTGTTATTATCCAATAGATTCCAGTACTAAATATCCATCACCTGCTTTCAAATGGACTGGCACTTACTACACAGAGCCGTAGTTCGCTGACAAGCTACGCAATATCGCGTTCATAACCAAATGTGATTCATCTGCGATTTATGAATGCGATATTGCGTAGCTTTTCAGCAAACTATGGCTCTGTGTAGTAAGTGCCAGTCCATTTGAAAGCAGGTGATGTATATTTAGTAGTAATCACAGAACCAGCTTTACTAAAGAGACATGCATAACAAATCACATGTGATTAATCATGCAGCCCTATATATATATATATATATATATGTGTGATGTGTGTGTGTGTGTGTGTGTGTGTGTGTGTGTGTGTGTGTGTGTGTGTGTGTGTGTGTGTGTGTGTGTGTGTGTGTGTGTGTGTGTATGTATGTATGTATGTATATATATATATATATATATATATATATATATATATATATATATATACACACATACACACATACATACATACATACACACATCACATTAAATCCGCCTTGTACTGTATTAAGACTTCTTAATAGTGGTTTTGAATGGCTTTGAGTACTCTAATTTGTCTATTTCTAATTTGTTTTCCAACACAGTTGATACAGAGACATGGATGAAGTGTCATGCAAGTGAAAAGATTTTGCTTATGTTGCTATAGGAATAACCCTATTCATGGACATATTTTAGTCACATGATTAATCTATTCTGCCACACATTTTCCAGTAATATACCAAGACAAAGCAAGTAGTGATCAGTTGGTCATGTAGTTTCAACATACTTCAGTATATACCAACAGCTTTTCCTAGGACATGGAAACACTGGAATTTCCATCTCACGTGAAGATGCATAATTTCCTGTCTAGTAAGATTCCTATATCCCTATTCTTTGAATAAGGAAGAACATTTTGCTCATTATATTTTTGTTTGGGAATTAAGAAGTACTGTGAAAGTATAAGCATTTTAACAAAAACCTAAGGCACATACTGCAGCACTTAATGTGTGCAAGAATACTCATTCACCAGTCAGAGGAATGGAAACACTGCTCATTTATTCATACATGGGGATTATTAGGAGGCCATCATCAAACAGAGCACAGTAAAAATGGGGCCATGATAGCTGGGGCAACACCATTACCCTCTGAAAGCAGTTTTTGCTACATAATGATTACATATATGTCAGCTGATGTTCTGAGGCATTGTCATGGGATTGTAGGTTATTAGCATGTTTTCAAATGGCTGAAGCCAACTACATGTTATATGAAGGTCAAACTAAAATTGTTTTACCTTTGACCTTTCCTTTCAAGAAAAAAAAAAAGTGAAAAACCCATTTGTTGGGAGAAAATGTTTTAAGAGACTTCATTTACTAAAAGTCTACTGGGCCAAAAGTGCTCATAGTTGAATAAACAGGCAACTAAACACGCAACTACAGTGTGTGCATAATTATGCAAGTTGACATTCTGATCATATTTTTTTTTTTTCAGAGCGCATTTTAACAATTGCAAACCACATCAATCTTAAAAACTACTATTCATTTTGTATTTAATCATTTATAAGTGATATACAATTGTTAACAGTCACTGGAAGGGAAAAATGCCTTATATTCAGGTGTGCATAATTATTAAGCAGGTATCCCTTTATGGGGTCATCTGATATTGCTAAAAATAACATTATTTTGTGTATATGGTGTAATGAAATGTGTTTATGTGGTTTAAGGTTAAAAAAACACTTTATTTTCCACATACCGTACATTATTGTTTCTGCTCTATGCCCAGCCTTTTTGAAACGCGCTGTTTTTTTCCAAAGCTTACCGGTCTGAAAAGCGAAGTGTGCTCTGATTGGCCAGCTATCCAGTGTGTTGTGAGTGGCCGAATGCCTCAAGCATGTGATGGAAATGTTGCGCCCCTCACCATACCGTGGTGGTGTGACAGGACAAAAACAATAAAACCAATTACTTGTTGAGAGGGATTCTTTCAAATTGGACGAGTGGCATTGTTGAGGGGGTCATGGTGTGAGCTTCTAAAACAATGAGCAAGACAGACATTTCAGGACTGGAGATGGACTAAAAATGAGCTCCCAAATGTACTGCCAGATACTTAAAGATAAAGTCTTGAAAGAGTGGTACAAGAGGATGTGATGTTGATCTTCCAAAAGTCACTCTCAACCTATCGGTCTATAAAGCCTATAAAATCAGTCTTAATCCATTTCACAACACTTCAGCATGTTGTTATCATTAAGTGTGGGGTCATATTTTAGGATTTTTTTATTTTTTTATTTACCAAAGTCCCTGAGACACCTTGTCTTCTGGAGACTCCAGAGTAGGTTGCAGTTCTGGAAAATGGTTTTATCTACTATATATCACTTCTAAATGATACAAAACAAATAGTAGTTTTTAAGATTGGTGTGGTTTGGAATTGCTAAAATGTGCTTGGAAATAAAATATGACCAGAATATCAACTTGCATAGTAATTATCCATGCTTTTTAATTAATTAATTATACACTGTAATATTAAGCAGCACAACTGTTTTCAACAATGGTAATGGAAGTATTTAGCACACAATTAAAAGACCTGTTTCTTGAGCACAGAACCAGCATATTAGAATGATTTCTGAAGGATCACATTACACTGAAGACTGAAGTAATGGCTGCTGAAAATCCAGCTTTGCCATCACAGGAATCTTTTAAAAAATATTAAAACACAAAAAAATTGGTTTAATTGCAATTATATTTCACAATATTACTGATATTATTTTGTTGGATTAAGTAAAGGGAGCCTTGGTGAGCATAAGTGACATATTTCAAAAACACAAAAAAAATCCAAAAATCTTACTGACCCCAAACATTTGAATGCTATTGTATATCTCATTTGACCAGATCCTTGCTGATTCTTACCCCATTATACCCATTTAAATTATTTCAATTACCTCAGCTCTGAAATCATGATCATAGTGCATATTAATATGTAGTATAATACCTTAAGATAGTACAATAGACGCAATGATGGGCACCCAACTATCAAATCCTAATGGAAAACCAGAGAAAAGTGAATGAAGACTGGACCATTTACCACCCAATGATGTATTAGTTGAAGGGAATTCATGCCCATGCCATGTAATACACATCATATAATAACGCTCATGAATATATCAACATCTTCTACTACAACTGCTCTTTCAGCAAGACTAGCCTTTTGCCATTAAATGATAGAAAAATTTTAAATTCAACCAATGCTCACATAGGTTCGATTAAACTTTTTCCTATCAGACTGTTGTATCACAGCATTTTCCCTTGGTGTCAACATTTACAAAGGAAACACTGTATCAGCTATAAAATCTGTGTTGATCAGGACTGACCCAGACAGATTTATATGAAAACTTGCAGAGATTCTTCAGTAATTCACAGAGAAAGATGCTTAGCACAACTTCCTCCATCTGCACCCCCCGTTTTTCTGGCAATGCACAGAATTTGTTTTGTCTGTCTTGAAAGTTGTGACAATTGCAGATTTGACACAAGCCATGCGCATGATATGTGATGCAAGAGAGGGTTCAAAAGCACTGTGAGATGCACAAAAAATATGCATGGTACTTATTGCTGCTTTAAACAATTTCACATGTCCTCTGATAAATTTCAAAGCATGTACAGCAATTTAATTAGTTTTCAGTGCAGCCCAATATATTTCTAGTGGCTACACATGCTCTATTTCAGTCCCAGCTCAACTAGGGCTCCAAAGGCCATTTTTCTCTGTCCTTAATTACTTTCCAACCAGTGGGTGTCAATCTGTAAACCGCTTGTAAGTGCTTGACATGCAGGGTGTACCTGCCTATTAGCATCCTTCATTGATTTTGTGAAGGTTAACCACAGCTTAAATGAAAGCTTTTGGTGACTTTTTTTTAGTTTTTTTACTTTTAACTTGTTTATACTTAGAATAAGTGAAAAACACTTGTATGAAAGATAGATTCACTAAAAACGTAATATCAACAGTGCTGCTTCCAAACTAAATTTTATTTGTTTCAAGGATTTTTAGATTTAAGTGTAGAGGAAGCACCATCCAATTATTATTTTTGTGTTATGACAGATAACTGATAAAAGGATGGTATTAAAATGCATACTATTTGCACTATTTTAATTAGTTCTAGTTCTATTATTTATAAAGAACAATAAAAAAAAATAAAAAAAAATCACCAGACTGACTGACAGACTGAAAGGTCAAGTGCTGTACAACATAATGATCAAAGATTAAAAAAAAAAATATATATATATATTGATACAACATCAATTTACAAAGGCTGCAGAAAACAAGTGAGTTTTCAAAAGAGATGTAAAAACTGATAAAGATGGAGCAGCTCTAAGGGGTGCTGGCAGGGTGTTCCACAATCTAGGGTCCATCACAGAGAAAGCTCCATCTCCTCTGCGTTTCAGCCTTGTGGAGCGAACTATAAGTAGGCTTTGATTACCAGATCTTAAATCTCGGGTAGGACTGTAAGAATGCAACAATTCTGACAGGTAACGCGGGTCGAGATTGCGCAAACATTTATAAACAAATAAAATAATTTTGAAATTTATCCTAAAATTAACAGGAAGCCAATGAAGATCTTGCAGAAAGTGGGAGGCAGGATCGTATTTGTGGCCTTTTTTTATTATTTGACTGCTGCGTTTTGCACCAATTGTAAGCAAGCTACTTGGGAGTTTGAGATGCCACAATACAAAGAGCTGCAATAGTCCAATCGAGAGGTAATAAACGCATGAACAGCTGTCTGAAGAGGTTTTTCAGGCAGACAATGATTTTAGAAAGTAATCAGAGCTGAAAAAAACTAGAGGCAACAACCCGAGGAGACGTGTTTCTCTAGAATGAGTCGAATGTATAAGAAAACACCTAGGTTTCTAACACACTTTGACTCAAAATCTGCCAGGCTATCCAAGGTTGAGTTGTTAAATTTGACATTTTTAGATGGACCAAAGACAATGACCTCAGTCAAAAAGTTACTGGCCAGCCAATGTTTTACCTCATTAAGACATGTAAATAGGGAATTGCTAGCTGAAGGATAGTTTCTTTTAATAAGCATATATATATGGGTATCATCTGCATTGAAATAGAAAGATACACCATACCTTCTCAGAATCTAACCTAAAGGAAGCATATAGAGGGAGAAAAGCAGAGGTGCTAAGATAGATCCCAGGTGAAGTCGAAAATTGAGATGGACAGCAGAGGAGGTAAAGTTGCCAATTTTGACTTAAATATATAAATCTGTTGAATAAGATTTAAACCAATTTGGGACCGCACCTTTTAGCCCCACAAAAGTTTCTAATCTTGACAGGAGCAACTGATGATCTATAGTGTCATAAGCAGCAGACAGGTCTAAGAGAATTAAAATCACGGACTCACCTGAATCGGAATCAATTAAGATACCATTCAACACTCTCAGCAGAGCTGGCTTGAAACCAGACTGAAAGATTTCTGAGATGGGGTTAGTACTATTGTAGTTGACACAACAATCGTTTCCAGTGCTTTAGAGATAAAAAGGACCACAGAAATTGGATGGTAGTTATTTAGAACAGACATATCTAAGGATGGCTTCTTGAGCAAAGGAGTAACAGAGGCCAAATTCAAACATGCAAGAACCGAAACAAGTGATAAGCATTTGTTAAATAGGGAAAGAAGAACAGGGCCAACAGACTCAATTAACAATTTAAAATACCAGAGATGAATTACATTGCGAGGACGCAAAGAAGTTTTGAGGGAGTTAATTATTTCAGTGATGAGTTGCAAAGAAATTGGATCAAAGGTCTCCCATACAGATGATGACTGGGAAACCTCAACAAAAACAGGATACCACCTGAGATCTTAAATTTACAATTTTCTCAGAAAAGTCAAGAATCTTTTCATTTCAAATTGTTCATTTGAGGGATTTGGTATACCAACCCTATAAGTAAATCATTTGCATATGCGACTAAATCTTCACTTTGGCAACTAAATGTCTAATATCAGCCAATGGCTAATAAATTCCCAGATTTTACTCGTCAGCGTTAGAGTTGCACTCTCTGACTAAGCACTTCAGAGTTTCACTCTCAGTCAAGCGATCTGTGATATTTTTCATTTCATCTCAATGGACACACAGCACACCAGTGTTTGTGTATTTGGCATACCTTAAACTGTTGTGTTAAGGTGCATGACTTGCGTCGTGACTCTCACATGCGCAAAGTGGACGGAACTAGTGCGCAAACGGCAATCTCACTTGGTGCTCACTTATTATTGTCCCAGTTTTGATTTCAGCAATTCAGTTTCCACGAACAGACACAACCTGATTAATATTCATGAATCCAGCAGCCTGTTGGATTACTAGCCAATTGCGATTCAATTGCCAATGTGTCCGTAGAGTGTTGTATACAATTGACAGAAGGATTTAAGAGAGCATTTATGACAGAAAACAAAACTTTTGGCTTATTTTGATTGTTTAAAATCAGACTAGAGAAAAAAGCTGCCATTGCAAACTTATATGAAATTAGTAATTTAACTAATTTATATTGTGAAATATTATGGTTTAAAACAACCGCTGACTATTTTATTATATTTTAACATGCATTCCTTTGAATTAGCAGCCATTGATCAAGTTTCGTGATTCTTCAGAAGTCATTCTAAAATGCTGATTTGATGCTTAGGTAGCCTTTCTCATCATTATCAGAGTGCTACTTAATTTTCTTTTTTCTTGATTCTTTCATGAACAGAAAGAAATAGCATTTATTTGAAATCTAATTATTTTATAGCATTCTTAATGCCTTTATTGTCAATTAAATGCATCCTTGCTGAACAATAATAAATATATAATGTAAAATGGATGAAATAAGCATGCAATTAAATATTCAATATTGACCATTACTAATAAATAGAATAGAACTTATAATATAGACTGATGACCAATATACTGCTGATATATTGTGCATACCTTTTATAATCTCCAATTGGTCTCCAGTAAATGCTCACAGTTTTCTGCTCACAATTTTGTTAACTGTGCCACTGATATACTAGTACTGTATATAACATAATGCCACCCACTTCTACTCTGAATTGGAGATGGATCTAAGGGTGTAAATCACAAGAATTTCTTCATTTCTCACTCTTTTACAACAAAATCAGGCTGCAGTGTGCAGTATTTAAATCTATGCTAAGAACACTGTGGAGAGTTGTAGCCCATCAGCCAGCAGCGGTCAGGGGGACCATCCATTTCACTGTGCCACAGGCACATACAGATCACACTGATGCAACATACAGTAAAGATTTTCAAAAACACGAATGGTGGGGTTCATAGATAAACAGGGACCTTAACGTGCCTGGCACAGAGCATTTAACAATCCTCAAAATACAGCTGCCCCTTTCCCACACCTCTGGTGAATAAACAGGAACCAGATTGCCAATCCAACACCCCTCTCAGCAGCTCAAGATGATGTGCATCTTAGCCCAGCATGATTTTCCACAGGATGTGACTCTTACTCAGAGACAAAGGTTTCTCCAGCTTCATCTCTATTAAAATCCTTCTTTTTAAAACCCTAAAAAACTCAACAAAAAAAGAAAACATAAAACCATAAACATAAGGTATCATAAACTATGAGCTTCGACGTCTGGCTTGTTCTTGTTATGGTACACGGTAAAAGATGTGAACACAAAAGCTTAGAAATAGAAAGGTTAGAAAATAATGAATATCTAGCGCATGAGCATAGAGAGAGTTGTGAGTGCACAAGAAACAGGTTGAGTGAAAGGAGACAAGTTTTAAGTGCACGCACTCTCCGGGGCGAGAGCAGCATGTATCTGAGCACACGCGTCTTTTTTTTTTTTTTAACAGAGCAAAAGAAATCTGCATGCGAGCGGAGAGATTCATGCATCTCACGCATTACAATAACGCACTCTCGCTGCTGCTTTTGAACCGCATACACACATGCTGTATACGCACTGCACACAGAATACGTGTGAACCTGTATAATGTAAAACAAATCTACTTCAACACCTGAGGCACCGCTACAATGACCAATGCCTGGTAAAAAAGAAAAAAAAAAATCCCTGGACAAGGGTTTTATTTTTATTTATTTTTTTGCCACGTTTAGACATTTTGTTTGACATCTTTACTTTTACATGATTATTTTGACTTATGTCTGTTCTAGAGACGCTATAACTTTTTGATAAAGCTCTCATTGGTTTTCTTTTGGAAATATATTTAAAATGTGTACTGAATGCATTTATGACTGTAAAACATGTCTCTGTGTGTCAAAATCGTGATTAAATTCGAAATCGCAAAACTGATCAAAAATATCATTATAGGTTTTTTTTGTCCATATCACACAGCCCTAATACCATCATCACATCCCTATAACTCAAGTGAGAATATCTTCATTAGAAGCACAATTAACAATGAAGTCTGACTTTTGTCCAAGCATCAGGAATTACTTAGATTCTTGAGTTTGTAAACCTTTCACCTTAATCTGAACGTATGAAAAACAAAACCAAGGGCAGAATTTTTGAACAAAGACAGAGGAATCCTTCACGTATTTCAACATGTCTCGCATTTCAGTTACTGCTGTTAACTTGCCGTCTTTGTTTCAAGAGCTCTAATCATGCATCATGCTGTAAGTCCAAGTATAAGTAGCAGTGTGATCAAACACTGATTTTTAATATCATGTTCAGTATTGTTTCCATGCAGCTTTACTTCCAGGTGAGCAAAGGGAATAATCAATCTCTAACAATCTTTACATTAAATAATTATTCAAAGTCATAATCATTCTAGTGAACTGGTTCTTGCTTGTGGGTTTTTGTATAAAAAAAAAAAAAGATTACCTTTTCAATCAAGAGAGCAAAATTATGGACTTATATTTTAGTCAGTAGTAACAGTTTGAAGTTAAAAACATCACATGAATTTGTTTATTTGTTTCAAAATACTTTACTTGTTAACATACTTTTTTTTTTTTACTTCCAAAAATGTTAATTGATTGACTGAAGTTGTGCAGAATGCTTGTGATGCTTTATCAGCTGTCTGGCACCCATATACTGCAGAGGATCCATTGCTGAGCAAGCGATCTCAAAAAACTCATCTACATCTTGGATGGCCTGAAGGGATTTATTTTCAGTAAACTAAATTCATTTAAACTATTCCTTTAAATTAAAAAAGAGGCTAGTGTTAAAAACATCACAACACATAGTATTTAGAAGGACTAAATGATTGATAAAATATAAATTAGAACTAATGTAGAATCCATGTGTGTAACATAAGCGTAGAGAATGCCACACTTGAACGCTGATAAAAAAGCTGTTGTAAAATGATTACCTGGAACAAAGCTCCCCTGAACAACTTCTTTGTAAGCCCACCATCCCTCATGGATTTTGGGTGGATTTGGCTGAGCTGTGAGAAAAGAAGAGGAAAATTGGGAGTGATTTAACATTCATTACAGAAAAACATTTTTATTGAATGACCATTAACTGTTTTCTGTCATTTTCCTTTCAAAAATTATTTCTGGCAAACAGCCCTGCAAGAGAAGCACAAAACAAACAAAACTGGAATTAAAACCCTTCACTTTTGCTCCTCAAACATTAGAATGGAGATTTATTCTGTGTGAACCCAGCAAGAGATTTGACTGAACCAGAGCTGTAGTTTATAATTACAGTGACCAAGTAAAGTCCCCGCTGCTAAAGGAGGTCACGGCCTGAAATTACAAAACAAGATTTTAGGATATTGCATTTACACCTAAACTTTCCCATCCGTACTGCCACTGGAAAACCTGACTATGAGGCCAGAGGTGGCGAGGCTGCCTTTTAATGGAACTGGAGGAGGGTTAATCCATCCATCAAGGACAAGAATTAATGCAGGAGAGTGGTTCAGTTTCACAAAAAGAGGAGGTGGCTGGAGAGGTGAAAATGTTTCTACCTCTTGCAGGATCTACAGTAAAAACCAAACACCATGGTGAAGCTAACAATTTCACTACTTTATCTGAATATAATGCTGTTGAAACCCTATAACTGAGGTTGACTACAATGCTAAAACTGCTTGGATCACTTCTGGATGTAGGCAGACTTTTCAGATTGTATTAATGCTTCCAAGTAGTGTTTTTGAATTGTTTCTCAAATTTGTCTTCCAAAACAGCTGGTGGTATTGTATTTACAGTGATTACTACTGGAGTGGATCCAGCATTATACAAGTAAAAATCTGAAATTTTTATTAATGAATAAACTAATTTCCGTAAAAGTATGTTTAAGATGCACTGCAGACATTAAAGGGATAGTTCACTAAAAAATGTGAATTCTATTATCATTTACATTACCTCAAGCCGTTCCTAACCTGTATGACTTACTGTACTTTCTTCTGCTATATACAAAATAAATTTGAAAAATATGGGTAAACAAAAATGTTCTGGTCCCCACTGACTTTCTTATTATTATCTTATTTAAAAATGTAATGTTTATTTGATGAAATGTGTTTAAGTGGTTTTCTTGTTTTATTATTATTATTATTATTATTATTATTATTATTATTATTATTATTATTATCCAAATACACTAACTATAACCTAGGGCAGGCATAGGCAACTCCGGTCCTGGAGGGCAACTATCCTGCAGAGTTTAGCTTCAGCCCTCATAAAAATTAAGTTTGGAGCTAAACTCTGCAGGACAGTGGCCCTCCAGGACCGGAGTTGCCTATCCCTGACCTAGGATTTTGAGTATAGTTAAAGGATTCAGGTTTTGCCCCCTTTAAACAGTACATATACAAAGTATGGTTTGGACGGTTTGAACATGCCAAAGCCTACAAAACTGAAATCTACAAAACTTTATTTATTTTAACCAATTGATGAACGTCACAGATCTCTCTTCCTCTCCTTGTCTCAGGATTCCTGTCAGGAACTATCTTCAAGCAGAAGTTAGTATGGAGTGTGAGGCAATAACAATTCATCAGCCATGTTCTCCTGAGGGACATTGGCGTAATAATACAGGAGAGCTTTAGTGGAAGCTCCAGGACAAGCATCAGACACTGCATCAAACAATCTCTTTCCCTCTCAGTGGGGAAAACAAAGCTCCCATCCCTGCAGCTCAAAGCTGCCGTCATTAGCAGGACAGAGACAGGATAGGAAAACATAACGCCAATTGATCATTTCTGAAAGCATAAGACTCAAGCACTCCAGACTTCATGCAACAAAAGAGTTCCATAGAAGATCCAAGTGTAGTGTTTTTGTTCCTATTGTGATTAAAACAAGAGTTTTAAATGGCTTTTATGTAAGAGTATATACGGCTGTAAGCTTACAGGGACCAAAGAACAAAGAACAATTGTGATTTAGTGTAATTCATTGCACTCAGATCTTGTGCGTGTCCCAGTTGTATGTGCAAGGCTGCATGAAAATGAGACATCACATATTTCATTATGACAGCAGTTTGAGAAAAGCAGCTAAGTTCTCTTCCATTTCCCACACAGCTTGGCGATCCCCCAATAACATATTTACAGGCTTTAGCAGAAAGAAATATTAAAATCTATAAAGCAAAAACGAAGTCAGAGGTCATACAGAATAGACATCTAAAGCTGTTATTTCACAACATTCTGTCCGAGAGACTGCATGTAAGTGGTGGTGTGGAGGAGGTCCACAGTCAGGATGTTTGTGGTGACATCTGCATCGCCTTGCTTCCTGTCAAAACTAATTAAAGGGAGGGGCAACAGTTACTAGCTAGACAATGTCCCACGTTAGATGGGAGACAATACATAATCGCCTGTTTAAGTCTGAACTGCCTCTAAGGGACGGTATCAACGGTATCCAGCAGGGTTTGCACTTTATGCTTTAATAATGGCATTCAAATGATTGGCTTAATAATAATACTCAAATCTCTGAATGCTGCTGGCGTTTCCTTTTCAGCGTTTTATAAATGGGGCCGCTTCCCAGCCGCTGACTTGCTCATGCATTATTCAAAGTTGGGTAATCAAATGAATAGATGAGGGCAGTTGCAGCACAGAGGTAACAAACCTATTGAACGTCTGCAGAGTTGGTGTCAATACATCAAAAAGTAATTAACACAAATATTCTGATCCCTGTTCCCAATGGAGCGACCCCCCTGCTTGGTAAAGGATTTTTAAAGAGGCACTTCACAACAGCTAAACATAAAAGGCAAAGAGGCAAACTTGTCTACATTTGTCACTACTAGAGATTAGAGACGGGCATGAGTAGATAGGCGACTACTCTCTCTGTACCAACTACTGTAGTTCACTATCACCATTTAAACATATGGATTTTTCTTTACACACATTGTGTGCATCAATGAAATGTACTTTTCCATTGAATCTCTCACTCTAATCTCACAGTGCTTTCAGCTGCATCCAAAGCTACGTCCACATTAATCAGAATACATTTGAAAACACTTTTTTTTTTCTCCATTTTGGCCTACGTTTGTAGATGGTGTTTTTGTAGGCACTATCCCAAGGGGATACATTTAAAAACAAAATGTATTCGAATACAATGACACATTTAGTAATGTGATTATATATATCTATTGTAGAAGCATTGTTTTGTCTGCTATTCCCTTTAATAATATTGCTAAAGATAAATGTTTCTTTTTACAGTCTTCATATCATATCCTGCAGAGATGACAGAATATTGATCAGATGACAGTTGCTTTTAAGGCCATACACTGAGTGTCTATTTTTAGTGTGACCTGGATGCACCAGCGAGTATTGGAATATTTTGCTAATAAAATGATGTGTCAGAAGAACAGAGTGACAATTTTAGTCTGTCTGGCCTCTCGGTATCATCTCAGTGAGCATATATGACATTTTAAGCTTGCACAGCAAGGTGATTTAGGTGTTTTCAAACAAGTCAGTGGGGACGAGTAGATGGACGAGAAGATGAATACAGTTTTTAAATATGTAGTGAAAGTGTAGCAATATTTTAATTATTGATATTTTTGGTTTCTTCAGAAGTCCAGGAGAATATGTTACTAGTGCTGAATATGACAAGTATTGAGTAAATTATTATTCATTTTTTGTGTGTTAGAGTACAGACCAACAGAACTGCTCAAAATGCCCATCCATGGTATAAAGACTGAATGAGAAGCAACATAATTCGACCAAATGGTCATAGCATTTGATGTTGGAGAAGTTCTGTTTATGTTGAGATACGGGTAATGCTCATTATTATTAACATCTATTTGGCATGAGGGACTCTTTAAATTGGATATTAGAGACCTAAGAAACTATAAAATTCTCACAGCTGCAGAGAGAACTGGACCTGTGAGATCACATGCAATTGTGCCCCTGATACACATGAAAAAAAGGCACTGCCATTTGAGCACAAGGATTGCATTTTTCTGCCACATTTAGTTTCCCTTAGTTACATCATATTTACAAACAGGAATCGAAGTCTTAAAATACAGTTTAATAAGGACATCATAAGGATGCCCCCGAGTTTAATTTACAGTTGTGTTGTTTCCAGCAGTTTACCATCTGTTCATCTTTACTCTTTAGTATGTTTTTATTCAAACTATTTCAAGCATTAAAGCTACACTGTGCAATGTTTTGTTGTTTGAATCAATCTTCCTTGTTTTTGCCTAACCTCATATCACTACGGTAAGCCTATAATAATGATTTAATACAGTTTTTTGCAGGGAAAATGTACTAGCGTCAAATTTCCATGCGTGCTTATGTCATATCCATAAATAAGCAAAGGAAGTCAGGCCTTTCAGAAATATGTTAAATTTGTATAACATCAAATTTGCTGTGCACTGAAAAAGGTTTATAATAATCCCTGAACCAGTAAAAAACTTTGGTCTGTTTGACTAACCCTAGCCACGTTATAATAGTTTCCACCATTTAACCTGATCAAAATCAATAGCAATCATTATGTCCAAGTTGACAATTTTAATTTGGTGGTGGGTGGGGGGGGGGGGCTATTAATTTAAGGCTACACACATTTAGACTCTCACCTTTACTACAGTCCAAATATTGTTCTAAAATATTTCCTCAATGGAAGTGGAGAATAATAGAAGAGAATTGGTACTCTGCTACTGCATACATTTATATCCCTGCTCCATCTAAAGAGCATTTCAAACCCAAATGATAAACTACCTAGACATGGCACTTCCAGAGAAATTAGGTGATGTTGTAAATAAACACTTCAGAAACTAATTGTCAGAGTATTAGTATTCATCATGGACCTGAGGCATTCCCGGGACTCATCCATGCAGGGTGAAAAGAGAAAGAGTCGCAAATGCCGCCCATAAATGAAACTTGACCTTGCCGACAGCTGTGCTTACTGACTTATGAGATAATTGTTTTTCGGCCCGTTTGTGGCGTCACATTATGGATCCAGCTGCACCAGTGTAATGTTGCAGGGCTCATCCCCGGTGGACTCTTTCAATCAAGACCAAGCATCCTGAACCGTTTATCAATATAAAAAGGCCAGCCGATATGCTGTATGTGTAATCACCTTTGATATGTTTCATCATTCCTCTGTGCCGCTGAACGGACCTCTGAACTGGCTTCTTCAAAGCCTGGCATAATCGTTTTAGAGGTAATATAAAGACTTTTCAGCATCAATTATATTCTTTACATCAGAATTAGGGCTGCAACTAAACATTATGTAGATTATTCTATGAAGAAATCTATCAGTTATTTTTTTATTATTCAATTAATCGTTTAGTTCAATTAAATAAAGTAATAAATAATAACCATATCTTCTCCCATTAATCTTTCAGCGTTTTTTCATACAAATAAACAAAAAATTTGCATATAATTTCTTAGAAAAAGGTTTTTAGTTTTGTTAGTGCTGCAGATATTGGTGGCTGCTTCAATACAAAGCTGTATTAATGAACAGTTAAAGTCGCAACCGTATTATAACTCTTGTAACCATAGCAACATTATTAAATATTGTGATGCCCATTACATTGGGACGTTTTATCGCAAATGACAGCTGGTTACTAAGTGAACCTAATCAAGGTGTGAGTTCATCCATCTTCGAATGAACACAACTAATTTCTTCTCCTCCATGAGCAAACGACAACCTAATGATTAACATGGAACTTATAAACACAGGACGTAATTAACACAATTACACAATTCAGTGCGGCTCCCACATTATATGATACGGCAGTTGACTAGCGCTGTCCAGTGTGGCTCTGTTCAAACAGCACAGATTGGCAAAGAATGAGGTCCTGAAAAATGCACAGGTGTCAGTTTGGTTATAGAATGCAATACATTTATTTACGTGTCCCTAAAATTTAAATTCAATTATTTCTATAATATGAAAAGCGATATCACACAAGCAGCAAGAGCAATATAACACTACTGCTGTTATTGTCCCGAATAATACGAGTCAAGGCAGAATACCCAAGACGTGTCACTCAAAAGTTTTGAATGGGGAAAAAAAATGCAATGCTCGAAATGGCCACTCTATCGAAGGAAGTCCCAGCTTATGAATAAAAGAGCCAATCGATATATTCATTGCATCACTGCAGCTGCTGTTAGATTTCCTGTTTGCCATAGAAACGTTCAGCGTTCTTAGATGCACATTTGCTGGACTAGCTTGAAAAATACGTTTTTTAATACTATTTGAGCAAAAGAAACAACATTTATGAGACTGTTGTTGTCAGATTTCATTGGTGATTTCAAATATGAAATTTAATCGTGAGCTTAGCGAACATCGATAAAAAAAGCCATCAGCCGTTTGAATGAATCGAATGATTGAATTAATCAATTGCTTAGGCTGATGATACACAGGGCAACATTGGCCAAAGTTTCCCCATAACATTGCTCAAAGAGATGCCCTGTGTATCATTAGCCTTACTCAAAATCATTTACTGCCACTGGCTGGCAGTTTTAGTTTCTTATTCCGAGTATCATTTAATTGCCATTATAATAATAATAAACATGTTTCCATATGAATAAAAAAGAAAAGAAAGAAAATAATAATGGCCACTGTATCCTAAACTTTTATGTGTAATAATTTTTATGTTGAATTAAAACAAAACATTTCTTTCCCAAGCAAATGTTTTATGTCTGCTTGATACTTTTATCATTTAACACAGTGATGGCTTTAAATTATCTGTTGGGTGTATTTTCACAGCCACATTCCATTTGGGATTAATTAGTTTTATTAATTGCAACACCATGTAACTAATTAGATTAAAACCGACTGATTGCCCAACTAATTAACAATATATTTCACCATATTTTTGTCTAATTAGATCTATAAATGTACATTTTCTACATGAAAAAAAAAAAAAAACATTAAATACATTAATTTGAATATTCTATATACAATTGAGTATATATATTATTATATTATTTTGCAATATATAATTATATATATTTTCAAATATATAATAATTATTATTTTGCTAAATTATAATATTATTTTCCGAATTGCAGAGCTGGTGCAATAATATCCACATCACTATTATCAGATGCTTTCTTAACAGCTGTTTTCTAATTTTTGTTTTAGGTTTATTTTGTTACCGATATTTACATATTCATTTAGACACTGTTCCCAGAAGCATGGGTTTCTGGGTAGCATTAGGTTAGTAGCTAACAGTATACTACTGCAAAGGTATTTTAAACTTCTTTTTACCCCAAACGAAACAACCGGGAAAAAATTGCAATGAGTATATTGGGGCCTTAATGGTCTGTATCCTGTGATTTAACAAAAGATTTAATACTGGAGGGGGATGTTAGCTCTAGATGGCCTTACTCTGACCCAAGCAGCAGCACTAAAAAAGTTATTCTACTATAAATAAATTATATGACAGATGGCATGGTATGAAACACACCCACTGCCTTGACCAGTAGAACAACATGGAGAACTTGGCACTTCCCCCGAGAAATGCATTGAGGCAATATGTGAGAACGGAAGTTTTACTAGCAGATATAAACTTTATCAGTATTACAGGAGTATTTGCAGCTATTTTCCTCAGAGACCCACACACTTTTACCAGCAAGAACACAATCTGCATCTGTATTGGGCATTCAGGTTCACTTAGGACAATTCATTTGGCAATTTCCATAATATCTTAACGTTTTGAACTGTGACATTAAGCCCCTCATCCCAGAAGGGAAACTGATAAACAACCAAATCACGTAAGGAGGATGCTGACAGTCTTGCAACGCTTAGTCTCTTCTCTCTCTCGGTCCACATGCACAGATGCAAACTCACTCACAGACACATCTGCATGGGATTATCAGATTAGTCGTCTGAGACTGTTGCCCAGTGTGGGCGTGCCGGATCACCCAGCCACAGCTAAAGCCTCTGTACTATAGATATCACCGCTTAACATTCCAGACTTTAGCCGTGGCATTGCCCAAACATTAAAAACCGCTTCTCGGCATCACACATGTGGAGCAGCAAGGCTTCTCTTGCAAAGAGAGCCAAGATTGCTGTTAGGCTGTGGCGAGCGTCGGCTGTTGAGCTAAGAGTGGCCAGGTGCACACTGTGGATGATGAGCCACAGGGCACCTGAGAGCCAGAGAAAACATGTCATAGTGTCTCGCTGCTGTGGGTTTGTGACAAGATTCATGGCTGGGTTTTTACAAATGGCTATGCCCGCTCCATGTGACAGTCAAATAGTCTTAGCTACACCCACCCATCAGGGAAGACCTGGCTAAACACAGCTGCTCCTAACCCGCGGTGGATTTAGAAGGTTTTCAGCCTTTCAGTTTTTAAAATATGGCTTGTGTCTAGTTTGAAGTTTTCTAGCTAATGAATCAAATGCTGAATTAAATGGCATGCTTTCTTTAGGCTAATTAAATATTTACACTAAAAATGTCAGGATTCAGGAAAGGTGGGAGTAATTTTGTAGAGAAGAAAAAAAGAAGAAAAAAAAACATTACAAGCATGGCTACATTAATGAGAAACATTACTCCAATTTTATCTTAGTATCTGTATTTTTACCACATTTTCTCTAATTGAATCTATACAATTAAGTTACATTTTCTGCAAGGGACAAAAACATTAAATTAATTAATTTGAATATTCTATTTAAAATCATTCACATATTATATATTGTGCTCACAACTGCTTAAGGAGTTAAAATCTCACAACCATACAAATTAGGACTTGATAAATTACAACATTTAGCCACTATGGATGAAAGTGCATTCAACTTCTTTACATCTTAATAATGCCACCGCAAATGCCTCACTCTCAATAAATAGAGGTGCTCTTTAAAAGAACAGTATTCGGTTCAGTTTAATCAAGTTCTTCAGGAAAAATAACAATTATCTCATTTTCAAAAGGTTTGAAATGTATTTGAATGATTACTAAGAACTAAGGTGGACAACATTTATGTATGCTTCTATCAGTGAATTGAGCAGAAAAACAACTTAAATAGAGATTTACAGATGCTTGTGGACTTTAACACCCATTCTTCCAATTAACGGGATGAATGCATTGCAGACTCTTTTGTTTTCATGATAAGCAAAGGCACAGTGCACCAAAGCAGGACCGTAACCTCTGGTTTGTTGAAATTGAGATTCCACTTCAAGGGAACTCGTCACTACATACCCTAGGGCAATGTTTTCCAAACACTGTTCCACGGCACACTAGTGTGCTGTGACAAGTTGTCAGGTGTGACGTGGAAAATTATCAATATAATTATTTCGTCATTATAAAAGCTTGGATATTAGCTCGTTGGTAATTTTAATGTCCATTAGTGAGTTTTACAAATATCTAACCCATGAAAAGCATTCAAAAGAGCTTGTGACTAAACCTTGTAACACAACTGTCAGCAAACCTCATAACTCCCAAATGTATTCATCAATACAAGACTAAGTGCCCATTTAGCTATAATAAACTTTATAACCTGTGGGTTCATGAAAAAAAAAATGCGATGCCCTCACTGCCTCAGACACAGCTTTTCTAATGATTGACAAAACACATTGGCATCATTTGCTGGTCAAAAACCATCTGATCATTTATAAGCCACAATACCAACTCTGACGACGCAATTTAATTAGGTTTTTTTTTTATTTTATGGTTTTGTTTTTACATTTCCAAAAAGTTGTAGTGGTTATCGCCGATATCCAAATTTGTTGTTTTATCATCACCAAAATCATGAAGCTACCTATGACCTTGTGTTCCTATACCTGAATGCCATCAGCATGACCAGTGATTAAAGTGTGAAAACTCCCCAAACTATTGACCTCCACAACTCATAACGACAGTAGCGAGCACATGGAAGTATAAGAGGATATCTGTAATGTATGTCATCAGCTTCTTTTGTCTTCAAGAGCCGTTTGTTTCCGTACATGTAAGAAACACTCTGCAAAACGTTTCAGTTAGTTTGTCTCCATTTGAGGACTTGACAATATGATTGATAGATTCTGTGCAAGCGCGAGGAGCATGCACGTTCAATTCTCGAGGAGATCGAATGCACTCATTGTGCTTACTAATTATGATTTAGAGTGAATGTGTATTTGACACACATCTTATGCAAAGATAATATACTTATTATCTTCCCTACTCATTAACTTCCCTGGACTTTAACTAAAGCATGTCAGAGGTTAATGAAGAGCTAAATTAAAGAGTCCAAATGACTAAATTAACATAATACTAATACAGTGAGGTTTAAAATATGTTTTATTAAATAATTATAAAGGCAGCATATCAATTTCTTTGAAAAGTTAAATTGTACAATTATTTTATATTATTTCACCTGAATCTGATGATCATGTTCTCAAGTATGATTGAAGAGCATCAGTGGCTTCAGTAGAAGCAAGATCATTTGACGTCTGCACAAAGAGTCGCATGATCAATGACACAAATTTTGATTATTGACACAGAAATAGCTCTCAATCTTTTTTTCTTTCTTTTTTTACTTTTGGAACTCACTGTCAGGGAGTATTTTCATTCAACGTATCAAAATAAAGAGACAGAAAGTGCACAAATAAGTCAATCCCAATAAGAATCTCATAATTTATCAAACTGCAAGTGATTTTACATCAACTCCTAATGCAGACCCTTTAAAAATGCAGTATTGGTGCACACTGACACAAGTAAATGCTCCTCTATTTTACCTATTGATAAGCCCCTTCCATCGAAAGTAGATGAGCCAATGGTTGAGTATCAGTTGCACAGGGACCGGAACTCAGACATCTTTAGGTTTCAGCACAATAGAGAAACAATGGAAGACCTGAAACTCTCGTGGGTTTGATGGCGTTTATGCTAAAATTAAGTGCCTGGGGTACTGGTAACACTGATTCCAGGTATCCTGAGAGAATGGTGCCACTTCTGTGGCAGACTAGTACATGATTGTTCATTAATGGTATGAAGCAGGTTCATATGGTGTATTAATCCAATGATGTGGGAGCATTAATCTGGTTCACGTAGGATCCAATCCCAATTCCAATGAAGGTTGTCACACTCTCATTATGTTACAATTAAAGTTAGTGAGTCCATGATAACGTACAAACTTAAATAGCTAACTGTTCTCACGTCATGTACAGTGTAGGTCAAAAACACATAAATAAAGGTCTACATTTCAGTGCCTTTCCATATTAAACTGGTTAAATATAAATTAATTTAATTTTACCCTGTGGTACAGTACATGAACAGTGTTAATCCTGGATGTCGTCATCTGTGTGACGAGCGTAACATGAGGCTTCTTCCTCTTGCGTTGTGATTTGTAAACCCTCGCTTCCAAATTAATCTTGTTACTCACCATATTTATTTTAAAATCTTTCATACATCCTTTCATGGCATATTTAAGTCCCACTTGAATGCTCCTCGACGAGAGGTGGTCCTTCTGTGTCCAAAGTTTATCAAAAACATCTTGAGACAAGGTTTTTACAATGACAACTGTCATTGTAAGACGGTTAGCAACTAATAGAGGTGGGGCTTCCCAAAAATTTTAACTGCCATTACCAAACTAATGCTTATGCTCTGCAAATGTCAGCTAAAATCTATGATGTTACGGTAAAAATGACTGGAAACCAAAATGCCAAGGAAGATGTAACTTGTTATTGTCCAATTATGACTGTAGTGGGGACAAAATAGAATCTTTGTGAACAAGGAGTACCAGCAAACAAAAAAATCACTGAGAGCTTCCCTGTTATATACACCAAAGACAAAGATAAATTTGACCTTCAAAACAAACAAAAAAAAAAAAACTTGATTAAACAGCAAAAAGGAGTGTTTTCCATCTGTCATAAAACAATGCAATTGCTGACAAAAAAACACGTCATCAAGAAAACTGCTGGGGAAAAAAGTTGGAAGCACATTAGAGGCCTTTGCTATTTGTGATGGCAGTGGAAAATTGGAAATGTGCTTGACAATAAACAACATGCATCTTAGCTACACCAGGAAATATCCGAAAGGCGATGTAAAAAAAAACATTTGCAAAAAGCAAAATGTATTAAAATGCACATACATTTTTATTTATCTTATTCATTTTGCACATTATTCTGAAGTTAAAAAGGCTGCCATCATAATCATTCATCTTTTTTATTTATTTTTATAACTAACAAAAAAAAAAAGAGATCCTTTTCAATTGACGTCACTTGGACTGCATGTGTGCTACTGGGTAATGTTAACCGAATACCAAAAAGCAAACTGACATTCATTCTGGCTCTGCTTTGATATGTAATGTCCACTTTTCACAATCCAATCTATTGCAAATGGATAACATTTAAGTCCTGCTTTCCAGAATTACACATTCTAGAAGTAACATGAGCTGTGAACAACAATACTCATTAACTAGAAGTGGAAGAGGAGACAAAAATGGCAGTAATCTTATCAGACTTACTGTAAGGGCCCTACTAAACTATAATCATCATGCTCATTACAACTGATGTCGATGTTAGTAAAATAAACAATAATACACACACACACACCATAAACAGATGACTAGTAGTTTTCATGTCTGTGAAAACAAACCACTCACACATACTAACTAGTGCTCACCTGGAATGTCACTTTAGAAAAGGTGTTTAGTAAACATAAATCCATAATATTCCAAAGCACCATAACAGTCTGACTTAACTGCCATATTAGTAACCTCATGTGATGGTGAGCATTTACATGAAGCTACTAAAAAGGTAAGCTCTTAGAGACAATAAAACTGGTCAAGGACGTTTACGTTTCCTGTCCCACGCATCATGTCATGAGAAAGACGGATGTGTTGCGCACTGGGTTGCCATCAATGTCCAGTTCTCGCGTGGGCGACGCTGCTGGACGCATTCCATAAATCTCTCACGAGGAGGTTTCAAGTTAAACCAGAAACGGGCTTGATTTGTTTAGTCATAATAATGTTGGCGATCCTTATTTGGACGGTTTTTGGCAGTCATTCAGACTTCTGCCCACTTAAGTTTTTTCCGTGGCTTTTCTGTTTTGTTTTTTTAACACTATAATGTCAGAGAAAACTGCCTATTTTCGACATTACACGATCATTCGGCTCCCCAATAGACGGACTAAAGTGATAGTAACTGGTAATGGTGACAGTCAGGGATTCGTGCCGAAATTCGGGGTTCCAATCCATTGCTTTTATATTTGGTCTGTACAGTGATTACCACCTCCAAAATCACTATTTTACATCTATATCTATATATATATATATATATATATATATATATATATATATATATATATATATATATATAGCCCCGACTAATTTAATGCCATTTATTTTAAATTTAATTAACGTTTAACTTACTGTAGCCTATGCCCAGCCAATTTATAACACAAGATATACCAGACTGAGTTTGCTCGATGGCAATCGGATCGTCCAAAAAAAAAAAAAAAAAAAAAAAATCCTTTATTAAGCTGAATACATTATTATACAGAAATTACCATAAAAATACGTGGATCGTGGTAGGCACCAAAAATAAGTGATTTTTATACTATCAAAAACTGGATTTCTACAGAATTCTGAGCATTCTGAAATATTTTATTTAATTAGGCTATATTATTTTAAATTACAGGGTCAAACTACGTAAATTGTCTTTAACACAACTTAAGCTATTATAAAAAGAATATAAAGCACTTATTGTCAAAAGAATCAATATACAGTCTTACCTGAAGTGCAAACGATGAGATTGGCTTGAAGGATAATAAATATTTCCCAGATTATATCCATGTTTTGTCTTCATTCCAAGTCCATTGCGATCAGAAAACGGGGATCAGTTGTAGATGAGTCCACCCAGTCTCTTTCCCACTGGACACCTTCCACAAGATCCTCTCCAAATCACACACATAGCACATTTATCTCGAGCACAAAACGCCACATTTCAAACAGGCTGAAATCCAAACAAGACTATGTTCCGAATCAAAAGGGGGTCTAAACTGATATCCTCAGTGCCAATACTTTAAGAAATGTTTCGTTGCGTCCCACAAGCCTCCATAAAACGACTTAAGCGCCCTTTCCCGTTCCAGAACAGCTTCTGTTATGTCACGAAGATGCTGGACTCCGTGGATCTGACCCTGTGAAAGGAGAGAGTACAGCTGTGATTTGACGTGTCCTCGTAGTGAGCAAGGTCGGAGCTCTGCGCGAGAGTAACAGTTTTAACTCAGCCAGGTTTAACGTGCAAGTCACGGGACCGCGCACTTGCTGTAGGGGGGCGTGCTTCCCTCGTTCACGACACTTAACAGAACACACAAGCACGGATTAATTTCCCCCTCTGCTTTCATGAAGTGTCATTAATTAAATGAAAGTTGTAAATACTTAACCTGTGGTGTTTTTTGACCGCTCCTGTCACAGTACAAAGTGTCTTACAAACAAGTTTAACGGTGAGTAATGAAAAACCGCAGCAGAAACGTCAGTGAGCACACCAAAATAATATTGGAGGTACTGTAAGATATATGCGCTTACCTGTTACTTTTGATTTTACGACAGTTAAAAACCTAAAAGAAAAAAAAGAAGAAGAAAAGAACAAAATCAAACCCCAACCCAGGGATTTATGAAAGAAATAGCTATTCAGATTTCCTGTTCCACGAGGTAAAAGACTGTACACCAGCCTCCAATGCGCTGCGGGTGCGCGGAACACTAAAACAGAGTGCGCGCTCCCGCAATTAATTGCGTGATCACGTTACCTAGGCACAGGTGGATGGAGCGCTGGCGCACAGCTGAGAGAGAGAGAGAGAGAGAGAGAAGGAGATGGGCGGAGACAGAAGAGATACACGGGTTGCCAAGAAACAAGCGTTTTTTTTTTTTCCCCTAAATTGGTTGCATGCATTTCTCAACGAGTAGTAGGCTAGCTCTGTCTGTGGTAAAGGAGTTCTTTCTTAAAAGCTAATAAGGAATATTTTAATGAGCATAATAGTTTTACAGTACAATTGGGGGAATATAGCTTCGGGAGCAGACAAGGCCAAAAAAAAGAAGAAAAAAATATTATTATATATAGCTACCTCTAACTGCCCTAATTACAAAAAGAAAAGGAAATTACTTCCATACCTCCCTATCCAAAAATAATCAATAAAGGGTCAAACAAAAATGGCTTTGGTCTCCCTACCTCCCCAAAATATTATGTACAATTGTTTTCAGTTATGAGAGCTTACAGGTCCAAACATGGGCAATCCACAATCAAAGTAAATGTGCGGTAGTTGGTATTACAATTAAGTTGGCTATAAGCAAACTAACAAACAAACAAACAATCTCTCACAGGCAAACACTCAGTTGAACACACAAATATACACAGTCAAACTAACTGTAGCAAAGTCAAGCATGGCACATACAGCAAGCAAGCAAGATGCTGCTGCATGAAGTGATGAAATAGCTATAGGTGATCCTTGCAGACCTTCTCTACAGCAGCTCCAAGATCTTCGTATTTCAATGCATTCAAGTGAGCATTTGATATGCATGTATACAAATCAATGTTTTATGGATTGCCTATGTGTAGAGACATATTTTCTGTTATTAAAGTTACTAGGCTGTATATAGTTAAATTGAAGTATGAAGTATCTCTAGCTATCAGTATTTACTGTTTTAAGGTCACTAATTTATGAGTGACAGTGATTTTGATATTCATGTATGTTACTATAGAATGATCTAAATGTATAAATCCCAAATGACATCCGGTATCGCTTGTTGCTTCCTTTTGCTTTTTTGTGGCTCATTCACAATAAAACTGGTTATGGCATAGAGAAATAAAAAGCAAGACTAGAGAGAGCCTTATAAAGAAGATTATCTGCATAAAAAAAATCAGACAGACTTGACTCACATTCTTCGTGTCCTGGAAAGTCAAGAATTATAAATGACAATTCAAAACATCAGAACATAAAAGTTTTATTTATTTATATTTTTCTATTAAAATCACATAAACAAATTTGATTCTCAAAAGTATTTGAAATGCAGCATTTACAAATCATTTTTGTCAGACTCTCAATGGTAAGTCATGATTTTCCTTTTACTAAGGTCAGTCAACTGTCATATTCCAGGGATGTCGAGAAGAGTGTAATCTGTATTTTAGATATTAAACATTTTGGTACACTGCATGGAACTATTTGCCATTTACTGGATCAATGTTAACCAGGGAAAATTTCAGTACATATTGTCTTTTATTAAGATTACCAACCAGCTATATTCTTCTATTTTTGTTTGTCTCAAAGGAAAATGAAATGTCAAATGCATCAATCACTGTTTATGCACATATCAGAGGACCTACAGACAGACAACTGGGTAGATTACTTATAATGTAGTCCGTTACTGCTTCCAAATTACATAACAAAATTTATAGTTAGTAACATAATCCATTACATTACACAAATTAGATAATATAATAAGACCACTTTTTGATTACTTTTCGATTACTTGCATAAGTAGTTTATTTCATTGATTTAAATAGGAAAATTTTGTACCAAACTCATTTAAATGTAAAGATAAAGAAAATTCTTGTTATTTACAGCATTAATAGATGCATTAAATTAATACTGCATTAAATATGACATTATAAATGTATCCCAACTTGTGGTTTATAAAGGAACTATAGGGTTGAGTTTAATGAAAAGCAAATAATCTGTTAAATTATAAACAAAACAAAAAAAATAATGATAATAAATAAATAATCATTTTAAAACAACATCAATCAAAATAAAACACTTTAAAAAAAATGATATATTTTATTTGTTTTCATGTGATTATTATCACCAGAGAACCTTGATCATGGAAATGTGACACTGAATAATTAAAATATTTATTTTTAATCTCAAGGGTACTTAAAGTAAATATATTAGGTGAAAGAGTTTCAGACGACAAAAAAAAAAAAAAAAAAAACTTTGGGAATGCCTGCATTACATATACATAAGAAATAAAATGATTTTGTGCATTTGAAAGACAAAAGCCATCCAAAGACATAATAAAACATGGATAAATAACACCTTGAGCGATAATAATAATAAAAAAAAGAGTGTTCATCAGTAGTTGATCCAATGTTGAAATACTGAGAAAACACTTGGAAAAGAAACTGAAATTATTTTTGTTAATCCAGTGGTCCAATGCTGTGTGGCCTCCCAATTTTCTGTGTAATTATAGCCACCTGACTAGTGACAGGAATTAGGGAGAATCATTAAATTGTGTATAAGAAATGATTAATAAATTATTAATATTTATTGTGTGAATAACATATAATCATGTAATCAATAAAATAATAACTGTAGTCTAATTTCAAATATTTAAAATGTAATTTAATCTAATTACAAGTACTTAATTTTTGGAATCTGATTAAGTAATCTGGGTTACATGTAATCACTCACTACCCAGTTCTGCCTACAAAGTATCAAAATTGGCTGAAAAAAGAGAGTATCATTTGAAAATCAGCCAGCAGGGTACTGTGAGAGAGGAGGTGGATTGTGAGAAAGGAAGTAGTTCATGCATCCATTTGGAGGTCAACGACTGTTTGGCTGTGGGGGGTTGCAGGGGTTTTAATCGTAGTGTGCGAGTATCTCCCTATGCTGCGGGCCAGGCCAGGCCCTGATCGATTGGAAGTCAACCTTAATTTGCCCATCACCATCAAGGGCCTCATGTCGGGAGGTTGTTCCAAAGCTGGGACACATTAGCCCTGCAAATGGAAAGCGACATACACAAGCAGGTTTAATGCAGTCAGGGTTCAGAAACCAGCTCTGGCTTGTAACTCAGATCAGTGCTCTAAAGTGGTGCAGGTAGTGCCAATCAGCATGGGATCAATGCTCTGCCGGTTCAATTGACTGCAATAATGCAAATGGAAGACACTAATTATGATCATGCCAGCGTGAACGCCAGAACGACTGGCCTGCTAATGGAAAAAAATCAAAACACATTAGGACAGCCAAATGATTTGATTTCTACTTCAGACGCTCTGCAGCAAATGGACATTGCATGCCAACTCTAGGACAGTCATAAGAGTAGCATAAACACAACCAAAACTCATTAAATATGGTTACGCTCAAATGAGACTTCTCAAAAAGACTTGTATGAAATAAACCGAGACAAGGTTTGTGCATATATTTGGCAGCCTTATTGGTAAAACAGCATTTGTGAGTGATGAATCAACACTTACAATATGACTTGTGTAAATGGTTCATTAAATTAAAGCAAGAACACGTTCATATAAAACTGTCAGTCAACATTATATATAAGGGTATGTAAATATTTACTAACATCACTACATTTGAATATCCTTCTGAAATCCCTTCTCTGCTCCATATGCACATTTAAAGGGATGGATCACATAAAAACAAGACCCTTTCACATTTCAGTTTTTCATGTTTATTTAAACTTACTTTACAGGTGTCCAAAATGGCTCCATCAGGTTTCATTTCGTTTAATATTTTCTCAGCAAACCCAAGACCTTATGTGTCACTCACTCTTAGCTCCCCGTCTCCCATGTTACTCACAATAATGTGATGTATTTGCATTCATTTGACCATGCCTATTTGCAGAAGAGGAAGTTATAAACAAGACATACGTGACCAGACTGAAAATGAAAAAAACAATATTGTGCACTGTTACTATTTTTTTTGGCTTTCAATAACAACAGTGCTGGTTGAATTTGTAGGGACAGCTCTCTTGGGTTGACAGGTATTAAGAATTAAATTGTATAATGAAAGTCATTTTTCTCCCTCTGAAGAGAGAGTGGCAAAATTATCTCAAGGCACAAGAAGTTTTTATTCTTGATTGCGCTCCTCAACCTCATTGACTTGTACTCTTGATAAACTTTATTATTTTCACATTGCAAAACCATAATTTTCCTCAAACTTTTAAATACACTGCACTACAGGTCAGTGACGGCTGGTCTATTTGTTTGCCCTCTCTGGAGTAGCTGTGTTTGTAGTGAAAAAGCTTTTTTAATAAATCATGACTCTTCCAACAATCAGCAAATTGCAATGTTTTTAAAAATACCCCTTGTGGCCCTAATACCCATCAGATTAACAGCACTAATGGGAATTGTTTCGTCTACACAAACGCCTCATTTTTTTTATGTGATTTTTGTTTTAGTGCTAGTTGTTGCTAACCAGAGGTTGAACATGTGTTGCGCAATAAAATGGTTGCCTGATGTTCAGATGCTGATTGTCCACAGTCACAGCTATGGCTATAGCTATTTGCTTTTAATCACCCCGAAGTAGGGGCGTAAATTTTGCAATAAACATAAAATATCTCAAGAACAATTTTTGAAAGGGACACAAATGATCCAGCTAAAATTGTACTTGTAAGTATATGTATACATAGAGAAAAGCAATACTACTATTAGTGCACAGGGAGACCGTTCCAAATCAGACAACGTCAAGCTGTTGTGGTCGTGCTGTGACAGCGCTCGTGTCCTTTGTAGACATTACTATCTGTCACAGTGTTGCCAAGTCAGCAGTTTTCCTGTGGAATTGTGCTTCTTTTTCACTGTTGCCGCAGGCTGTTTTTCATGTCCGCGCCGTTGGTTGAAATGACCCCATTAATGTACATTTTAACCCCCAAAATGTGATATTTATCGAGGGGACCCCACTCAAAACGTGGCTAGTATGGGCTAGTTTTGAGTAGCAATTGGGCGAGTTTTATTGTGAACACTTGGCAACCCAAAATGCACATGCATTATGTATTAAAGATAAAATAATCACTTTTATTATCCGATGTTTAAGTGAAGTGACATACAGCCAAGTATGGTGACCCATACTCAGAATTTGTGCTCTGCATTTTACCCATCCAAAGTGAACACACACACACAGAGCAGTGGGCAGCCATTTATGCTGTGGTGCCCGGGGAGCAGTTGGGGGTTCGGTGCCTTGCTCAAGGGCACCTCGGTCATGGTATTGCCTGCCTGAGACTCAAACACCCAACCTTAGGGTTAGGAGTCACACTCTCTAACCATTAGGCCATGACTTAAGTGAATAAAATAGCTGACAGCCTTACTTACTGGACTTCCATAACAATTGAGGTCTCTCTCACCGGACTTGTGTGTGTGAAGCTGATGTAAAAGAGCAAAGCAGGTATTTAGACTAAAAATATTTCTAAACTTAAAATGCATTTTTGCCCCATTTTTGTGTTGTTTTACTAATTACACAATTATTTAAAGTATAAAGCATTGTTATTTACAATACACAGCATGGTTTTTAATCATAATTTTAGGAGGGACAATCCTCAGATAGGTGGGGTCCATTTACCCCCGTCCCCTCGGGGATTTACGCCTATGCCCTGAAGGCCACCCCAACCCTACAAAGTAAATCACTTGATTTATTGACAATCTCACTATGCATGACTAAACTGGAATTAAATCATTGTGACATATTCAAAAACACATTACTTGCTTAAAATTATTTACACCATTGTTCAAAAGTTTGGGTTCATTAAGATAGGTTTTTTAAAGAAGTGTCTTATGTTCACCAAGACTACGTTTATTTTATGTGAAACACAGTGAAAGCGGTAATACTGAAATATTGCTACATTTTTGTATTTATTCATTTATTCCTGATGGCAGCTTTCAGCAGCCATTACTCATTCTTCATTCTTCATTGTTACATGATCCTTCAGATATTATTCAAATATGTTGATTTGCTACTCAAGAAACATTTCTTCTTATCAATGATGAACACTGCTGCTCATCCATCTTGAGGTTCTATTGTCCTGAAGAAACTAAATCTAGACACTGAATAGTATGTTCAAAGCATTTTCCTTTCTGAACATTATTTTAGTATAGCCTACCAAAAAAACAAAAACAAAAAAACAACAACAATGTCCTAAAAGCTTGGATATTAGCTCATTGTGCTATCGACTCCATGGAAACTGTTTTCAACTTCCTTGCACAAATAAGTTATTTAACTCTGCTGGACTCCTGATGCTCATAGCTTTTTAGAGAAATACAACACCTACAAACTAAAATGTGCTTCACCCACACACCATTTGGTCTAGGAAAAACAAGAAGCACAATGGTCTATGTATAATATCTCCATTAAAGTGTGATGTAGATTGGTCCACATTATTTATGTTTCAAGCACCAACACAAATGGCTAAAATGTAAATGAATGATTGCTCAAGAGCACTTTATGTATATAATTTTAAACCTCACAAAGGACTTATCATGCAGTCTTGCATAATTCTCAATAATTCTTTCCAGAATATCAGCTTTTCCATTAGATTAGAAAAAAAAAAGGCCCTGTTTTGGGTTATGTGGCTAGAGTGTCCCATTTCCAGCTGACAGTTCACACAGAACGGCATTAAGCCAGGACACCTGTCGTAATACTAAACATTTTGATTGATTAAACAATGAGTAGAGATTATCTGTCCCTGCCAGCGAACAGAATGGACCCAGAGAGGATTACTACCAACTACACGCAACAAAATACAGTATGAGCATTGAATCAAAGTCATAAACAGTTTTAAAAACGCATGTTTATAGTAAAATGAATGCTATCAATACTGATGTGCATGATCTGACAATCTATTATATTAAGAGGATATAAATTGAATGTTTTATACAAGAAATATGATTTTCAGACTTTTTATTCTAGTGAATATGTCTAGGTTTATTTAGGAGTATTTAACATCTCCAACATTATAGCCCAGGAAAAAAAGGTACTAGTTATTAAAGACATAATGACTTTTTAACTTTTATGTGGTGCATATTGTTAAAATAAGTTAGTTGCCACGATTAAAAATACTTTTTTATTATTGTAGTCTTTTCAGAAGACTATTAAGAAAACTTGTAGAGATTAAGAAGGCTATTAAAAATTGTTATAGACATTAAAAAGGCTATTAGAAAAACTATAGTAGATATTAAAAAGACTATTTGTCTTTTTAGCTAAATTTAATAAAACAAAATGAATAAGTAATTGAAAATGTATATTTATTATATACTGACTCATTTGCCTGAATGATTATCCCCAAGAGATGGGAGAAAAGAAGAAGAAGAAGAAGAAGAAGAAGAAGAAGAAGAAGAAGAAGAAGAAAAACATGGTATACTGATACTTTCTGAGGAGACTCCTCCTTCTCCTCTGAGAAAACAACCTCCCTGTTCCACAAGTTGATGTGCTGTAGATGAAGAATGGCCAATAATGACTGTTAATATCTTTATAGTGTCTGGTAAGTAAGAAGTCATTTAGCCTACACTTTTATTTAAACCGACTTACATTTCAGTACATGTAAAGTCCCTCAGGAGTAACCTGGGGTTAAGCGCCTCGCTCAAAGGCACAGCTGTGATAGCTCACACCTTTCATCTTGCAGGGTTCAAACCAGCAGCCTTCTGGTAACCATGCAGTCCTGAGTGTTAGATACTACACTACAACCTTATAATACCCTCAGGGCGTTTTGAATTGTCCAGTAAATGATTTATGGTGAGCACTCGAAAGATCAGATGAGGTGAAAAAATGTGGATTTTAAACTAAACTACATTTCATTAATTACTGAAGAAAAGAAAAGTATTAATAAAATAGTTCACAATGGATTATTTATTTTACTCAATATACACTACCATTAAAAAGTTTGTGTATGGCATGAGTTTTAAAAAAGAGGTCTCTTTTTGCTCATTAGGGCTGCATTTATTTGATAAAGTACAGGAAATATAACAGTAATATTATGTAGTGTTATTCCAATTTAAAATAACAGTTTTATGTTTTAATATATTTTATAAAAACATTTATTCCTTCGCTAGAAAAACATAATTTTAAGTTAGCCACTACTCAAGTCTTCAGTGAAACTTCAGAGATCATTCAAATATGCCGATTTGATGCCCAAGAATAATTTCTCAATATTATTACAGTTGTGGCTTAATATTTTTAAACCATGACTTTTTTTTTCAGGAGTCTTTGATGATCAGAAAGTTCTATCTTTGCTGAATAAAAGTATTAAATTGCTAAATGAAAATAATAATAATAATAAAATGTTATGTTTATTTTCTGGTTATTAGATAATACCATTGAATATTCTATGTTTGTGTGTGTGTGTGTGTGTGTGCGTGTGTGTGTGTGTGTGTGTGTGTGTGTATATCACACTGAGATTTTGTAGATTTTATTAATTCTATGAGGGGTTAAATAAACTCTAGGATTATATTAGCGATTATTTTGAACAGCTACAATAGTGAAACACCCAGGTTTTTTTATTTTCATTATTATTAATCACAACAAGCTTTTTGAATGAAATCTTCTTATCCTTTGTAATTATCTCCACGCTGCTGCTCTGCCTGACACTCTTTTACTTTTCCGTTTCATCAACTTGCATTTCAGCCGCCCTTTCTGCCAGTAAAGCTTATGAGGCATGTCTACTAGCAAAAGTCAGTGGGCAGGTCTGTGTGATTAAAGCTGACAGAGTCTGGTCTCCAGAACCAGGTGAGGGCCGCCTATGTAGCATTTTAGCCTGTGGTATTGTCAGAAATAACAGGGAGGCTGACTGTGTTAGATGGACACTTCCTCCCATCTCTACATTAGCTCTCACTCTCTCCGCCTGTAGATGCTGTTATGCTGCATCCCATAAATCTCTGAAACTTTTGTATCAGCACTACATTGATCCAGCTGCTGTAAATGTTTTGGAGTTGGCACTTGGAACTAATGCGAGCATGACAGTCTCCGTGGTGCTACTTCCTTTTCTCACAGCTCCGTCTGATTTGTTGTCACTGCTGACTAATGTTTCTGTGTACTGGAAGTGATGCAGGGTTATATAATCCGGTGTCAGCCGATGCCATTTACAATAAAATAAGAAAGACATGCTCTGAATAAAGTGTTGTCCATTAACAAATCTTTCAAGCACACTAATGGATATGGTTTGTTCAATGCGAGATGTATCAGAGCATCTCTAATCCATGGATGTGGTAATGGAAATCACTCACAATGGAGTATATGTATGAATTTAATGGACTCAGCCTGTTCTGCGGGGAGACTCCAGTGTTTTGCCTAACACTCCACCTCCTCCCATCCCATTTGGCTCTCTGTCTTAATTAATTTATGAACCAATCAAAAGTTGTGCACTGCAAACATTGTTCAGTGAGACAGTGCCGAGGTAAAAACCTTTTTTTTCTCTTTCTCTCTCTTAGGTATATTTGTAATTTCCTTAATTATCCAAAGAAAACATCATTGTTTTGCACATAATAACCTTAGCCCAAAGCAACACATTGTCTATGGATCTTTGAAGCTGTCTGCTTGATACTCATTAGAAACATTTACTGGCCAATTAGACTTTGCCTTTAATTTTGATAGTACATTTCAAACCTTCAAGTGCACCTGAGAAGTTCCAACATTCAAATCATTAGTTTTATGAGCTTACACAATTCAGAAAAGTAATACAGATGTTCTTTCTGTTCATTCATTTTATATAATTAGGGCTGTCAATTTAACATGTTAATTTGGTGTGATTATTTATGGAAAAAAAATAAAATAATGCACCTCGCCCCAGCCTCTTATATGCCTCGAAAATACAAGATATGAAGGCACAAAAATGCCCAAGTATGTTTTTTTTGTGTATGTGTATATAATCTAGTTTAACAATATCACACAAGCAAGAGTGCTGTTTTTTCCAAATTAACCTCAAGACTGCAAATGTGATCTTGCTCAATTTTGACAACAAAAATAGTTCCAAAGCCTCAGCAATACTGTTGTGCCCAATCAACACACAGCAAAACACTCACTCATTAGGACTATATTTCGGAATTAGAATATAATTTAATAATGTAAAATATAAAATAGGATATAAAATAATTTCATATTTTTTGATTTTTTTTTTTAATGAAATTCCGTTTTTTCAAAAAATTCATTAATGTCATAATTTACACTCATGCCATCTCTGAACAGTCTGTGTGTAAATGCACCTAAATGCCAGCTTCTAAAAACTAAAAGTTTATGTTCCAAAAGTTTTTGTAAAAAACTCTAACTACTGAATCAAATCTATTTAATGCTTTTATCATTTAACACAATAATGACTTTAAATGATATTTTGAGAGGTAATTTCTCAGCCCAAACTGATAAGCAATTAATTTATTCATATTTCATTAGATTAACAAAATTTGCCCCCAACTTTAATATATTTACATTTATTTTTTTTATTATTTAAGAGCCTTTTGTGCATTCATTCATAGCACCTTAATATTGAAATACTGCACAGAAAATTTAAATAAAATTGAAAAAATCATTAATTATAGACTGGTTTGCTGGAAGTTTCACATTAACCTCCCTTTCAACATCACAATATTGCAACGAGCCATCTGTGGAATTAGTCAAAAAATTATTATTATTATTTTCTTAGTATTATTGGGTCTATTGAAAATATATTGTTGCCTTTGTATGGTCCCTCACAAGAGGATCATCATATTTCAGAGGCCAATAGCATCAAAAATAACTTAACTAGAATTCAGAGTTTCCCACTACTGTAAATACAACATTTACAATTGCATGATAATTTATGTTTTTCATTCAATATTTCAGACTCCTCTTAAAGACTGCATTTTTACACCTGTCCATTAAAACACATTAGAATGGTGACTTTGCCATTGTAATGACACTTTATAGACAAATGAGTGATAATTACACAGCAACATTTATCAGTTTAAAAAAAAAATATATTAATGGTGGCAAGGTTTTAGCTGTTGGGGTCCTTCAAATATATAATAAGAACAAAGAAACATGCTTAGAGGCTCCCTGGAAAACAAACATATCAGACATAATTGCTGAACTTCACACAAGGATACTTTTCCACCCCCAAGCCACTGTTTCATAAGGTGTTATGTCACCCCCAACCTTATCAGACAGACTCATTATGCATCATACATTTCCTCTTTTAGTCTCTTTACAATAAACATATCGAATGTACCCCTTACTTTACTGAACCACATTTTGTTAGAAGTCTGGGATTATCTGTGGCAATGCCTCTCCGCAGGATAAATGAATTCAACATCACAACTCCCGTGAGCCCAACAGCAGAGACAGAAAGGTATTCCTACCCAAGGGACTTTGGATTTTAGCAAGCAGAAAAAATAGTGTTTACTAACTTTTTACAGAAGAGAACACAAGCTGAAGATTATCTTCAAATCCTTAATGCAAAGGCATTACCTGGTGGTCTGGACACTTTTGCCTCTCTCATGACTGTCAGCATATTTCAGAACAATTTTCAAAAGCATAAAAGAGAGATTATCCCAAAAACAGGAACAATGGAAATCAGGCAGTTTACCAATTCTGCTGATGCACACTCCCATGAGACAGCCCTCTGTGGCTGACAAAGCCCCCCATAGGGATGAAACAGCCCTTTAATCTAAACTTGGTGGTAAGTGTTTAAAAGAATAAGGGGATCAGCTGTCTTTTTCTAGTTCAATAGGAAAACTCAAGACAGCAAAACTTCATCATACACTTTAGACACAAAATACAAACCGATGTATGACTTTAGATTTTTACATTCGCAGACAGACAGTGGAATTCAAAACAAGACCATCACAGATGGACTTCTGGGATTTGATGACTTCTGGGATTTAAATCCACTACTTTCAGACAGAAAGAAGCCTGACGACGAAGAACCAACAGTTATTCTGATATCACTGCTGAAGTAAATAGCTTCAGATAAAACCCTAGTCACAGACCTGTTAATCATACCCAGACCGTTAGGCTCATTTAATTATCTCTGACTGCTCCTGATGTCAGCAAGTGGAAGATTGTCTGCCATTTCTCAACAAACTAATGGCATTAGAGACACCTTCTCATTCAACAATAATTACTCTCTACATATTATGAGAAATTATATTTGCTACGATTCAACTTGTCATTTGGACATTTTGAATTTTGAATACTACGTGCATTGTAGTAGAGCAGTAATTATGGTTTACATCATTTATTATGCAAAAACACCCTTTTCTTACATTGAGAAATTAAGAAATAATAGATAGATAGATAGATAGATAGATAGATAGATAGATAGATAGATAGATAGATAGATAGATAGATAGATAGATAGATAGATAGATACTGTAGGTAGAAATATGACAATGACAATTTAAATACTACATTTATTGCTATGAATTTATAATCAATTAATCAAAACAAATGTAAAAATGGAGTAACAACAACAACAAAACTGAAGTAGAGCAACTGCAAGAAACTTGTTTGATTTCCAATATGTGCTAATTGTTTCATACTGGGTTGCTATTCCTGTAAATAGGATATCAAAGGGAGGACAATATTTTCATTAGAGAGAGTTTTATATATTATTTATGTGACTTTACAGAAATAGTGTTACAGTAGTAGTGTAATTCAACAGGGAGTCCTGTGAGAGGAAATGCATACATATTTTTCTCCACTGCCTGGATGCCACACTCATACAAAATATCAGAAACTCATTAGACCACTAAGATATACAAATGCAGGAGAAATCCAAGTCTCAAGAGATTTGGCTAAGATACAGTTTTGCTGCATTAATCCATATTATTCTCTGTATGATGAATAATAAAAAGGGAATACCCATTACTTTTTCAAGTTCATTTCTAAGTTTATAATTCACTCTTATAGACTGTTTATATCTGAACTGCCCAAACCAAGAGTACCATCTCCACAATGCCTGATGATAGGCTTTAAAGGGTTAGTTCGCCCAAAAATGAAAATTATGTCATTAATAACTCACCCTTATGCTGTTCCAAAAATGTAAGGCCTCCTTTTATCTTCGGAACACAGTTTAAGATATTTTAGATTTAGTCCGAGAGCTCTCAGTCCCTCCATTGAAGCTGTGTGTACGGTATACTGTCCATGTCCAGAAAGGTAAGAAAAACATCATCAAAGTAGTCCATGTGATATCAGAGGGTCCGTTGGAATTTTTTGAAGCATCGAAAATACATTTTGGTCCAAAAATAGCAAAAACGACGACTTTATTCAGCATTGTGTTCTCTTCCGTGTCTGTGTGAGAGAGAGTTCAAATCAAAGCAGCTGGATTTCCGGTTCGCGAACGAATCATTCAGTTCACCAAATCAAACTGAATCATTTTAAACGGTTCGCATCTCTAATACGCATTAATCCACAAATGACTTAAGCTGTTGACTTTTTAATGTGGCTGATACTTCCTCTGAGTTCAAACAAACCAATATCCCGGAGTAATTCATGTACTCAAACAGTACACTGACTGAACTGCTGTGAAGAGAGAACTGAAGATGAACACGAGCCGAGCCAGATAACGAACAAAACATTGAATCGTTCACGAGTCAAGAATCATTTCTGTCAGACGCGTCTGATTCGTGAACCGAGGAGCTGATGATACTGCGCATGTGTGATTCAGCGTGAAGCAGACCGACACACAGAGCGTCTGAACTGATTCTTTTGGTGATTGATTCTGAACTGATTCTGTGCTAGTGTTATGGGTGCGGGTAAACCGAAGGCTTGAATCAAGGGCAATCATCGCCAATGACGCCATTACGTCGAGCGCAAAAGAACTGGTGAACCGTTTTCTTCAACCGGTTTATTGAATCGAACTGTCCGAAAGAACTACTGGTGATCCGAACACCGATGCAACCGGTTCTTCACTCGTGAACGAGTCAGTCTATTGTTCGTTATCTGGCTCGGCTCGGTGTTCATCTTCAGTTCTCTCTTCACAGCAGTTCAGTCAGTGTACTGTTTGAGTGCATGCATTACTCCGGGATATTGGTTTGTATGAACTTAGAGGGAGTGTCAGCCACATTAAAAAAAGTTAACAAGTCATTTGTGGATTAATGCGTATTAGAGAAGCGAACCGTTTAAAATGATTCAGTTCGATTTGGTGAACTGAATGATTCATTCGTGAACCGGATATCCAGCTGCTTTGATTTGAACTATCTCTCACAACAGACATGGAAGAGAAGACAATGCTGAATAAAGTCGTCGTTTTTCTATTTTTGGACCAAAATTTATTTTCAATGCCTCAAAAAATTCCAACGGACCCTCTGATGTCACATGGACTACTTTGATGATGTTTTTCTTACCTTTCTGGACATGGACAGTATACCGTACACACAGCTTCAATGGAGGGACTGAGAGCTCTCGGACTAAATCTAAAATATCTTAAACTGTGTTCCGAAGATAAAAGGAGGCCTTACATGTTTGGAACAGCATATGGGTGAGTTATTAATGACATAATTTTCATTTTTGGGCGAACTAACCCTTTAATGTTTTCCTTGGAGAAACAATGTATTATTACAATCTCCTGACTGACTGGCTCAATTAACTTTTCCGAGAGCAATTCTCTAGGCCACAGTGGCAGCTGACAAGTCTTCAAATTAAGAAAAAGAAAAGAATACATTTGTGGGAACCTCATATGTTGCATATTATGATAGACTTTTATCTCAAGTCATTTGCTATTGGCACATTTTGAAATGTATGTAACACAGAAACATACATTATTAACATAATAACAGAACCTAAAAAAAAAATTTTATATCACGAGTATCATTTATATCAGATGAATATCATTTATATCAGAGTAACCCAGTCCTTTTGTGATTCTTCAAAGACATAAACAGAGAGAAGTAGTTCCGGCTACGATGTTCTTCCACAAGACGCAAGCAGTTCTGTTTATTAACCGCTAGAGCGTCAAAAGTTACCTACAGCAGCTTTAACAACTACCTTATAAACTATTAATAAGCAGCAAATAAGAAGTTAACTGAGGCAAAAGTCATAGTTAATGGTTAGTTAATAGTGAGAATTGGACCCTAAAATAAAGTGTGACCAAAAACACTGACAAAAGTACATACGTATACCCTGACTTTATTGGTATTTTAATAATTTACTATATGTGTATATTGAACTTGATTCTTTATCAGATGATGCTTCATTAAGCGGTATATAAAAAGTGTTTCTGTTGCTCATGAAAACGTTTCTGAAACATCTGTGTATTTAACAAATATTGCATTTTATTCATTCCATCTGTGATAGAGTATGCAAACCACTGAGCAGCAGAAAGTGTTCGACTTGATGTCTCCACTTCAGTTCCAATCCCGACTGCAAGCGGCTACTCTCATCTATCAGTATTTTAAAGTCATGGCCATTTCATGTTTCTAGTTAAGCCAAGGATGTTTTTGATTACATTTGTTTGTGTTTTAAATAAACAAATAAACATATTAATTTGAATCTCATGCAATTACTTTAACAGCTCCTATTAAACTCCAGGTTGTGGTAATTTACTGCCCTCCTGGGCAAATTCTAGCCACCTTCCTAAAGGAGCTGGATGGGCTTCTGTCCTCATTCCTGGAGGATGGCAGTCCACTTTCAGTCTTTGATGACTTTAATATTCATCTGAACAAGCCTTATGCTACACACTTCCATTGACTCATTGCTTCATTTGAGCTCAAACGACTTCTCACTACAAACTCGCACAAATGAGGCAACCAACTTAATTTACACACACAATTGTATTGCAGACAACATTTTGGTAGAACCCCTACATATCTCTGAACATTTTTTCATTACATTTAAATAAAAAAAGTATTTAAAGAAAATCTCCCTTTCCCCCTCAAATCTTTCCTCTGTAGTATCCTCCTCTCTTTTCTCACCTACCCATTTATCATTCAATTCAATTCAATTCAATTCAAGTTTATTAGTATAGCGCTTTTTACGATACAAATCATTGCAAAGCAACTTTACAGAAAATTAAGTTTTTCTTCACATGAAAAAAGCTTGCTGTTCTCTCCATTTTTGCTGTGTTTATTTTGTCACTGAGAGGAAAGAGTGCAGCACATATGTACATATTCATATAAATGTTGCTTTCATCATATCGGGCATCATCGCTATGTTCGATAACAGATACCGCTGCTCAGGTATTTTGAACTTAATTTCACTCCTAAACAATGAAAAAGAACTTTGTTTTTTATTATTTATTATTATTATTATTATTATCAATAAAATGCCACTGACAAGCATCATGTGCTTATTTCCATTTCTTTATAGATTTAAGCCACTGAATATTCCCATGAATTAATAAGTGGGGTGAGAAGTCCTGCCGCTGCTTTCACAGGTTAATGGGATTATTGAACAGTAATCCCCCAACTAATTTCTCCTCTATTGTTTCATAGTGTGTCCCAAAAGAGGATTTGTAATATGTGTAGCACAATGTCTGTTTTGTAATGAAGATTAATTGTAGCACCCTTCACATGTAAGAGATCTCATGGGGAAACATATCACAGAAAGTACAAAAAAGACAAATCTCTCGTCTAGGTTGAGTGTAAAGGGAATTTGTGTTGAATCTGATGTATTTACTTGTGTTTACTAATCTTGAGGGTGAGGAAACAAGCTCCATCAGCACATATCAGGGGCTGGATGTGTTTTCAGTGATGTACCGTGTTCTTCAACAGACATTTGGGAAGCGATTTCACACTCAACGTTTGTATTTGCACAGCGAACACACTGCCTCCTCTAGGGAACACACACCTAGCAGCTTCCACAATAGCAGCAGGAAACCTTGAGCTTGTCACGAGCTGACTTACTGAAAGCTGCGGTAAAAATACAATCAGCACTCATGACAGGTGGTGCATGTCTAATTTATTTTCTCTGCCCTAAAATAAACAGGCCTACATCTTTCTGAATATTCACTTCTGAAGTCTTCGTGGAAAAAATGCTATATTGTCTAGACAGGCCTTTTGAACTGCTGGGTACAGAATAGAGGGCAGCAGATAAAGCAGTGTCGATCAATCTTTACAATTCAAAATCAAGTGAGAACAAAACATTCTAGGTAGTGTTTCCTAAGTGCAGTCTGTTTAATCCATGTTGTTTGCTCTCCTGTTACAATTAAGTGTCCAAACCGCTGAACCTTTGCCATGCCATTAAGCAATGTCATCTTAATTAATCAGCAAATGGATGGCACCAGTGCTGTGGCCTACATTTAGATAATTTACCTCATCTGTATGTTCTTATATCACCCAGAATCTAAAGAGGCAACTTTTATAACGTTTTAAAGAAACATATAGAGATCTTTTATGTGGACCTAGTGCCTGCTTTTAAGAAATTAGAGACAGGTGGCTTTTAGCAAATGGAGCAAGCTTCCCACTAGACCATCTCAACCAATTTAATGACAGTATTTTACTCTTGGTAACTTGACATTATATATTAATATGCAAACCTGCCTCAATCATTTTCTGTTACATAAAAATGTAAGTATATTTTTGCATTTGTTTGTTTGTTTAAAAATATATACACAAATGTATATCTGTTTCTGTTTTAAAGTACTCTACAGTGTTGTCACAAGTTGTAAATGAATGTGCAAGTTTTTCCAGTTATTTTAGCTGTATAAAACTGTCTGTTATGCTGCTTGACATCGCAAACTGGTATTTGTTATAATTCTTTTATTATTATTATTATTATTATTATTATTATTATTATTATTATTACTACAATTATAAACATACTGGTTTGTAGTGCAAATAGTCCTGTTATTCTTCTAGTTACCTAAAGCAATAAATAGCAATAAAATTACCTATAGCAATAAAAATAAGGTGGATAAATATAATGCAAATGAGTTTAATTTTGCATTGAGCAAGACATTACAATCATAGTTTGTCTACTCATTAAAAAAAATATACATATATATTTTACAAATAACTTTAAAGGGGGGGTGAAATGCTATTTCATGCATACTGAGTTTTTTACACTGTTAAAGAGTTGGATTCCCATGCTAAACATGGACAAAGTTTCAAAAATTAATTTGTACGTTTGAAGGAGTATTTTTGTTCCAAAAATACTCCTACCGGTTTGTCACAAGTTTCGGAAATTTTTTTTCGAGTATGGCTCTGTGTGACATTAGATGGAGCGGAATTTCCTTATATTTGTCCTAAGGACACGTCTGCCAGAAGAGCGCGTGCTCCCGTATAGCAGAGCACTGAGAGGCTGAGCACAGATTCACTGATCAGAGCGAGAGCGTCGCGAAATGTCACAAAAGGAGTGTGTTTTTGGTTGCCAGGGCAAGACAACCCTGCACAGATTACCAAAGAAAAAACAGCATTAAGGGACCAGTGGATAGAGTTTATTTTTACAGAGCATCAACGGAGTTGTGCAAGTGTTTTTGTTTGTTCCCTGCATTTCGAAGATGCTTGTTTTACAAACAAGGCCCAGTTTGACGCCGGGTTTGCACATCGTTTATTTCTTAAGGATAATGCAGTCCCAACGAAAAAGGGTCACGATCGTGTGTTGGAACCGCATGCGGTGAGTAAAACTGCTTCAAATATCTCTGTGTTGTTAACTTAGCTATCGGCGCGTAAGCACATCAAGTAAACAACATGCGATGTTGTCATCAAACTGCACTTTCCACATGTACAGCTTAAAAAAAAAAAAAAAAAAAGACGACATAAAGTGGAACTTAGTCATTTTCCAAAACCGCTAAGCAAATATATACAGTTTTAGTACATACCACATAGAGACGTCGTTTGCTGATGCTGCTCTTGTTAAATTTCAGCCTCTGGATCTGTGTCACAGCTTCCAGACGCTCTCAACGCAAAAGCCTACTCGCGCTCGTGATTCTTTAGCTCCGCCCACACGTCACGCATCCAGCCTGTCGTGTTTTTCTGGGAAAAATCGGTACAGACTATCTTATGAATATAATAAAACTAAAGACTTTTTGGAGTTATGAAGGATGCAGTACTACCCCCCCCCCCCCCCCCCCCTTTAATTATTTTATTTTATTTCATTTTATTTTATGTGCACAGCCTATATGGTCTTGCAGCTATATTGACACCTACTGGCATGGAGCTTGCGGCATTATGTTAAAATTTAATTTTTGATATTCCTGCTATACGGTATTTGCAGTCATTCAGATTATTTTTTTCTGCATATCAAAATCTTAGATAACAGTGAAATTACTGGGGGAAAAAACAAGCAGTATTCAGCTGGTAATGTGACTTTAACATGTCCAGCTCTATGGAGCTCTGATAGGACTGATACGAGTCTTAATAGAGTTTTAAAATGCAGTTATTAATAGAAAGTTTAAGAATGACTTACATTGCCTACATAGACTGATTTATGCCTACAGTATCTAGGTTGGAAAATTTGTTTATTTCCTAAATGCAAATATACCTGGTTCATTTTTTACCCAACAACTATTTTACCATTTTCACTATCTTGACCTACTTACGGTGCAAGCAATATTTCTCGTTTATCATAAGCAGATGATATGATATCCATTTAGTTCCATATTTGGATCGCGTGTAAAAAAACAGATGGACTCACCACGGCGAGGACCACCATACTGCGGATGCAGTCCGCGTCTATCTCATTCTCTCTGTTTTCTCCAGGTCTTCGTCTCTCTCAGAGTCACAGTGACATTTCATTAGTCACTTTCTCCAGCTCTGTCAGTTGCCTGATTAACACAGAGGAAATGAGAGGATGTGAAAGGGAGGTGTGATTCTAAAAAAGTATGTGCAACTTCCACACTGTCAGGTCAGTCAAGAGTGCCGGTGGGCCATTAGATCTGGTGTCTGACCTCAGCGCAGACTTAAGATCTGATGGGAAAGCAGCATAGCAGTTAATGACATTTGTGTAGATCAGATGGAGGTTGGAAACAGGTTCTACCACAGAGTGACAGAAGAGGAACAGACTGTGTCATTTAGGCTAAACATATACAGTAATAGTCCAACCAAAGCATTTCTTCAGAACCAAAGTGCTTTTGACAACCAAAGATTCAGCTTCTAGTTACACTCAGTAATTGATTTCACCGTTCATCTTCTCTGTTCAATTCTGTTTTAGTTCCAGTTTCACCTTACAAGACTTCTACAAGAGAAAATCTTATTACTGTAATTATTTGCTAGGAGCGAAACAGAAATTGAACATATTTGTTTTTCTATATTGTTATTATTATATCCTGACTATTTGTGTCCTGCCTTTGGCATAATCAGTTAATTGCTTCCTTCAATTATATCAGCAGCAAATGAATGCAGCGTTGTTTTAAACTAACAGGATTCAAAATTACGCTTTGTTTGAATTGAACTAGTAGTGATTCATTAATAATTCCCCAAAGCTTCAATTTAAGAAAAAAGAGAGCTAGATGTTTTGAACATACTTCTTGTTTCATTTTGTAAAAAGTCATTGTTAATTTGCTCTCAGTGAACTGGGAAATGAATTTACAAATGTTGATGAAAACACCATCTTGTGCTTTGGTTTCAGATGGGTGGAAATCAAGTCAATTATCTAGTATAATGTAAGATGTGATTTTTTGATTTTAAAATTAAGGAATGAATCTACAAAAGAGGTAATCGTTGACTTAATGGCAAGTCTGCAACATTTGTCTTTTAACTGATAGCAAAACATATTCAAATTACACAGTGCTGAATATCAAATTCAAGCACAACAAATGTGAACAAAATTTTATATATATAATGATATATGGACATAAAAGGTAGCTGTGGGAGGTAATTTTTGCTAAGCAAGTTACATTATTGGTTTATAATATTCTTATAATTCTGGAATTTTTCTCTCACACACATCAGACACGTTGTCTTGGAATACCATCCTTTAATTATTAATGTGGACCTTCCAAACTCCTAATATTTTAAAACCTCTGAATGAACAAGGCTTAACTTGATGAATGAAATATACACAGTTTGGTAGACAGCCAATATGACTGAGAGACTTTGACCTAAAATAACAGTGCATAGTATTTACATCAAAACCACATGCTTGACATATAGGGCCCTATTTTAACAATCTAAACGCAAAGTGTAAAGTGCATGGTGTAGTTGCACTCAGGGCGTGTCCAAAGCCACTTTTGCTATTTTAACGATGGAAAAACTGTTTGCACGCATATGCGCATGGTCTAAACCTGTTGTCCCTTAATGAGTAATGGGTGTTTTTTTGACGTAACGTGAAATAAACCAGTGTCTCATCAACCATTCCTGAACACTGAACACACCTATTTTTAGACCAGCACGCCCATGGGCGCAAAAATGAGCGCAAATGGTTTTGATAATTAAACAACGTGGCACTGGATGGGAAAATGTGAATGGCGCCGGACTGAAACTAGCAAACACACTTGCGCTGCGCCTTGCGTCGCATTGAACTTGAATTGTATTATAGGGCCCATAATGTGTACAATCTCTAATAGGGTTTAAAATGACATAAAATTAAATAAGATAATTAATAAACTAAACTAAAATAATAATAAAAAAACAGGTAGTGGCATTCAAGGAAATAATAATAATAATGTATATTTTATACTGCCTTTTTACAACTCAAGGACACATCATTACAATAATTATTCAAATTAAGACTTCTTTCACCCTGGACCATAAAATTAATGTTAATTTAAAGTGAATTGTTTATTATCCTGTCTGCATCCTAAAGACATTTAAAACTTTTTTAAACAAGTTGTTTTCAAAGCAATTTCCAAGTTTGTCCTGACAAAGTAGCAATCATGCGGTCATTTAATTCAAATTCAGGTTAAATTTGAAAATAATCAGAATAAAAGCATTCTCAGTTTAATTTTGAATGCTGAACAACCCTAGCATACCTTGACAGTTCTAATTTAAATGTTGAGCAATCACACCTGCATCTACACAGGGAAAGATGCCAATCTAAGCAAGCACATGGCCATGAAACATTAATTGTCATGACGTGCCATCCACTGCCATCAAAGTGTCTAAACTAAAGAAATAAGAATATGTTACTTGTCAAGATATTCATGTCTAGTTAACCACATAATCATCCACTTAAAATTTTGTGTAAAATTAGCTTTCCCTTCTTAAGATCAAGGATTCAATTTTGATGGTGAAACTTCCATTCATAGACCCTAGGCACCAATATAATGAAACATTGCAAACATGTAATGTGGATCCCAGAGCAAAAATATTTATGTTAATCAGATGAAGTGTGAAACAAACAAATCGATAGTCATTTACAAGCAAACCTGAGTTGCAGAGTCCTGTGAGAGGATAAGAAGCTAAGGTGATTATACAATTACAAGCTTTAAACTTAGAGCTTATCGCACTGGAGAAACGAAATACTTCATTCAGTGTCTTTGCTTTATTCATTTCTTGACTTCAGGTCAGGCCTCTGCAGTCACCATCTTATCATCTCAACTGTCAATTATTAAATCCCTGTAAAGTTGAGGAAATTGAATGGCCTGACTTTGCTGTAACATTATTCTATTTGTATGCCACAGATAGCCTTTGAGGACCAAATAGCACTTTCATTCTTGTTTAATGAGTAAAACTGAGGAACCTGATATTACACCTGTAGATTTTATCATTCCTATACGGACACATAAAATAAAATATCATATTTCCAGAACATGAGTATTATGCCTCTCGTCTAGGGAACGAAAAGGGCATAAAGAAGATAGAATTGGTGCTGGATTTCCAACAAGTTAAATGAAAAATCACTCTGGTCAGGGACTAAACAATCACACTATTCATGGGAATCAGAAATTGTTAGTTTTATTAAAGGTTATGAGTAGAACATAAAGAGCATCTCTCCGGGGTGGCCACAGACCAAAATAACATGCATGACATCTGCAATGCAGCAGCTGGTCAATGCCCCTCACGTTCGACAGATTCTATGACCTAGATTTGCGAGTCACTCGTGGCTCTTCTGTTTTCTCATCATAGCTGTGCTCTTCCACACTAGGTAGAGATTTGCAAGTATGGCAATGTGGGCATACTCATTCTCATACTATTTTCCAATGCAGTTCGAGTTCCTGAAAGGGAACATCTCCAAGTTACCTATGCAAGCATGGTCCCCAAAGGGAACTTTTGTGCTTTTATAGCTTCCTGACGTGACGTCACCTGTAGATTCCTGAAGAATGTTTTTGAAACTCAAAATGGGTAGAGCGGGCCGTCGCCATCTTGGCAGCACGTCACTGAGCTTAACTCCTTGATAATCAAAAATGGGCAAAAAGGCAGGAGCTAGTTGATGAAACCTTGCCCACCTTGCTTGACGGCAGTGACAGCAGCGGCAATCCACCACACAGTTAATTATGCAGAACTTTAAGGCTTAATATAATTTAAATGGATGAGTTATAAAAAAAAATTCACCCCCCTCACAGTTAAAAGTAGAAAAATTTGCTATATAGACCAAAACCACTTTTTGTACCAGGCTGTTTTTTTGCTCTGCTGTAAAGTTGTGCATTTTAACATGGGGAGTCTATGGGACTGACTTTTTTTTTTTTGGAGCCAGCCTAATTAAACTATGGTTAGTGTTATTTGGGTACCATGGTTTAACTGTAGTGACTGTGATTATTATTATTTTTAAAATGTACAACCATGGTTAATTTTCATAAGGTAGATTGTAAAAGTAAGTTATACATTTTGCAATATAGTCTGTTCTTATTTGCAGCATGCTTCTGTATTTGTTTTGTGAGTTTTTGTAGTGGGTTTCTGTATTTGGTCACGTTGCGAAACTAATCAGCAGCACGTGTGTTGTCAAACTGATGAAAATGCAATTTGCTGGTGCTTTTTCTATCTTCATGTGTTTTCTTAAGTTGCAGCGCATTGAAAGTGAAAGTGAAAGTGAAAGTGAAGTGACATTCAGCCAAGTATGGTGACCCATACTCAGAATTTGTGCTCTGCATTTAACCCATCCGAAATGCACACACACAGAGCAGTGAACACACACACACACACTGTGAGCACACACCCGGAGCAGTGGGCAGCCATTTATGCTGCGGCGCCCGGGGAGCAGTTGGGGGTTCGATGCCTTGCTCAAGGGCACCTAAGTCGTGGTATTGAAGGTGGAGAGAGAGCTGTTCATGCACTCCCCCCACCCACAATTCCGTCCGGCCCGAGACTAGAACCCACAACCCTTCGATTGGGAGTCCAACCCTCTAACCATTAGGCCACGACTTCCCCCTATTATTGAGCTCTCTTGGCCACCATATAATTAACCTTTATCAACATTAATAATATATAAAATACTCAACTATTTTATAAAATTGTTTGATACTGGTTGAACAGCAGTGTGCCTTTGAGTCTCAAAACAGCTTTTTTGATCAAGGTTCAAAGAGAGGGTGGAAAATGGTCATGTACTAACAGTCACATACAATGTGAATATAATTTAGTATAAGTGGACTTCAGGGGGGAAAGAATGCTAAAAAATGTATGATGTGGTCCTTTTAATTTATACAGGAGGTTGACCTCATATTCCATCATATGCCATCATCTGTATCAAATGCTTTGACTAAACCTTATTTAACATCATAAAATCAGGCCATTCTGGAAATGAATGATCAAAGGAAAACTTGAATGGGCAAAATCACCAGTGCAAGATTCCAGCGTATCATTTGTTACATAAAATATATTTATTTAAAGACAAATGAAAGGAAAAAGTGTTCAAAGATGTGAAACATTCACTTATTGAAGAGGTTAAGTTAGAAATTACTACGTTACATCGAAGTACAACTTATGTGTAATGGTATATCAAAGATGAAGATCACAACTTGAAATGTTTTTTTTTTTCAATGTATAAATGCAATGCACCAGTAAACGTTCTGCTACATAAATGCAATGTGAGTTTAACTACAGTTAACTGTTTATGTTTTCTAATAACCTTTATATCTTCCTCACAATGATCACCAACCAGTGCCAGATAATCATAGACCCCCTTTAGCTTCCACTGAAATTGTATTTCTTATTTTGCCTTTAATAGGCCAAGCTTGCTCGATTATGTCTGGTATAAACCGACTCTGTTATACAACATTGCCTTGAACAAGTTTGGTGCTTATTGTGTCTCTTTTTTCTGTCTAATAATTACAGTTTTGTATTCAATCATGTCAGTCATCCCCCCCCACCCCCCAAGGATTAGCCAGAGGTTTCAGGCCCTAAATAGAAGAAATATAGATAATAAAGCATTTCTATGGCAGGTCTTGGAGGCAGTCAGCAATTTTATTACATATTCCTAGGATACTAAACACTAAACATTTCCATAATCTTCACTTCAGAGCAGCACAGTGAACAGACTCATTTTTTTTTAATTCTCATGGCTTTATGCAAAATAGGCTGATATAAATAAATGTATTTGAAATTGGGGTAAAACACATACCGCACACACGATGATGGGATCGACTGAGCTCTCCGTGAGTCAAAGAGCATCAGTGTTGATGGGGAGCCGGGATGCTACTAAGGCACAGGTATACGCCATAAATGGAGTCAAAAGAGCATGAACAAAGGCAAGAAAATGATTGAAATAGACCATTCTATCTGTTCTGACATATTTCAAGATCTTTAAAGGCTCTTTTCCATTACTAATGCAATATTATTCCTCCCTGCTACCTGAAGCTGCATATGATTTCACATGATTACATAATATGATATGTGATTGCTGCATATATTTGCTCCTGACAGTGAGGTATGACATATGTGATACTGAATTTATATTACTCACGTCTACGATCATTGCCGGTAGCATTCGGCATCAGGAAACAAACACACACTGGTTATCTCCCCTCCTCATTCACTCTCTTTATGTTGTAACTCTTTGATGACAGTAAGCATTGTTTTTTTCAGCATTATTACACAGGGGAAATGTTGTGAGCACAGGCCCCATGGTTTGGAGTGACAGAGTTGTCTGCCACTCAAGATTACAGCTCAATAAAAGTGACATTTACGATCGCTGTCAACAAAAGAGCTTCCTCTATTCAGCCAGGACAAACCTACATTTCTCACTGGAGGAAAAAAGACCAGCACTGAGCAGGTGCCCCAAGCAGTGGACCCCACAGTTACTTAGGGGCCTGGACACACTTCATAAATCATTTTAAGAGACACTGCTTAACTATTTCAATTACAAAAAATAAATTATATTAAAGTAAACATAAAACTAAATATTGATAAGATTAAAATCTTTGCCTTGCCAACTAACTAAAATGCATAAGTTTAAGTTGAAGTACTAAAATGATAAAATCTAAAACTCAAACTAAAATAAAGATAAACAGATTTTTTTTCCAAAGACACAAAACAAAATGAATAAAACTTATTTAAAAATTTAAAGAAAATTAAATAAAAGTTTAAAGAAAATCAAAATAAAAGTTAATTAAAATAATTAAATATGATAATAGTATGTAAAAAAATACCAAACTCTGTTAAAATTATATATGTTAAAATAATAATAAGAACAATAATAATAATAACAACAACATCTACAACAGCAAAGCATTTTAACAGTATTATACTGTTCATCAGTATAAAAGGATCTCCATCACTTTATCCAACCCAATAATTTCATTACTGTTATTTTTATTATGTTATTTTTTTAATCATCTTATACTACATACAAACATACATGTTCTGTTGTTCTGGAGCCAAATGGGTTAAATTTACAAGTCCCAGGAAGAGCAAAGTGCCCCCCGTACTTGATGATCATGTGAAACTGAGTACTGTGTTACTATCTGCAAGTCACTGTGGTTTCATTTGCATCCATTTTTATATCAGTATCATTAAGCTTACTGCCGCCACGCAGCACATCGCTATCTACATGTGGGCCGTCTTCCCCCACACAGACTCACAGGTCAAACAGTTTCAGCATATGATGAGATCACAGTGACCACGAAAACACAATAATTTACTTTGGTTGATTCTTATTTTATTCAACTAGTTGTTAGCCATTTAACATGTGTTTCAGTTTATAAAAAGCTTTTTAAATAACCCTGATATTAAGATTACAGATTGGATTGTGTGTATATAGAAGATGTTTGTCAAATAAAAGAAACTTCTGCAGATGACTCCTAAGAAATAAGCATTCAAATAGTCGCTGTGATCTACTTACTGAAATAGATATGACAATCAGTTTGAGAGATTGTCTACAGATGGATGTGAATGAGGATCAGCGTTGCATGTTGCCAAGAGATGTGTGTGACAATCATACAGATAGAGGCAGTGAGAAACACAGTGAGGTCCCCAAACATCTCCACAGTCTTTTAACCTGTCACACTTCATCTGCTCACTATGTTCATTCATGAATATTGCAGTTAAGAAATGGAATATGACTGGGAAGTGCACTGTGGAAGGTTTGAACTGTGTCCCTGAGGTGTTACACCCACTCCTGCCACCAGTGGTCCAATTTAAGCCTCAAATTTCATTTGTCCTCATATAGACATGATGGTCAGATGAGAGGGCATGCCATAGACTTTGTGACATTTTTTTTTTCTTCTGCTTCTTCTGTTTAAATGACATTTAATTTAGCATTTTTTCAACAAAATGCAATTCTGCTATAATCCATATTCATTATAAAAAGAGTTTTACAAATGTTTTATTGGATGTAATATCACTGTTCATCATACTTTCAGGAATATCAAAACAGACGCAGAGATATTATACAGAGTGGCAGCTAAAGCTATGTAATTCAATAAGATTCGATCAGGCATGACAGACCTCAATACCACAGAAAATGTGTATTTCACACCTTGTACAGATATCAGAGGTATAGTTCATTCCAAAATTAATGTCATTTACTCACCCATTCCTTTCCACACAGGGATCACAGGAGTGGTCAAATTGTTTTAAAAGGACACATAGAAGAATATATTTTAAGTTCCTTGAAACATTTAGCTTTGAATGAAGAAAAACAACTGAATTGTTATAAAAAAAAATGTTTACAATATATATATATATATATATATATATATATATATATATATATATATATATATATATATATATATATATATATATATATATATATGATAAATAGATTTTAGAAATAAAATGTATTTTATTTGAAATACATGCCTGTGCAAGTGCATCTTGTGCATCTTGATACTGTAACGTTCTTAATATGATTTTTGTAAAGTGCTTTCAGAGGCGATCAATGTTTTAACAAGCATGTTTTAACTATTTTTTTAAAAGCTTGAGATTGATTTGCATGTTGCCAGCTTGTACACAGAAAATGTGTTCAGGATTTACCACAAAGTCATTTACACACAAACACCTCTCATGCTTTATAAAAGGGGGATCCTCGTTCACTTATCCTCTCTAACAGGGAAAGCTGTTAGAGAGGATAAGGATCTCATCCAGCATTAATCCCAACACTCAACCTGGCAGGAGAGCGGGAAACTTCGCCAATTTATTTCACTATTGTTACTTTTGATTTAATGCTCATTGTACAACTGTTTCTTTGATTATTATTTTTGTTGTATTGTATTGCTCTGTTTCTTTCTTTCTCTCTTGCTCCCCTCTTTGGTCCGCTCTCTCATAGGTTGATGCTGTGGTGTCAGTGCATAATTGGTCATTCTATTAAGAGGGATTCTTTTATTTAATATCTCTTTTTCTTTTTTTCTAGTCTCCTTTTTGTTTGTTATGTTGGCCTGTGGCCACCCCTAAGAGATGCTCTTCATGTTTCACTCATAACCTTTAATAAATCTAACCATTTCTGGCTCCTGTCAATGTTGTGATTGTTTGGTTGCACACCAGAGTGATGTTTCCTTTAACTTGTTGGGAATCCAGCACCCATTTTATCTTCATTATGCCCCTTTTTTATCCCTAGATGTGGGCTGTAATAATTGGGGGCTCGTCCCTTCATTCCCTATTTATGTGTTTTGTGTTTGCAGTGTGTTTCTTTATTTGGTTGTGTTGTTAGCTTTGCAGCGCGTTACTGTATCTGGTTGTGTTGCGAGTCTTTGCAAGCGCTTTTCAGTATTTGTTTGTGTTGTGAGTATTACAGAGCGCTTCTGTATTTGGTTGTGTTTTGAGTCTTTGCAGCACGTTTCTGTATTTGATTGTGTTACGAGTCTTTGCAGCACACTTCTGTATTTGGTTGTGTTGTGAGAATTTGCAGTGCATGTGTTGTCAAACTGATGAAGATGTTTTCTTAATTTGCTGCTGCCTTTTCTATTTGCATGTGTTTTCTTAAATTCAGCGCATTGAGCTCTCTTGGCCACTGCAGAATTGACCATCTCGCCCCGATGTGATCCTCCGGTTGCCACCATTCTGTCGCGGGCAGCGCATCAGCCTCAGTGGCACCCCCATTTCACTTCCAGGAAGATGACTAAGCATCCCTGACATGGGCAACTCAGAGATGTGGGAGACTGCTCTTCAGGAGATAGCGGAGACAGCACCACTCCTTCCCCCGGAGGAGGGCTGGATGGAGAATCTTCAGTTTATGTTTCTATACCCACTTTTTCAAAGAAAGAACAGTTTCCCATTCCTCTGAGTTGCAAGGCTCGTGTGTTGATGATGAGTGACGCAACGACTTTCCACGCGTCTCTGGCCAGTTCCTCCGGGAACATGGGGAGTGTGGCTATGATGACTCAGAACACAATGCTTTCTGGGCCATCCCACATAACTCCCGATCACTGCACCACTGCGGGTAAGTCGACTGTCCCTTTGGTGCCACTTTTACGGAGTTTGGGAGTGTGGCTGGCTCATTAGGATGGTCTGGCTTGGTTATTCAATTCAGTTCACCTGGTGACCTCCTAAGTTCAATGGCATTCTTGAGACTTCGGTGGCAGTCCAGGACGCCTCTGTATAGTGTGAAGAGATTGCTGTCCTGCTGGCAAAGGATGCCATCGAGCTGGTCACTCCAGCCGAGATGAGGACAAGGGTTTTACTTCATCGTACTCAAGAAAAGCAGTGGACTTTGACCTATCCTGGATCAGGCCCTGCACAAGCTCCATTCAAGATGTTGATGCAGAAACGCATTATCAAATGCGTTCAGTCCCAGGACTGGTTTGCAGCGAGCAACCTGAACGATGCATACTTTCATGTCTCAATCCTCCCTCGCTACAGAACGCTTCTGCAATCTGCATTTGAGAGTCAGGTGTGGCAGTACAAGGTCCTCCCCTTCGGGCTCTCCCTGTCCCCCTTGTCCTCATGAAGGTCACGGAGGGCGCCCTTGCCCCACTCTGGGAAGTGGGCATCAGAATCCTCAACTATCTCGATGACTGGCTCATTATGGCCCAGTCCCGAGAGGAGTTGTGCAATCACAGGGACTTCGTGCTCCAGCAATTCAGTCAGTTGGGGCTTCAGGTCAACCGAGAGAAGAGCAAGCTCTCCCCTGCGCAGAGAATCTCTTATCTTGGTATGGAGTTAGACTCTGTGAGTATGACGGCATGTCTCACCAGCGAGCGTGCCCAGTCAGTGCTGAACTGCCTGAGTTCCTTCAGAGGCAGGACAGTGGTACCACTGAAATGCTTTCAGAGGTTCCTGTGGTAAATTGCATTGTCACGCCACTCGTGTTGCTTCATATTAGGCAACTTCAGCACCTGAGATGGGCATGGTGCCACGTTACACATTGTGTCATCATCACACCGATGTTTCACCACCTATTCAGCCCCTGGTCAGGCCCTGCCTTTCTACGGGCCGGTGTGCCCTTAGAACAAGGGTCCCGGCTTGTTGTTGTCACAACAGATGCCTCCAACATGGGCTGGCGCATGACATGCAATGGGCAGGCAGCTTCAGGGTGCAGGACAGGTTCCTCAACTGCTTTGGCACATCAACTGTCTGGAGTTCCTGGCAGTGCATCTAGCTTACGGCAGTTTCGGCTGCTGTTGCTAGACAAGCACGTATTGGTCCGCACGAAGAACACTGTGGCTGTTTCGTACATCAACTGACAGGGCGGTCTATGATCATGTAGCATGTCTCAACTTGTCCGCCATCTCCTCCTCTGGAGTCAGACGCGGCTCAAGTCACTGTATGTGGCTGCCATTGCAGCCCATCATGATGCTGTGGACAGCCGGTCCTTGGGGAGGCATGACCTGATTGTTAGTTTCCTGAGGGGTGCCAGAAGATCCTCCTAGGACACCCCTGATTCCCTCCTGGGACCTCTCTATTGTTCTTGCTGGATTTCAGAGGGGTCCCGTTAAGCTGCTGGATTCAGTTGAGCTTCCTGTCTCTCAAGACAGCACTCCTGTTCGTGCTCACTTCCAACAAGAGGGTCGGGGACCTCCAAGCATTTTCGGTAAGTGAAGAGTGCCTTGTGTTCGGGCCGGCCTACTCTCAAGTTGTCCTGAGACCCCAGCCTGGATACATGCCCAAGGTTCCCACCACTTCCTTCCGAGACCAGGTGGTGAACCTGCAAGCGCTGCCCCTGGAGGAGGCAGATCCAGCCTGGGCTTTGCTGTGTGCCATAAGAGGGCTTCGCATATACTTGGACCATACCCAGAGCTTCATAAGCTCTGAGTAGCTCATGGTCAGCATTCGAAAAATGTGCTTTAACAAATTAACTTTAACTTTAACAAATTAACTTTAACAAACTAACAGCGTTTAAAAGAACGGCGTTAGGTAATGACGTTATTTTTTCAGTAACGGGGTAATCTAACTAATTACTTTCCTCATCGTTATAACGCGTTAACATTACTAGATGTTATTCCAAACACTGCTTTTATAAGGTATTTGAACAGCCTATAATGGTAAAAATCCACTCACTCATTTTTTTTTATAATTCCAAAACGAGATAGTCAGTAAAAGTCCCTCCCATTTGTGATGCTCTCTGCCCTTTTAACATATAAACAGCTCTGAACGAGAAGCTGCGGTCTGCCATTACTTTTCTCTTGCTGTAGCTGTTGGAGATACAATGTCAGCGCCAAAGAGCCATTAAAAAGTGTTGTGTGTTGGGATGCACCAACAAACATAGGAGTCTCCATAGACCACTGAGGATACATTGGTTAACTTTCATTTTCGATGGAAATGTCCCGTGAAAAAACGGAAAAGTTCTATACTTTGTGCTAAAATTTTAAACCAGACTCGACTGCCTCACAAACACGGGTCAGTTCAGTGCTGGAGCTGTGCATAGATTGCTTCTGAAAGAGGGATCGATACCAGCGTTTTGTGCACAAACGGCCAGACTCCAGACAAAGTAAGCATCATGCATCATTTTTTGTTTTACAAAAGAGATTATTGGATCTCTGTCAGGCTAATGTTGCAATGTTTTCACTAATGCTTCTTTCACATGCTACCAGAATGACCATGAATAGGAATGTGGAAGATAAAAATTGTGTTTGGAAGCAATGTGTGAGGTCAGTAAAATGTACACCGTAACATCAGTATGCCCGTGAGCTTGAGCTCTTGAAGCTCCGCACTCTTCTGAGAAGGGCATAGGTTTTTACAACAAAACCCTACTGCTGACATTAAAATCAATCTGAGGCAACAGTGTAGCCAAATTCCACGGACTTGGCAACACTGGAAGGGAGGCAGGAGCACCAGCTCTTTTTCAGTTAAATGGGACATACACATAAACAGAGCATTTTGGCTCATACCCTAAAAGTGGCAATTTCAAGATGCTACAGTATATAAAATTATTTTTGTATTTTGAGATAACACTTTTTTTGCATAAATCTTTTAATCAATCTCAGTTCTGATCAAAACTACCAAATGTTTTTAAAAAACCCAGATTTTAACATATTTAAGCATATTTGGATTTTTTCAAATACAACAAGGTAAGTGCACAAATGTCTTTCTCACACTCTATCTTTCTTTCTCTTTCTCTCTCTCTCTCTCTCTCTCTCTCACTCACACACATACACACACACACACACTATAATTTGCTGTTATACTCCATATACTCCATATACAAGCTAGAAACTTTTTTTTGCACAGGCCTATCTAAAGGGTTAATGATCCCACCTAGTGATCAACTGTACAAATAAAATGTTTACCTCTTCCCAAGAGGGAAAACCACAAACAATCAAGAATGCATGATTCCATGGTGTCATGGCTTTGCAATCAAAAAATTTTGTTATAATGGAAGTGAATGGGGCAAAAACAGCCACAAACCATAAATGAGGGAGAAAAAATTAAAATCTAATGTTGCACAAAAACTAACAATGCATCAAAGCCAATGTTGTGACTAATCTTTGACATGCCCAAGACAAAAGACAAGATAAAAAAAAAAAAAAAAAAATCCAGTCCACAATCACTTTTTATATATAAAAATATATATAAAATATAATCAGTGACAACATTTATGAACTTAGTAATTAAAGATTTACAATCTTGGATTAAAAAAAAATAATAATTATCTGTATAAATTTTTACAGCAGTTCAATTTAGTGGATGTTTTCATCCACGAACATAGCGAAAGGGTAGTGAATTTGACCACAGTGTATTGTTAAGTTTTTTGAAAATGTTCAAAGCATTTTCCCAGATGTGTGTCAAAATAAGATTTGTCACCAAAATCTTTCATTTGCTGAAACACAGAGAAAGTTGTGGCCAAAATAAGATTTAACTTTACCCCCTAGAGGACAAAAACGTCCCCAACAACGCATAAGGGTTAAATATACAGTATATAGTATATTGACTACTATATTTTACAAAATGTACACTACTTTCCAAAAGTTTATCTTAATGAGTGCTTTCTCTGTGCTGTGAAGCGGTCGAAAACCAGATTGAAAATTGTTGAGGTATCCATTTGAGTTTAAGTATTTGTTCAGCTGATTAAAAACTACCATTTCTATAATTTTGCCTATAAAAGGGAGATTAGATATTGGTCTAAAATTGCTTAAAATTGTGTTATCAAGATTGCTCTTTTTCAGGAGGGGCTTAACAACTACAGTTTTTAAGAAGTTTGGAAATGTCCCAGAAAGAAGTGAGGCGTTCACCACTTCTAAAAGATCTGCTTCTAAGCAGTTAAGCACACTTTTGAAAAAAGATGTGGGAAGTGTGTCAAGATAGCAGGTTGACAATTTTAGGTGCTTCACTAAGTCTTCCAGAATTTTGCTATAAATTGCTTCAAAAATAGACATAGTATCTTTTTTGATATTGTGGCCTAATCTGTCTGGCCTCTGCATTACTTGAGGATGTGCTAATCGCCTTCCTGATATTGATGATCTTCTCAGAAAAGAAAGAAGCAAACTCATTGCATTTGCTGTCTGAAAGCATTTCACTGGCAATCTGACTTGGGGGGTTTGACAGTCTCTCAACAGTGGCAAAAAGAGTACAAGTGTTATTTAAGTTACTCTTTATAAGGTTTGAGAAGAAATTCTGTCTAGCTGTGGCTAGTTTCATATTAAAAGCATGAAGGCTGTCTTTATAGATGCTATAGTGAATTTCAAGTTTTGTCTTCAGCCACATCCGCTCGGGTTTTCTGAATTGTCTTTTCATAGTCTGAACTGCTGTTGATCTTTTCCAAACTGATTTCTGTCTGTTTTCTTTCTGACTATTATTGGAGCAATATCATCAATAACATTCTTAATTTTCGAGTTGAAAGAATCAAGGAGAATATCAACAGAGTCTGCAGAAATGCTTGGTGTTAAATATATAGCCTCCATAAATAGTACATTTGTGTTCTCGTTAATGTATCTCCTTCTGACAGAGACCGATCTAGATTCAGTTGTAGCAAAGATCAAAATATCAAAGAAAATACAGAAGCGATCAGATCTATGCCCTTAATGACAATGGATGAAATGTTTAGACCCCTACTGATGATTAGATCCAGAGTGTGTCCACCTTTGTGTTGGGGTCCATGCACATGCTGAGTCAAGTCAAAAGTGTTTAGAACTGTTATCATTTATTTTGTAGTTTTGTTTTCCGCATCGTCTATGTGAATATTAAAATCCCCTGCAATAGAAAAACAGTCAAAATCGGAAGAAATGATAACATTTCTGTGACCTCTTCAACAAAGGCTGGAGAGTATTTTGGAGGCCTGTACATAATAATGAACATTCATGGAGCACCTTTCAGCACAATGCCTAGATATTCAAAGATGTCTTCATTGAGAGACATCTTTAAATAGAGCAGCTACACCTCCACCTCTCCTAACAGTCCTGCAGACACTCATGTAAGTGAAGTTAGGAGTGGCTGCTTCATTGAGGACTGCTGCATTGCAGCTGTCTTCTAGCCATGTTTCATTTAGAAACATAAACTTCAGATTGTTTGTGGTTATAAAGTCATTGATTAGAAATTATTTATTTGTTAGTGAGTGGATGTTTAAAGATGCTAACTTGATGGCTGTGCTTTGTGTCTTTACAAAAGCAGCATCTGGCACTGAAGATTGAAGAGAAAATTGATGCTGGAAGTTCAGCTTTCCCATCTTATGTTATATATATATATATAAACTCATTTTATATTGTAATAATATGTCATAATATAACTGTTTTACTGTATTTTTGATTAAATAAATGCAGCTTTGGTGAGCATAAGATACACAGTGGCGGCTCCAGACAATTTTGATTGGGGGGGCAATGGGGGGTTCTGGTCTTTTCAAGGGGGGTCTCATGAAAACCAACAAAAAATACAGTGGACATGGCTAATAACTGCATATTACTGCTACTAAACAAAAAAAACACCTTTGCAATGTAAACAAATGACAGGCTACATTTGTTATTCATATCCTTCACACTGCACTTTCATGTCAGGTATATTATGCATTTTTATTGCATTGATATTTTTACATTTATTTCCAGATAGATATTATTGAGTTTACAGGCTAAAGTGGTCTTTCTGTTGTAAACACTGTTGCTATTGTAGAAAAAATATTTGCATCACATTTAAAATATAATTATATTTTAATTCATTTCTGAATTGTTTTTATTTTTATAATGATAATTCAGTGAATGAGAAAATCTGAATAAGCCTTACCAGTGTTGTGATAATTATTTTTACGTGTTAAAAATAAATAAGTACTGTAATATAATAATAGTGTAGTCAAATAACATAAAAAAGACCAGACCCCTCGATGCCTGTGAAACTTTTCTCCCTCAAACAGCACGCTAGTGTTACTTCTACACTACAGGCTACACAGCAATATAAACAACGTATCTGCATGTTCTCACATCACATCGTTCTTGTAAAATAATAATAAGTAAATAAACATCAAAATCACTTCGCTGAGAATGAAACACCACTTACCAGCTGCCACGATGTAGCAATTAAAAAATGCGCGTGCAGCATGAGGAATCTTCCTGGTTGGATGAGGTCGTAGTCAGGTGAACGGTCATCATGTTGGTCATTTTATTTACGGCTAAATTATTATTAATAAATTGTACTAATATTATGATTGGGCGTGGGCAGGCATTCACAAAAGTTTATGTTATTACAAAAAAAAATTGAGGAAATTTTGCTTTGACAAAGGGGCACTTAAGGGGCAAAGGAGCAGGTGCTCAAGTAAACCGGTTCTTTCGGACAATTCGATCAAGTAAACCTGTTGAAAATAAAAATGGTTCACCGGTTCTTTTGCGCTAGATGTAATGCCGTCATTGGCGATGATTGCCCTTCATTCAAGCCTTTGGTTTACCCGCGCTTATAACATTAGCACAGAATCAGTTCAGAATCAATCACCAAAAGAATCAGTTCGGTTCAGATGCGCTCTGTGTCAGTCTGCTTTCACGCTGAATCACGCATGCGCAGTTATCATCAGCTCATCGGTCCTCGAATCGGACGCGCCCGACAGAAACGATTCTCGGTTCAGTGTATGAATAAATGTTGAAATAATTATTATATATTATCGTTCTGCGTAGTTTGAGGAGAAAATTTTTTTGGATCTTTATCCCGAATATATATATTTTTTAATCAGGAAGAGGCTGGGGGGGTCAAGGCATTTTTTGGCAGGGTCTTGAGACCCCCCAAGACCCCCCCTGGCGCCGCCAGTGAAGATACATCACCTGCCACTTATTGCCTTAGTTGAGGAAAACATATTCTCCACATCTACACTGTTTTGGCTCCCCCAGCCTTCAGTTCTCCAGGCTATTTTCGGGTCTTATAACACACTTATGTATTCAGTCAAGACAGCCAGTGCCCAGTATGACAGGACTGACGATCTGGCCAGACCAGTCTGATCATGCTAATGTGGCATCTGTCAAAAGTATGACTTGGAACAAACTGCAGACTCACCACTGACTCTAATACGCATCACCATGAGACATCTTGTGAGCCTGAGAATGTCGACCGACCATGGAGCCATAAACAGAACTTCCCAAAGCATCAAAATCATAATAGTTACTCCATGCATAAACAAGAATTTTTGCCGGCTCTCCAGGCTATTTAGAATACCTCTCAGCATGTGGTGCTCAGATTTGTCATTGTCAACACATCCTATGACAGATGCGAGTTAAAACTCATTACGGATGGGTCATCGAAAGGTTATGAAGTTTCTTATTGATATGCTAGGCAGCCTTCCTCAGCCCAGGAGTTTTTAGAGATTAAATTCAGAAGGTGGAAAAACCTAGCAGGCGGAAAAGGCGTGAAGACATCTTATTTCCTGCTCTTGTCAGAGGTGCAAACATGCATAGAGATAATGCACCTCTCATGCATTAATGGATGGCTTACAGACAAGAGATGAGATGTAAATCAATGCATCAACAGTCGCCAATAAATCAGAGCCATCGCAAAGTGATATCTTACCGCTGACAGACAGGAGTTTGATGGCCCCGCTGGAATGTCAAGCGGGGCATATTTACTTTACTCTCCCTGTGAAATCAAGCCCCCTGCACTTTTGCCTGTGCCATTGAAGACATTGCAGGCTGAGCGGTGAGTCCAACCGCTCGGATGAGGCAACAGTCTTGTCTAGCCACATCACTGCTCTCAGGTGCTCACAGGCCCCTTGTGGAAATTCTAAGTACTCACCATCAATCAGAGGTGACATCTGAGTCATAGATGGAGATTCTGGAAGAGGAGGATCTCCTGATGAAATACAGCTGCAATTGTTACCCTTTTGCTGTACTGTCCAGCTGATAAATATTTGCCCTCAAAGCAATTATTGATAAAGCATTACTGGAGACCTTGCTGTTAAAAATTACACAAATGTTACCACCTTGAGCTCTGTTTTGATCTTCTCTTGTAACATGAGAGTCCATTTCACACCTCAGTCTTTTGGGTCAGGTGTGAACAAGAGCCAGAGTTGATATTCCAGAAAGCCATTTCCTGAAATGCAGTTATATATACAAACACAATGAATGATTCAATGAACAACCATAGCTTTCTGAGCCAAATGTATCAATACCAGTGTAACCAATGGCAGTTGTATTATACCATCTAAAAAAAAGTACACTATAAAAAAAACTGTAGATTTAGATAGTACATGCATCCAAAATCGCATACTGTCAGACATTTTTTTCTCACTGCTGTTTGTGTGCACTTGGATGGGTTAAATGCAGAGCACCAATTCTCACCATACTCTGCAAATGTCACAACTTTTACTTTCACTTTCACTTTCATTTACATTTATATTTACATTTACATTTACATTAAATCGTTTAGCAGACTTCTATCTTAAGCGACTTACAAATGAGAACAATAGTCAATCAGACTAACAAGAGAACAACAGTATACAAGTGCCATGACGAGTCTCAGTTAGTCTAGCACAGTGCACGTAGCTAGGGTATTTAATTTTTATTTTATTTTTTATAATAGAATATAATAGAATAGCTAAGTGAGAGTTTTAGAATTAGTTGGTCAGGTGCTGGCGAAAAAATATGTGTCTTTAGATGTTTTTTGAAAATGGCTAAAGACTCAGCTGTTTGAATTGAGATAAGGAGGTCATTCCACCAGCTTGGCACAGTCCAGGAAAAGGTCTGTGAGAGTGATTATTAGCCTCTTTGGAATTGCACCACAAGGCGCCGTAGCTTGCAGAATGCTTAAGTAAGCTAGAACTAGCTAGTTTAAGTATATTGGTGCAGAACCAGTGGTTGTCTTGTATGCAAGCATCAGTACCTTGAATTTGATGTGAGCCACTACTGGTAGCCAGCATAACCTGATGAGGAGAGGAGTAGCATGAGCTTTTTTGGCTCATTGAAGACCATTCTTGCTGCTGCATTCTGGATCAGTTGCAAAGGCTTGATAATACATGCGAGAAGGCCCGACAAGAGAGCACTACAATAGGCCAGTCTGGAACAAACAAGAGCTTGGACAAGAAGTTGTATGATATTCTCTGACCTGAAAGGTCTAATCTTCTTAATGTTGTATAAGGCAAATCTGCAGGACCGGGCAGTTGTAGCAATATGGTCTGTGAAAATTAACTGATCATCAATCACAACTCCTAGGTTTCTGGCTCTCCAGGAAGGATTTTTATGGTTGACGAGATTTATAGAGCAGTTGTGCTGAAACAATAGGTTTCATCCAGCTAGAAATGTCTCTCACACAGGTTGCAATGTGAGCAGCTACCGTTGGCTCATGTGGTTGGAATGAAAAGTAGAGTTGAGTGTCATCAGCACCGCAGTGATAAGAAAAGCCATATTTCTGAATGACAGATCCTAATGATGATATGTAGATGGAGAAGAGAAGAGGTCTGAGCACTGAGCCTTGATGAACCCCAGTAGCAAGAAGTTCTGACTTAGAAACCTCACCCCTCCAAGACACCCTGAAGGACCTACCTGAGGGGGAGGACTTGAACCACAAGAGTGCGGTTCTTGAGATGCTCATCTTTCTGAGGGTGGACAGGAGATTCTGGTGGTTAACTGTTTCAAAAGCAGCTGACAGATCCAGAAAGATGAGTTCTGAGGATTAGGAAGCTGCTCTTGCCAGTCTCAGGGCTTCAGCATCCGAGGGCAGGGCAGTCTCAGTTTAGTGGCCACTTTTGCAGCCAGATTGGTTGCTGTCTAATAGGAAGTTATGTCCAAGAAACATATAGAGCATGTTGAAAACAACTCATTATAGTGTCTTTGCAATGAATGGAAGAAGGGATACTGATATGTAGTTTTCTAAAAGTCTGAGTAGGTTCTTCTTTTTGAATAAGTACTTAGAGACAATTAAAAAGTATTTTCTACATACTATGAATGTGTGTAGTATCATTGTAATCTGTATGTACTACTTTCATCACGTTGTCACTGCCATGTGACCTACCAGCTTTAGTTGGGTCACTTTACTGTCATTCACAAATCCTGTGGCCTCATGAAATAGTAAATTGTTAACTGAATATGCACTTCTTAATCTCTCCAGAAAAAGGTACAGTAGTCTGGAGAATTTTTCACTGGTGTTTTATGAATACTGTGAATTTGTAGCAACACTGCATGTATAAATGTACAGGTGCATCGCAATAAAATAGAATGTCATAGAAAACATCTCAGGTTGTGAATATAACCATGGTAGGGGACGAAACACTGCATCCTCTAGGGGGCGCTATGGGGAACACCTCGTCTTGACCCGTGTCTGAAGCATACATTGAAAAAAACACCAAGAAGTTGGCCGGTGACAGCCCCTGACATCAGTACCTGTGCAACTATAAATAAGCACCAGGAGAACACCTCATCTACTTCTTCATCTGTAGCTTGCATCCAAAGCATGGCAGGGAGCTAGAGGATGCAGTGTCTCATTCCTTACTCATGTAACCATGGTTACATTCATAACCTGAGACATTCCCTTTCAAGGGAACTTCAAACTTTGTCCTCTAGGGGGCACTATGTGGAACAGTATACCCATGCTGCTATCCTGAGGGGAATGCAGGCCAGAATCATGGCTAGCACTAAATACCAACTCTACCATTTACATGGGGGTTGCCCCTGGGACGTTAGATGGCTGTCTGTGACATCATCCCTTACAGCCAAAGGCTTAGACTACATACCCAACTTACCTGTTATGGCCTCGACCCGGGGTGGAGTTCAAGGCTTGGAATCCCAAAACAAGAGAGGGGGCTGAACCTACAGCCTGATCATGAGAATCAGAAGGGTAAGAGTACTGCAAGCAAGCCAAAAACTCAGTGCATCAGAGAGGAGAAGGGCCTACTTTACGTGATGCTGCTGGATGCCAGGTCCTTTGGAAAAAACAGAGAACTCAACTCTCATCTTAGAGGAGATTTCTCTGGTACTTTCTGGTAGAGGGGAGCACTGCTAAACTACCACGAGAACAGCCCCTGGAGCGAGGAATTCAACTCCTCACAAGGGGAGCGAACTCAGGCTTTTAAGGCGAAGCACCAAGCTCACAATAGCCCTTCATGTTGAGGGAAGCGATGCTTGAAGTGTCGCGATGTGGAGGGGCGGATGCCATCCATGAGGGAGCAGAGGAGTCTGTGCTGTTCGCTAGGGGGCCGGAGCCTGCTGCCATCTGCCTGAATAGGGAGGACCAGGGAATGGGAGACTCCTGACGGTTGCCCAAAACCAGAGGAGCCTTCGCCGTCCACCAGGTGGTGGAGGATTGACGTGCTGTCCACCGAGGGTCGTCCGGTGCCATCGCCAGGCACCACGGGGGAGTTCACCTAGCTGGTGGAGGGCCGAGCGGCAGTGTGTCTCCTCTTCCTTCCATTTCCTCTGTCCAACCCCCAGGTTCCTGCAGGTCACCGTGAGCGGTGTTGGGGGTATGTGACAAGTGGGACGGGGCTGAGAGACATGGGAATGGAGCAAGGCCAGTGGAGTGATTGGAAATGAGCGACACCTGCTACACTCACCGGTCTCGAGTCCCACGGAGGAGATCGGAAGGATATAAAAGAGGAGCGATGACAGTGAAGGACGAGAGAGGACCAGGCGACAGTCGTCCGCGAGGGGCTGTCACGCTGTTTTGTGTTTATTTGGTTATTAAAGTTTTCATTTGATTGTCCGCCGGTTCCCACCTCCTTCTTCCTGATGATTGTAAAGATTGTACATTTTTACACATGGATTTTAGAAAGTGTTTCATCGTACACACTCACCACCATATGGTTTTCAGAAAGTACACAGAGCTTAGCATGTGTCCTTAAAGCTTCCTAAGCATCAAAGAGTTGCCTAACGCAACGTTGCCGAAAGCTCTAATTTACAAACTTCTAGCATCACCTAAGACAGCATATACAAGAAGACTTCTGTAACTGCCACCTCCACTTCCCGCTCGATGCGTCAGCAAGCGACCAGGAAGCCCCTCAGGGTGACCTGGCTGGACATCCAAGAAAATTAATTGCAGTGCCGTGCCGGGCCTGATGATCAAGAAGGATCCCACAGAAACCTATGATCTGGCCGCCTTTATTTTTTTAAATGCTCACAAATGCACGCAAATTGCCCCCCCCAAACATCCAACGCTGAGATTGTGTGTGTCATCAGGTATCCAAACAACGATGACATGGATGTACACATCCTCTAAACGTTTTGGTAGTGCCTGCTTTTTAATGTTTTTTTTAAGGTTTTTAATGTTTCATTAAAAAAAAAATGTAAGCCAAAGTGCAGCTTAAACAAAAGGAAATTACTGATAGGGAGAAATTTCACATCAGACATGTTCTCATTGTGACATAAAGCGCAGCATGTATTCAGCTCCCGCGGGAGCTAAACACACTCTGCCCACTCACTAGATTATCACAGAAATCAAGCGCAAGCAAAAACTGCTGCTGCGTATGCAACGCTATTCTTGCGAGAGGCGAATGGACTCATGCAAATGTTGCCACAAACTCGGGTAAATAGTGAAATACTCACAACTCACATCCCCTCTGAGTCTCGCGAATGCATAAAAATGCACGGCAGAGTGCATCCAACTCCCTCGAGAGCTGAACGCTTGCACTTGCTCTTCACTACACTCACAAACACCACAGTATGCGAGCCTTCTGAACTGCAGGTATCAGAGCAAAGCCTCTGGCGAGAAACATGCACTCCTAGATTTTGTACGCTTCAGACTAAATAGTAAATGAAGACGAAGAAGAGGATGACATGTTCTCCCAGTGCTTATTTATAGTGGCACCAGTAGTGACATCAGGGGCTGTCGCCGGCAAACTTGTTTGTGTTTTTTCAGTGTATGCTTCAGACATAGGTCACGACGAGGTGTTCCCCATAGTGCCCCCTTGAGGCCGCAGTTCAAAGTTCCCTTGAAAGGGATCTTCAATTGTTTTAGTAAATCAACTCAAATTGTGAAACATGTGTATTATATAGGTTCAGTGTCTTTGGTTCTTTTAATTGTGATGATTTTGGCTCACATTTAACAAAAACCAACCAATCTCAACAAATTACAATACTTCATACGATCAAAAAAAAGAAAAAAAAAATGTGTGAATTTGTTGCCCTTCTGGAAAGTATGTTAATTTACTGTACATGTACTCAATACTTGTTAGGGGCTCCTTCTGCTTTAATTACCGCTCATTTGGCATGGCATGGAGGTGATCAGTTTGTGCCACTGCTGAGGTGGTATGAAAGCTGAGGTTTCTTTGACAGTGGCCTTCAGCTCATCTGCATTTTTTGGTCTCGTTTCTCATTTTCCTCTTGAAAATACCCCATAGATTATCTATGATGTTCAGGTGTGTTTAGTTTGCTGGCCAGTCAAGCACACCAACACCATCAACTTTTAGTGCCTTTGGCAGTATGGGCAGGTGCCAAATCCTGCTGGAAAATGAAATCAGCATCTGGTCAAAGGCTGGTCAGCAGAAGGAAGCATGAAGTGCTCCAGAATTTCTTGTTAAATGGGTACAGTGTCTTTGGTTTTCAAAAAACACAATGGGCCAGCATACCATCACAGACTGTGGAAACTTAACACTGAACTTCAAGCAACTTGGGCTATGAGCTTCTCCACCATTCCTCCAGACTCTTAAGACCTTGGTGTTCAAATGAAATACAAAGTTCTTCTTCTCCTTAGCCCAGGTAAGACGCCTCTGACGTTGTCTGTGGTTCAGGAGTGGCTTAACAACAAGACAACTATAGCCAAATTCCTTGACATGTCTGTATGCCTTGACCCCAGCCTCAGTCCATTACTTGTGAAGTTCACTCAAATTCTTGAATCGATTTTACTTGACAGTCCTCATAAGGCTGTGGTTCTCTCGGTTGGTTGTGCATCTTTTTCTTCCACACTTTTTCCTTCCACTCAATTTTCTGTTAACATGCTTGGATACAGCACTCTGTGAACAGCCCGCTTCTTTGGCAATGATTGTTTGTGGCTTATCCTCCTCTTGATGGGTGTCAATGATTGACTTCTGGACAGCTGTCAGATCACCAGCCTTCCCCATGAATGTGTAGCCTAGTGAACCAAACTGAGAGATCATTATGAAAGCTCAGGAAACCTTTGCAGGTATTTTGAAATTATTAGCTGATTGCCATGTTACCATATTCTATGCAGCATTCATGTCTCCCTGACCTTTCTTCACTAGTTTTATCAAAAATGTTTGCCCAAAGCTTCAACATTGTTTGTCACTGCTGTGAAATTAACCAACAATTAAATCCCGCTAGCATTGCTAGCATGGTTGCCGCTTATCTCGCTTACTAATACTCTATTTACACGTATTACCATTGTTTTACTCACTGTTACTTGCTTTAATGGCGGATGTGTGTCTACCTTTGAGTGCAAATGAGGACACATTCTACACTGGAGGCCGTGGAAAAGCAAATCCGCAAACTGATGGAGAAGCAGGCCAAGCTGTGAGTGTGCTGATTAATCACCAGTAAAGTATGGAGTACCGCAAGGATCTCCTAGGTCCTCTGCTATTTTCAAGTTTCCCCTTGGTAATATTACTAGAAAAGACAGGATTTTTTTTTTCACTGTTATGCTGATGATACTTAACCATATCAACAAAACCTATTGTAATGCAGTGCTAGGTGGATGTCCTCCTTCCTCAATAAACAAGCTACAGTAGTCCAAAATGCATCGGCTAAAGTCCTTACCTGGTCAAGAAAATATAATCATATTACCCCAATTTTACAGTCTAGGCACTGGCTAATTATTAAGTTCCATATCAGTTACAAAATATTATTACTTATGAACACCTCTCATTTCATACTCTTATGAGTATGAGGGTACATGTACTGCAGTTATAGCTCATTAAATGCACATTTTAATTCTTTATCTTGGATTAAACAAACCAATTTTGCTTGGTTGGAACAGCAGCTATGTTAATTATGTCTATTTGTTTCTCTGTTTTTGCCACAGGATGTGGATTTAAACAAACTTCATTCTGGATTCAGAACACCTGAGAAGAATAGATTCCAACACCTCTGATGATGACAACACTGAAACAACATACAGAACTTCCAAATTTTGCTATAAGTTCGTTTGCAACATATAATAATTGCTGTTAAAAGTGTTCATTGTCTGTTTGATTGCATCTTTAATTGATTTTTCCATACATTTCTGCCATATGTGCATTAACTGACAGTCACCACTGATAAACTACTACTAAATGTATTGTAGAAACTGATAAGTTGCTTTGCAACAATTTGTATTCACTTTATACAACATTACATTAATATTAAGTAACTATCTTTAGACACAATATAGTTTTTTTTTTTTTTTACAGTAGAACAGTTGCAACTCACAGCAACACACAGCAATGTTTCATTACTAAATTAATCTGCATTTTAAATTAATTTGGTAAAGTCACTTGCTTGGTTCATCAATGAATCATTGGGATTGAACGAATCAGCTGAATGAAAGATTCTGTGTATAACAAAAACCAGTCAGTATCTGGTGTGACCACCATTTGCCTCACACCTCACCTCGTGATCACGCAGTGCAACACATCTCTTTCGTTGATCAGGTTGTTGATTTTGGCCTGTGGAATGTTGGTCCCCTAAGTCATGTTGACTGATAAATAATAACTGTAAATTATATATTATTATGTTCTAAATTTAAAAGTTCAGTTTTTGTTTGATCATCAGTCATATGCTCTTTGAAGTGAAAACACAGGCACAAATTATTCTTGGGTGACTGCAACATGAATGATCAAGTAATGCTACTGATATGAGTGAGCAAATCAAGAAAAAACCTTTACCTGGTGCTGACATGGGCAATCTACCATTGCAACAACCAGCTATCTAATATCAGTAATTTAATTCAATATTGGCACTGTATAAACGGAAGCTTGGAAACATGTACAATAAAACACTTAAATCAGGAAATTTACATTTTCTATGGAAGAAAGAGCTGTATCAAGGCATTAGGAATCAGGTCAGTAAAATCTGGCTTTGCAGTAAAACTGTAGTTTCATTGTGTGTAGTACTACATGATGCACTTTCCTGAAAGAAATGAGGCCAGTGCCATTGTGGTGTGTTTGAATTTTGTTCTTTGCTCATAGATGCAGTGTACAGTTTTTTGGGGGGGCAGATCTTGACAGTTTAAGTAATGAGGAGAAGGATGACTTCCAGCTGTGCTCAGGGAGGAAAAGACATATTGCCCAGCTGAGTTCAGAAAGCTAGCACATGGCTCATACCTTTTGGAGCAAAGACTCTGAGGCAGTATCTCCTTATCTTCATGATGCAACCATGCAAGAAACAAATCATTTAACTCTTTCTGTGTCAGATAAGGGGCCAGATACAGATTGTTAAACTTCACCTATACACCCTGACCAGAGAATTACAAATAAAAAGTTTTAAATAAAAGTCCAAATTGGTTGGCCTTTGCAAAATTAGCTCAATAGCTTAACTGAATACCTTAGATGGAGCTTTTTGATTGATGTTAAACTCAATAAATTGATTTGCTCTATTTCTTTCTGTCTTTTTTGATAAAATTCCAAAACATTTCGCTTGGTTTTGATGGCACCTCCGCTAAATTCTCTTGTTTCGCAGGATATTGCATAATGTCTAACAGTAAAGCACACTTACCATAATTGCTTTACAGTTATTCTTGAAGTCTGAGTCGAGGGAGTCTTCAGAGGGTATTTGGTCTCAGCTCTTGGCTTTATCACTTAAAAGATCTTATTTGAATTTTTGTATTATTATTTATAAAATAATAATAATAATAATAATAATAATAATAATAATAATAATTGTTACATTTTTATAAAATTGAATTATAATTATTATGTTTTTTAGGTAAATATTACAGCTACGTATGTGAAGGTTTTAAATTTTTTATTATACTTCCGCACAGTCACATTTCAATTCTGCAGCCTGTTTGCTACCTCAATTCCAATTCGGTTCAAATACTGGAATTAAACTGAAATTCAGAGGGCATTCTCAATTCAACTCTGAATAGATCATAGCCCAGACGTGGGAAGCAGCCAAATAAATAATGTCATAAAAATATTGGTGAGGGTTAGGTTTTTAGAACCTACACTTTCAGAGTGCCAATGGAAAATTCTAATAATGATAGAAAAACAAACAATTGTGTGTGTTTGATTAGACCACAAACTCAATGCATAAACACTTCATCGCCAATATTTGTCAGTACTTGAACACTCACAATGGCAGTACCAGGGGCATTGCCAGAGGCTCAAAACTGGTAGGACAATGCCAGTCTCTCCACTGTGGAAAAGACAGAAATTCATTCAGGTCAGGTTTTAATGAAGTCAGCAAGGCAATTAAAACGCATTCAGCTATTTACATAAACAATCAAATACTGGCAGGTGAAGGCATTCAGAACTGTCTGAAACGTAAATGTCAATCCCTGAAGTTAAATAACTGTCACTGAAAGAATCCTCAGAAGCTGTGTCCACAAAGACAGTGAGGGAGCTCATATCATCAAGAGTCCGGCACACTTTCAAAAGCAGAAGGAGATTAAGAAGAATAATGAAAAAGACGAAAGAGCAGCGTTAAAAGAGATAAGACAGAAACTGCGCCATAATATGACCCGGATCAAAATAAGTGACTGCGAAGATGGGATTGCTGACGTAGCATATCGAGATATCACATTAGGGTAGATTAAAGACTTGAGGAACTCTAATATAGGAAGGACAGAATTTTAAATGTAAACATTTCCTAATAGAATAGAATCTTAAACATGCTTGGCATTAATGAGAAGGGAGTTGGGGGATGGGTTGTGCTGAACACAACTGGAATGCTTGGTCCACAGAAGTGTTCGGATTCTCCGCCAGTTGTTTTCTCAGTTTCTTCTCGATTAGATGACACCTTGGCTGAGGCACTCATACTCCAGAATAAAAATGACTCCTCTAGGGGTCTGCTGCTCTCCCTCAGTCTTTGCCGTGAGCATCACAGAGCAGGTGTGGAATTTTAATGAAGGTGTTGGAGGAATAAGCAGAGAGGTTTTTAGTCATCTACACAACTTCACATAATCAGTCTCTTTGTATAACAGCATCAAACTGTTTTTGCTGCTCAAAGATTGCTTGAGAGTCATGTTAAAACACAGGTTCAGAAAATTACCCCCAAAGCACCTGTCATTGTCTCTGGAGGCTGAACAATAATAAAAAGCAGTATGGTGCTGTTTATGAGGTGTATTGGAATATATGTGGCATTCTTTCCTGACGTTTTAGCAGCACAGTAGGATTTAAAGAGCATTGAAAGTGTCAATAATGCCAATGAGTCTAGTCTGAGGGGAGTCGCTGACATTTTTCATGGGCTGTGAGCCGTGAAGGGAGCGGTGATACTGTTCATATGCTTACATATAGAGGAGCTGACCCAAAAATTAAGCCTCAATGTCATGCTCCCCTATAATAAATGCTTATTTCATAAGGGAATATTTAACCTTGACATTTCTCCCTGGCACGAGCAGAAAATATCAGCTCTACAGATTCATTAAGACGGATGCCCATAGAAGTTCTGACACTGAGCAGAAATGTAGTGTCAAGGAGGCATCATTCTCTGGTTTAAAAAAGTAATTTGATTATCAGCCTAACAGTGTGAGTTTAAAATAGGAGATGAGAGAGTTGCAGGAACCTCTGGCTATGGATTGTGATGGTGTTATGAATGTGTGCATGCATTATGAACTCAAAATATGAAGACTCTATTCATACGAGTGTTATGCAATAGTTAGTTGAGCTCATTACTTTCTACCAAATACCAGCACCATATTCAGGTCTTGCTTGCATGATACTGCTTAACCATCCAAACAAATGCTTTCTTTTTTTGACAAAATGTTTATATATCATAACTAGTGCTTTATCACTCAGGCAGGATGGGCTTTTTTATTTCCTTTTGGAGTATAATTATTAAGATGGTTTAATAATTACCAAAATGTCTCTCTGACATTCAAAAATCAGTTTGGAAGATAACAAACAAATAGATATACAGATCATGCTGTACAGTATTATATAACACACTCGTCAGCATTAAGCATGTAACTTCAATGCTTAAATCAAACCTGAAGATACCAAAGAATAGACAAGTCCTTGGCATGGATTCCTATATGGCTTTTTATGAATGTGTCATGCCGGGACCAGCTGGGACCCAAGCATAGTTCTGTAAAGAAGAATGTTTATAGTGCCACTGGCACTGTAAAGCCCACTGCTAATCTAGTTGCTTGCTAAATGGCAGCTCCACCATCATGTTTCAACCTGCAGAATATAATACAGCTCTTCCTTCCCATCTAATGCTAGTGTGACATACTGTATCCCAATCCCATACCATGTTCGTTCATTTAGGCAAGCCTGATATCTTCAAATGTTTTATTTATTTATTCATTTATTCTCTCTACAATTCTTTCACCTGATGGAGTTTGGGTTCCTTGCCGCTGTCAACTTTGGTATGCTTTTTTATATAATTACACTATTGTCTTCTGCTTTACAGCTGAATTGAATTTGTTCATAATTCATTCATTTTGCAACATCAACAATGTTACTGAAATTAAATGAATCAACATTGAACTGACTCCACTGTCTTCTAAAGAGCTGCTTATTGCCAAACTGACATTGTTTCATAAATTATGTTTTATTAACAAAGTTCGGGAGGAGCTCGAACAGATAATTAACCCGGCCAATTCATTTTCAGCAACCACATCATCTATCCTATCAGCTCAAGAGAGCTCTATAAAGAGAGCTCTATAAAACCTCTATAAATAGCCTAAGCCACCTTACCTTCTTACTAAGTCTTTTTGAACGTGGTGTGACCGAGATGTTATAGCATTCATTATTATTTACTTGTTCGTTTCTAGAAAAGAAATGCATAGTGACATCATTGCTTGATGATGCCAGGAACTGATGAATAGACTTTTTGAACCGGTTCAATCAGCCAAGCTGTCCGAAAAGAACCTGTTTGCAGAAATGAATCGGACTTTGCATCACTAGTAAACACACTAACTAACTAGCAAAGTTTTCTTTTCAGATGCCACAGCAGTGACTGCTATCATATAAGCCACATTCTCTGTATCTTTATTTCCAACTGCCGCAGCAGTGCCCAGTCATATATCTATATCTATACCTATATCTTTATTTCCACGTTCTCTTTTTCAGATAACACCGCAGTGACTCTACTCCAAGCAATGTCCAGCAGCCAAACTAGCCTTAAGCTCTGCAAGATTTGAGGGGTTATCAATACCGCACTCTGGCTTCTGTCCCATTCTAATCGCATCTTTTGGATAGGGCTCTGAGTCCGGGCAAAATATCAAGCTCGGAGCCCTCTCCCTAGACAGGGGGGAATACTTTGGGTTTGAGAGAAATAACTGAGCTCTGAGCCCTCTCCCACACAGCACGCCAAATTACATACTCTTTATACCACTTTATAATGTGCAGCACAAACTCGTGAAATAATGTTTTATTAACAAATTTCACGAGTAGCTCTTACAGATAATTAACTCTGCCAATTCATTATCAGCAACCACATCATCTATCCTATGAGCTCAAGAGAGAAACTTTATAAATAGCCTATGCCACCTTACCTCCTTTCTCTAAGTCTTTCACCATCCCTCCTCCACCCCGACTCCTCACCATCAGCCCAGGGCGGGGAGTGCTCTGGGTCTGTGCAAAATACAGAGCTCAGAGCCTTCTCCCCGGACAGCATGCCAAATATGCATACCATTTATCCTGCTTTATTAATTTTTCTTTACACAGTTATTGAATTGAACTGAACCAACACTGAACTGACTGGAGCATCACAGATCCTATTACCTTCCTGTTTAAAGGGATAGTTCACCCAAAAATGGAAATGTACATATAAGGAACAGCTGGAAGACCAATTCGCAACTTATTAGGTCAATTGGCAACATGGTTGGGTATAAAAAGAGCCTCTCAGAGTGGCAGTGTCTCTCAGAAGTCAAGATGGGCAAAGGATCACCAAATCCCCCAATGCTGTGGCAAAAAATAGTGGAGCAATACCAGAAAGTAGTTTCGCAGAGAAAAATTGCAAAGAGTTTGAGGTTTTCATCATCTACAGTGCATAAGAATCATCCAAAGACTCAAAATCTGGAACAATCTCTGTGTGTAAGGGTCAAGGGCGGAAAACCATACTGGATGCCCATCATCTTCGGGCTCTTAGACGGCACTGCATCACATACAGGAATGCCTCTGTAATGGAAATCACAACATGGGCTCAGGAATACTTCCAAAAAACATTATCGGTGAACACAGTCCCCCATGCCATTCGCCTTGGCCGGCTAGAACTCTATAGGTCATAAAAGAAGCCATATCGAAACATGATCCAGAAGCGCAGGTGTTTTCTCTGGGCCAAGGCTCATTTAAAATGGACAACATCATGGCTGCGTAGAAGAAGGATCCGGGTACTGAAATGGCCAGCCTGCAGTCCAGATCTTTCTTTCACCCATAGAAAACATTTGGCCCATCATGAAGAGGAAGATGTGACAAAGAAGACCTAAGACAGTTGAGCAACTAGAAGCCTGTATTAGACAAGAATGGGACAACATTCCTATTCCTAATCTTGAGCAACTTGTCTCCTCAGTCCCCAGAAGTTTGCAGACTGTTATAAAAAGAAGAGGGGATGCCACACAGTGTTAAACATGACCTAGTCCCAACATTTTTGAGATGTGTTTATGCCATGAAATTTAAAATCAACTTATTTTTCCCTTAAAATGATACATTTTTATTAACAGTTTGTACAGTGTACCAGCTTTTTTGAAACCGGGTTTGTATATGTCTCAGCGTTACCATCTGGGCAGAACTATTGTTCCAGCCAACAAAGACAGATTCGCAAATAAGCTGCCTGATTTATCTCAACTGCTATGTGTACCCCAAAATACACATGAACTAGACGAAATGACTGGCAACATCGGCACTATTTTCTCTAATATATTAGAAGCTGTTGTCCCCATCAAATTGAAAAAGGTTAGAGAAAAACATACAACATACAGAACTGCCAAATATTGCTACAAGTGTGATTGCATCATATAATAATTGCTGTTAATAGTGTTCATCGTCTGGTTGACTACGTCTTGTATACATTTTTCTGAATATTTTTCACCATTGATAGCTACTACTAAACAGTGTTGGGAAGGTTACTTTGGAAATGTAATAGGTTACAGATTACAAGTTACACTGTTTAAAATGTAATAGTAGTGTAACTTTTTCAATTACTTTATTAATGTAACTAATTACTTTTGAGTACTTTTTGATTACTTTTCTAAATTTGTGAAAATTAAATAATAATAAATAAAAGCATATACATCAACTCAAATACAGTTATCTAATAAGCATGTGTCATATTCTGTATAATAAACTCCTGAAACATTGGTGTTTTTTTTTTTTTAACTGCTGTCTCTTTATATATGATATGATGATAGTTTTCTCAAAATAAGTAAAATGCATGAAGTGACAGAGCAGTTCTAGAAATGTAATGACAGTGGTGGCGGCCATGCTTATATATAGCACAAACAGGAAGTACAGGTGAAGCAGAGGGAGCGGATCACAGTCAGTACTCGGGAGAGGGCTCCCTCTGCTGGCGTGGCGTTACAATAAATTATGTTTATGTGCTTGTGTACTTCTATATAGAGACGGCAGAGGTTGATAACACTGCAAGCTTCAGTAGGCCTATGTGTAGTAAATGAAACCATGTCTTTGCCATTAATTTACAGGAGGAGTGGACTGGGAAAAAAATTCAGAATGGAAAATTCAAACTCATACAAACAAATTCATGGACAAAACTATTTTTTGTATGGACCTGACATAAAAAAGGTTTAAATCTTTAAATTGGGGACATGCAAATAATTAAAAGTTCTCTCCTGAACTGCACCTTCACTTCCATTTTTCTCTTCAGTTTCTTTATTTTGCCCTGTTATCCATCTCTCTCATGACTTTAATACTCAAGATTGAACAAAACTATACTTTACAATACTCTACAATACAACAATATATTTATAGAAAAATCCTAATACTGTACACGAGTCATTTTTTTCCTTTACAAAAATTTACCATGCTTTTATTAGCCTATATAAAAGTACAATAACCTTGTTTTGTTTTTTGTTTTGCAAATGGATTCGTATTTATTTTTAAATAAATACATTTGTAAAATAATTTTACATTTTTGGTTACCACAGTTAAACAATAGTAACCATTTTCTCAGCTTCCCAAAAAATTCTGATTATTTTTCAGCTAAATTACTACTGTAACATTACAACAGATAATAATGATGTCCTTTATATATTTTGAGTGATGACTGATGAGCAACGTGCTGCTGTTTGATTTTAAAAAAAAAAACAAAAAAAAAAAAAACAAAGACGAAAAAGCATCTTTACAGATGAAACTGACCTGAAACCCTGAACAGTAGTTCTGCTTCTCTGCTCCAGCTGTGCACTTCCACAGTCCACTCTTTCGCATTGATTACTCGGAGTAATCAATACAATAATGATATTAAAATAGAGGGCCAAATTGAGGAAGACTGAGGAAGCTGCCAGGCCACCGGGAATTGTTCCGGTTCTCCCGGTGCCCAGTCCGCGCCTGATTTCAACTGACACGCAGAACGTGCAGGAGTCATATATTGCATTTTTGGGGCTTACTATTCACAGACACTAGTCCATATCATGTTTTGATTCAAGTGTACTGACCTACTTTTGATTTAATCATCCAAAATATGGCATATTCCGTCCGCGTTAGGCATTCCATTTTTCTGACTGGATTCTACGAACCAGACTGTATTTCCGCATCCCGGAAATTATTAGGGCGTATGTCTAAGAATAGTCAGTGCAATTTGGGAAATCAGTTAAATCTGTATGTGGATGTGTGTAAATATTCAAATGTAATCCCCTTTGTAATCGTTAAAATTTCATAAGTAACTGTAATTTAATTACTCATTTTTTCTTAGTAACTGTAACTAATTACAGTTACATTAATTTTGTAATTAAATTACGTAACGCCGTTACATATAACTAGTTACTCCCCAACACTGCTACTAAATATTGTAGAAACTTAATTTTCTGTAAAGTTGCTTTGCAATGTTTTGTATAGTAAAAAGCACTATACAAATAAACTTGAATTTGAATTGAATTAATTAATAATATTAATTGTTGGTTATTGTCCAACAATGTGTTTGATTTCTTAGCCAATTAAAAATAAGAGATGAGAAAAAATAAAGCCTGAAGAAGAAGAAGGTATTATTACATTTGACAATTCTATCTCATTCACTTCTGAAATGATGGCTGTGCCCGTGCATATACACAGAATCATAGCACTTCAAAATATCTGTCTTGTTAAGTCAAGTCCCTGTTGAACTTCCAGAGTTTAGTCAAGTCCCCATTGATCTTCCAGAATAAAGTCTTAAGTTGTTTTGAGAAAGCCAAGCCAAGCTGAATTCCAATTTCTACATCTTCTTCATCTTCTTCTTCTTCGACCAAATTTTAAAATGTATGTATGGATTGCTATATCTTTTCTATATATATATATATATATATATATATATATATATATATATATATATATATATATATATATATATATATATATGTAGTGGGCTATATTATTTATAATAATATTTATTTATATTTATAAAAATCTAGTTTTAGACTTGTTCCCTGGTGAAGGCTATATGACCCTTACAAGAGATTATGACTAAAATAATTCCGGTTGACTAACTTCGCAAATTGGTCATGTCACAAACCACTTTGTGAGCTGCAGATTCAGAAGCGTGTGGGGTGTGGAGTGGCATATAGCTACTCAGTCCAATTATGGATTGCTGTCACCACTTCCAGCTCCAAAACTGCATAAGCTTTGTAGCGATATTCACAGTTTGAACTTGACAGAGTAGATGGATGACTGAAGGAAGCCTCTTTCCCTTGCTACCTTCTAAATGTCCATATTTATTTCTATCCTATTTAATACGATGCCGACATATTCTGAAAGGAAGAAAAATGGGTATTGGCTGCAGTATCTACTCAATGGCATGAGGTTTTCAGCATTTCAAATGAGTTGGAGAAAGTCATTTGAACTCTCTGCTACACACTTTAATACTGGCAGCATTCTACCAAATCCCATCCCTTGATCCCTGACTAAATGTTGTGTTGTCATAGACTATGCAGGTTATTTTCCAGGCCACTTCCTGTGTGAAGCCTGGAATGTTGTCACCTGGCAACAGACAGCAACACTTGAGAATGAGGTTTAATTTATTGACATCAGTTAATGCTTTAAAACATTTTTGCTGAATTTATTAATGCAGTTTTATGTTAATTTATAATATGTATTCAGTTATGCATGGTTAATTACTGATTTTTAATGTCAATTATGAATTTATAATTTGAAATGTAAAAAATGTCAACGCATTTGTAGAAATCAATATAAACCACGTATAATAAATGCTATAAGTATATTGCTTTTTAATTTGTGATATTATCTAATGTTAAGCAAATTAACATTCTTGTTACTATTATTACACTATTTGTATTGATTAGTCAACACACATTACTGTATATCTTCACTGGTTTATATCTTTTCACTTGGAAAATATATTTCAGAAAATGTAACCAGGCTACTTATATGTTCTCCAATTTCCTGTAGATGTAGGCCTATGCTTTTGCTGCACTTGAGTGGCTTTGAAATTGAACCATGAAGTGTAAAATTGCTTTGGGTACGAAGCAAGCCTGCATAGTGCTTGTGTATGGTCCGAAGTATTATTGAGACGTGGAAACGTTGAACTGCATGCTTTGAAATGAATGCATGCAAAGTGTGTTTGCAAAGCTTTGTCAATTTGTTTAGCTTGATGGCAAAAGTCTGCATGTTTTTGGTCACAACTTGCAAAGCAGATGTATTATGCTTGTTTGGAGGAAAAGAACCACCACAGTCAAAACAGAGGCTTTCGCTAAGTGAGGATGAATAAGCTTAGTGAAATAAGTGAAGAAGCTCAGAGAGGGTTTTTTTTTTCTCTCTCTTTTGTCCTCTGAGGCATGTAAGCAGTGGGAACACAGACAATGTATGATTCTATCCAAAATGGCTCAGGCTTATCCTCTAATGCCAGCATGAGCATTCCTAAATGACTGAACAGATGAGTCAGAATGAATACTCATGAATCAGGGGAAACATCTAATCTTATCCTCAAATCTTTAAATATATATACACACACACACACACACACACACACACACAACACACACACACACACACACACCTAGATAATTATTAGGAACATCTGTTCAATTTCTCATTAATGCAATTATCTAATCAACCAATCACATGGCAGTTGCTTTAATGCACCACTCATCTCCACTACAAATAGGAAAAAGAGGGTACAATTTCCACAAGCTCACCAAAATTGGACAGTTGAAGACTGGAAAAATGTTGCCTGGTCTGATGAGTCTCGATTTCTGTTGAGACATTCAGATGGTAGAGTCAGAATTTGGCGTAAACAGAGAACATGGATCCATCATGCCTTGTTAATACTGTGCAGGCTGCTGGTGGTGGTGTAATGATGTGGGAGATGTTTTCTTGGCACACTTTAGGCCCCTTAGTGCCCATTGGGCATCGTTTAAATACCTTTTAACGTTTCTGACCATGTCCATCCCTTTATGACCACCATGTACCCATCCTCTGATGGCTTCTTCCAGCAGGGTAATGCACCATGTCACAAAGCTTGAATCATTTCAAACTGGTTTCTTGAACATGACAATGAGTTCACTGTACTAAAATGGTCACCACAGTCACCAGATCTCAACCCAGTACAGCATCTTTGGGATGTGGTGGAACGGGAGCTTAGTGCCCTGGAAGTGCATCCCACAAATCTCCACCAACTGCAAGACTGGTAATGCTGGCGCGTCTGGCTGCCGCTCCTCTTTCCGGTTTTATTTGATTTGAATGTTTATTGGACTATTCTGAGTGTTAAAAGAGAGTTTTTTGAACTCTGGAAGTTCCCTCTTAATATCCACTCAAATGCTATGCGGAACTACGTTTTAATCTTCGGCTTGTTGTTTTTATTTTTGAACCATATCTGCTGGAATCAACTCTTCTGTTGCCGGGATCACGATACACGTTATCACAAGATTGCCGTTGGTGTGGATCCTTCCTTCATGGCTTAAAGGTACACTGCTTGCAATCTGCTGAGCCTAAAAAGGAACTTTTATTTAACTAAGGACACCTATGATCTTTGCCGTAATGTTGGAATTCTTCGACCACCGCGTTACATACATCGAGTGTCAAGGCACAAGCTTATCCATGACGCGTCAGACTGCTTCTCTGTGCCGGTATTTCAACGTAAAACCAACAGACTTCGGTGCAGTGGGGTGGATGTTAACAATCTGTTAGCGCTTAAATGCGTGGAGCTTTCTCCGTCACTCCCTATGCCACCGTACCTAGTGAAATCGGCTCTTTTTAACGCACGCTCTGTTAACAATAAGGCGCTGTTGTTATCAGATATTATCATCGAAAGCAAACTGGACTTGGTCTGTTTGACGGAAACATGGCATAGACAATCTGATGGGCTTGTGCTTAATGAACTTACTCCATTTGGCTATGGATTGTTCGATTCCCCGCGACTCTCTGGCAGGGGTGGGGGACTTATTGTGTTGTATAATCAACAATTCACTCTAAGTCCTGTGGTCACTCCTCAGTTTAATTCATTTGAATGTCTTGTGCTGAGTGTCTCTGCACCCATCTCGACTGTCATAGCCGTAGTCTACAGACCTCCTAAGACTGCCGAACACTTTTTAACTGAATTTGCTGATTTTCTGTCTATGTTGTGTCTTAAGTTTGAAAGAACTCTTATCCTAGGGGACTTTAACATCCACATGGACAAAAAAAGACTCTGTAATGACTAAGGAGTTTGGGTCTTTATTGAAATGTTTTGATTTGAAGCAACATGTGGATTGCTCCAAACATATTAAGAGGCACACCTTAGATCTAGTTATCTCTCATGGATCATTCTTATCGCAGTTTTCTGTCACGGATTTAGGATTGTTTGACCATTTTGCTATTATTTTTAGTATGGAACTGTCAAATACAAACATTTATCCTTTCCGTACTGTTAATTATCGCAATTGGAAATCCATTGATTTCAATGACTTCCCTGCTTTTATTGAATCATCCTTCAGGTGGCCTTACTTTATCAGACCCTCTAAAGGTCAACATCTCTCTGTTAAATACTGTTCTTTTGTTTGGTTTGGACTTATTTGCATCGATGAAATCCCGGTCTGTGGCCTTTGTACGATCTGCTCCCTGGTATAATGGTGTAAGGACGAAAGAACCTGAGATACTTGATCTCCTGAGAAACAGACAATACAAACATACACGAGCATCTTCGAGACACCCCACAGAGTGGAGGAGCAGGAGACCTCCTCCCCTTCTGGCCATTTGTTTCATTATAAATCCCTTCACCCATTCTTCCTTCTACTCAGTCTGCTCAAAATGATTACATGAAAATATCAATGCAAGTGATCTAACACTCATGTATAGTATCATTGGAAATGTCTCAGTGCATCTGGTACAATGGTCTCAATCTTACAAAAGTAGATTAGAAGATAATACAGATCTGAAGAGTCAAGAGAGATCTTGATTACTGTGATGGGAGTGTGTTTTCTTAGGGTCCTCCATGTAAATTACCCGCTTTTCCCATTGAGTTGTAAAACCACCCAGGCTTGGGACCTGAGTTAATGCAAATTCCAATGGTCAGTTCCTCTCTCCATCTCGGGGGATGTTTGTCTTGGTCTGAGGTATTTAAAGGATTGCAGCAAGAGGATCAAGGCGATTTCTGTAGCCAGAAAGCCCGTAGTGTGTTGTGTGTCTCTTCACTTCATACTATGTATTTTCTAAGGTCAGGTATGCATATTTTACTTTTAGATTCATCTTTGAGAATTTGATGTTTTGTATTGATATGATTTGATGTGTTTCAATTGGATGTGTAATTGGCAAAATACATATCTACCTGACTGTTAATAAATTGTTACATTTTGATTCTATTCTGTCTTACTCTGTAATTATTGACTAGTAGATTACGTTGTATCCTCGTTAGCAACATGAGCACCCGAATGAATGAGTTAATATAAAAATAGAGTTAACTAGAATAATCAAATGTCAGAAGAATATTAATTAAAAAGGCATACAACCAATTTGCATTTCAACCTAAATTCGAGGTCATACTAAAATGGAGTCAGATTAAATAATAAAATGGAGTCAGATTTGAGTTTAACCTAAAATTAATAACTCTACGCGCTGAAAGACAGAACACGCAGGAAACCTTCATCCAGCACCGGATACCTTCCTTGGGCCGAGTGTCTGGACCTTACAATGGTGAGCTGCGCTCTAGGAAGGCAGAGGGTCGTAAGCTGGAGCACAAGTGGCGTACCTCTGGCCTGAATGTACATTATCAAGCTTGGAAAGACCACTTACTTGAATATAAGGCAGAGATTGTATCTGTCAGATCTCAGTTTTTCTCTCAGATAATTGATAATAATCAAAATAACCCAAATAAATTGTTTCATACCATTAACAAACCGTTCAAAGGTAACAGCTCCTTCAATATACCTGCCTCAGATCAGCTTTGTAATGGATTTCTTGATCATTTTAGTTCCAAAATTGCTAATGCACGCAAATCCATTTCATCTGTTGCGTCTGCTTCTGCTCCTAGTATCCTTAATTTTTCCGGGACTTTTTTCTCAAATTTTAGCTTACTTGATCATGTCTCTCTGGGTAATGTGGTTTCACAGATGAAAGTTGCCACTTCCATAGTTGATCCAACCCACCTGCCTGTTTAAATCATGTTTTGCATCACTATGCCCAGTCGTCTTGAGTATAATTAATGACTCACTGAATACGGGTGTTGTACCTGCTGCACTTAAAATTGCTGCTGTAACACCTGTACCAAAAAAAAAACGTAGACTGGGTAAACATCAATAATTTTCGTCCCATCTCCAATTTGCCTTTTTTGGCTAAAGAACTTGAGCGAATTGTGGCCTCTCAGTTAAATACTCATCTTACCTTGCACAATCTTTTTGAGCCCCTCCAGTTTGGCTTCCGCAAACTGCACAGTACTGAAACAGCATTGGTTAAAGTTTAATTGCTGCTGACTCTGGCTCTTTGTCAATCCTGATTTTACTCGATCTCAGCGCAGCTTTTGACACTGTAGACCATTCTCTTTTACTCTCTCGATTGGAAAACGTTTTTGGTGTTACTGACACAGCTTTAAATTGGTTCAAGTCTTATCTTTCAGATCATAGGCAGTTTGTGTCCCTGGGTGGTTGCAGGTCCAATATTGGCTCAGTACAGTTTGGTGTTCCACAGGGTTCAGTTTTGAGTCCCTTACTTTTTAGTATGTACATTTTTCCCCTTGGGCTATTTCTAAGATCCCTTGGTCTTAAGTTTCATTTTTACGCAGATGACACTAGATTTATATTCACTCAAAACCTGGTGATGATTCGACTGTTGCCTTTCTTGAACATTGCATATTGGAGGTAAAAATATGGATGTCTCAAAATTTTCTTTGTCTCAATAGTGACAAGACTGAGGTTATGCTGATTGGTTCACCCCATCAAATACGTAAAGCTAATATCTTAAATTTAAAGATGGAAGGGTCTATTATGGAGTTTCAAGCAAAATTAAAAAATCTGGGGGTGATATTTGATTCAAACTTAACTTTTGATCCTCATGTTCAGAACATGGTTAAAGTATAATTTTTTCACCTTAGAAACATTGCAAGACTACATCCCATGTTGTCTTTTTCAGTGGCTGATAAACTGATCAATAAGTTTGTCTTTTCTTGAATAGACTACTGTAATGCTTTGCTTGCGGGGGTCTCGAAATCTACTTTAGGCAGATTGCAGTATGTTCAAAACGCATCTGCCAGAGTCCTGACAAGTTCCAGGACAAGTGACAAGTTCCAGGACATCTCTCCAGTCTTGGAGTCCTTGCACTGGCTTCCGGTCAGGTTTCGCGTTGATTTTAAAATTCTTATGCTTACCTACAAGGCCCTGCATGGTTTAGCTCCAGATTATTTGACTGAACTTTTAACTGTCTACACCCCAATGCGTAATCTTCGTTCATCAGATTCTGGGTTTTTAACTATTCCTGTAACTCGTTTGCGCTCTATGGGTCACCGGGCCTTCTCTTCTGTGGCACCTAAACTCTGGAACTCTCTTCCGACTGAAATCAGACAGGCTGAATACCTTAGTATTTTTAAATGTTCTCTTAAAACATATTTTTTCCAGTTAGCATATATGTGATATGTTTCTCTGATGGTCAATCTAAATGTATGTTTATTTGTTTTTTATTTATTTATTATTATTATTATTATTATTGTATGCCTTGGTAAAGCGCTTTGAGATGTAACTTTTAAAGGCGCTATAGAAAATAAAGTTTATTATTATTATATTATTAAGATGCTATCCTATCAATATGGGCCAACATTTCTAAAGAATGCTTTCAGCACCTTGTTGAATCAATGCCACGTAGAATTAAGGCAGTTTTGAAGGCGAAAGGGGGTCAAACAGTATGGTGTTTCTAATAATCCTTTAAATGAGTGTGTATATATATATATATATATATATATATATATATATATATATATATATATATATATATATATATATATAAAAAGAAAAGGGAGTTTTCTAAAGAAATATCTGTTAACTAGACGTACACTAACATTCAAATGTTTGGGGTCAGTAAGATTTTTTGAAGAAATTATTCAGAAGCGTGTGGTGTGTGGAGTGGCATATAGCTACTCAGTCCAATCATGGATTCCTGTCACCACTTCCAGCTCCAAAATTGCATAAGCTTTGTAGCGATATTCACAGTTTGAACTTGACAGAGTAGATGGATGACTGAAGGAAGCCTCTTGCCCTTGTTACCTTCTAAATGTCCATATTTATTTCTATCCTATTTAATATGATGCCGAAATATTCTGAAAGGAAGAAAAATTGGTATTGGCTGCAGTATCTACTCAATGGCATGTGAGGTTTTCAGCATTTCAAATGAGTTGGAGAAAGTCATTTGAAATCTCTGCTACACACTTTAATACTGGCAGCATTCTACCAAATCCCATCTCTTGATCCCTGACTAAATGTTGTGTTGTCATAGACTACTCAGGTTATTTTCCAGGCCACTTCCTGTGGGAAGCCTGGAATGTTGTCACCTGGCAATAGACCACAACACTTGAGAATGAGGTTTAATTTATTGACATCAGTTAATGTTTTAAAACATTTTTGCAGAATTTATTAATGCCATTTTATGTTAATTTATACATATGTATTCAGTTATGCATGGTTAATTACCAATTAAGCCAAGTTTAATAAATGCTATAAGTATATTGTTTTTTACTTTGTTATATTATCTAATGTTAAGTAAATTAACCTTCTTGTTAATATTATAACACTATTTGTAGTGATTAGGCAACACACATTATGTTAGGTTACGCTGCCGGAAGGAACACGGAGCCGAGGATAAAAGAAATAAGGCTTTATTAAATCCAACACAGGGGATATCCAACATGGAACTCAGAGGAAGACACACGTAAGTGGTTTGTGGACCTGACCAAACTGAACTGAAAGGACAAGGCTTAAATACTTGGGACAAATGGGGAAACACAGGTGGATGGAATGACTAAATTAACAGGGACATGGAACACGTGGGGAATAAAATAGACACACCTGGGAACTAATCAAACCAAACACGGGAGATAGAAACTGGGTCACAGGGGCAAAAACACACTAAACGAGTCCAAGGGTGTGACATTACTCCCCCCTCCCGGTAGGTGCATCCTCGCACCGTAGAAACAACAGAGGGAGGTGTGGGTGGGAACTTGGGAGGAGGTTCTGGTGGAGGACAGACTCCCAGGAGGGGGACAGCAGACAGGGACCACGGAGGAAGGAGCCAGGGAGGAGACGATGGAGGGAGGAGTTAGGGAGGAGCAAGGAGCAGGAGGAGCCAGATGGTCCTCCAGAGACCAGCCAGGACGGAGATCCATGGTGGAGTCAACGGCGGGAGGAGCCATGGTGGAGAAGGTGCCGACGACACCAGGGGGCCGACAGGCAGAGACTGCACCAGTGGGTGAGGAGCCCAAGATGGAACAGCACAGCCGCAGATCCAGGGTGATGTCGAGGATCCGGAGGGCCTAGGTGGAGCAGAAGGCTCAGGCGACAAAGGCGGAGGTGGGGTCCTGGAAGACCGCTGTGGAGCCAGAACGACCGAGGATGGAGGTGGAACCAGAGAGAAGGAGGGGCCTGACAGAGCCGGAGTGATAGAGTGATGAGGTGAAACCAGAGGAATGGAGTCCCGAGGCGGCGGATGGTCGACGACTGACCAAGGTGGAGCCGGAGGGACGAGGGAGCCCAGTGGAGCAGGTTGGATGCCAGGCCATGGTGGAGACGAGGGAGCTAAGAGCCAAGGCAGAGCCGCTGGGTCAAAGGACCGAGGAGGAGTCCAGGGCTCGGAGGCTGGAGGCGGAGACAGGGCCTCAATGCGCCAAGGCGGAGCTGGAGACTGGCAGTCCAGCGGCGAACCATCATGCCCAGATGGCACGGACTGAGGGTGAGCTGCGGGACTGACTGGCACCAGCAGGGATGACGAGGAGCTGGCTGGTCTAGGAGAAGGAGAGAGAGGAAGGATGGGAGGAAACACAGGAGGATCAGGGCTGGACGGAACCAGCAGAAGTGGAGCAGAGGTACTCGAAGATTTTTAGGAGGAGGTGGGAGAGGGAGGCTGGGAGGGAACACAGGAAATTCCAAGCTTGGCGTAACCAGCGGAGACTCAGAAAATTCAGAGCTGGGCGGAAACAGCAGAGACACAGGAAATTCAGAGCTGAGCGGAACCAGCGGAGACACAGGAAATTCAGAGCTGGGCGGAACCAGCAGAGACACAGAAAATTCAGGGATGGGCAGAACCAGCTGAGACACAGAAAACTCAGGGCTGGGCGGAACCAGCAGAGGAACAGAAAATGCAGGGCTGGGCGGAACCAGCGGAGAAAAAGAAAATTCAGGGCTGGACGGAACCAGCGGAGAAACAGAATACTCAGGGCTGGGCGGAACCAGCAGAGGAACAGAAAATTCAGGGCTGGGCGGAAACAGCGGAGAAACAGAAAATTCATAGCTGGGCGGAACCAGCGGAAATGGAGCAGAGGAACAGACTGGAGGAAGTAGGAGTGGGAGACTGAGAGGGTATACAGGGGGATCAGGGCTGGACGGAACCAGCGGAGAAACAGGAAACTTAGGGATTACCTCCATAGACCAGTCCATACGTTGCTCCATATTCTTTCCCGAGATCGCATACAGCTCGCCCTCAGTCGCGGAAGTGTGGGCAGGGCTTTCCTCCACGCCCTCGATCTCCACTAAGACTCCCACGATGCACGGTGTTGCCGGCTCACACACCTGGTCAGTCAAGCTCTCGAGGTCCTGCTCACTGTCCGTGAATGGCTCGGGCTTTGTGGCTGCGGTGGGCTCTGGCTCCGTGCGGCCTGATGGTGGCTGGCTGGTATCTGGGCCCGGAGTGGAACTGGCGAGATCCTCCATGGGGCAGACGGTGAGAGGTGACCCATTTCTCGCCAGAGTCCACTCCACGAATGCAGCGAATTCCTCCTGAGGACCATCTTCGGATGACAACGCTCTGCACTTGGAGTTCAGGCTGGCGTTATAGAAGCGCGTAGTCCGGGTAGCTGGTGGCATTCATTAGCAGAACAAAACAGTCTGGTATGGTCCTCAAAAGAATGTCCTTCCTGCTCCAGCAGGAGGAGGAGGAATTCGGGGCGAAAGAGGGGATCCATCGACACACTACGGAGAGAAAACACTGTGAAAAAACGGAAAACAAAACGGAGGGAAAACACGCAGTTTTAAACTTTTTAGGTCGGGTCTTCTGTTACGTTACGTTGCCGGAAGGAACACGGAGCCGAGGATAAACGAAATAAGGCTTTATTAAATCCAACACAGGGGATATCCAACATGGAACTCAGAAGAAGACACACGTAAGTGGTTTGTAGACCCGACCAAACTGAACTGAAGGGACAAGGCTTAAATACATGGGATAAATGGGGAAACACAGGTGGATGGAATGACTAAATTAATAGGGACATGGAACATGTGGGGAATAAAATAGACACACCTGTGAACTAATCAAACCCGGGAGACAGAGGGGCAAAAACACACTAAATGAGTCCAGGGGTGTGACACATTACTGTATATCTTCACTGGTTTATATCTTTTCACTTGGAAAATATATTGCAGAAAATGTAACCAAGCTACTTATATGTTCTCCAATTTCCTGTAGATGTAGGTCTATGCTTTTGCTGCACTTGAGTGGCTTTGAAATTGAAATTTTGTAAAAAATCTGGAATTCAGGAATAAAGTATAATAAATAATAATAATAATATATTCTATGTATACAGCCTGAGATTTATTGACAAATTCAATTATACAATGAATTACTGTAACTAGCAACGTGATATGCTTATGTACAATGAAATATGCTTATGTTCAATGATATGGAAATAAACTGTATATTAAATTCTTGTGCAGGTTTTTCTTACATCCATTGCATTGTTAACTCATATGCCATACTATCTTTAAACTGTCTAATTTTATTATTTCTCAGCAAATACATGTGACTAATATCAACACAAAAGTTTGAAATAATTCAGATTTGTTTTAAAGTTTTCTTATGCTCACCAACACTGGATTTATTTTATATATATATCAAAAAAAAAAACAAAAAAAAAAAACATAAAATAACAATTTCAATCCCAATCTATTTTAAAATGCAATTTATTTATGTAATGGGAAACCTAAATTTTCAGCATTCATTAATTCAGCATTAAGTGTAACATGATCCTTCATAAATCAACACATAGATTTTGTGCTCATTATTATCAATAATTATTAGTGCACATTTGTTAATATAATAAAATAATAATATACATATATTGTTAAAATGTTATTGAAAGTAAATAATCCCAACCAAGTATCCCTTCATAGGAACTATAACTGTAAACAGGAGAATTGGCTGATGCCATATCCACAGGATTAGCTGACATGCACAACTGATCCTCTTTTCTGGTGTAGTGCTGAAGGTAACTCATATCCTTGAATATGTCTGATGCTGCGAGGTTTAACCGCAGAGGACAGAGTGCAGAAACCTTGCCATCTGAAACAAACCGCCGTGTCTTTTACCACTTTTGTCAGGCACACATGAACAACAGACCACATGAATAACTCAAGCATCAAAGACAGGGATATGCATCCTTTCACAACCCTTTCCTTGGAAATGATCTCTTTCAAGACCACTTTAAGAAGTTTTTTTCAGTCTGTTCTTCCATCAAAGTTTTCTCCTCCCCCTTAAGCCTTATTACACTGCTGGCTCAGACAAAAAGCTTTACAAGAGCTTGCTGTGTTATAAATATAGAGTCGCTTCTCCAGGCCTGATCAACAGCATGAAGCGAGTAATTAATAAGGTAATGAAGCTTTTAAGAGAGACTGGCTGTTGCATTGATTCTGTGAAGGGAGACAGACATGGCATATTCAATTCAATTTTACTACAGCATATGAATATCTTTTCTCCATATACCCACACCACATTAAAGATTTCTGATAAAATAATGTCTCAAAGGCTTTCAGAGTACTACAGAGCCCAGTCGCTTTTCTCCTGCCAAACACACCACAGCCAGGTAAGAGATTTCCTAGATCCATGGAAAATCAGAATGTTTGACACTACAGTGTGAAATGTCCGATAAATAATTTAATTAAGAGCTTTCAATAGTGGTTTTCAGATAGGGATAAGGAGCTGAAATCTAAATGACTCTTTCAGTCTATCGACTGCATTTCAGTCAATAGCAAAATCATTTACTTTCAAACCTCTTCTCTTGGATCGATATCTTGTTTACAGAATAACAAAAATAAATAAATAAAATAGTGTGAATGGTTCAAATTAAGCACATTTGCAGCTGTGATGCAGCATGAACAATCAATATTCAGAGCTGGCAATGAGTATTCTCTTCACTAAGAAGCTTTTATTTCTTCTATAGCCAATGCAACAAAATCTGTGCACCCGAGAAAGCACATGTGATATTTTTATAGTGACTTTCCATTCAGAGATAAGCTCAAAATCATGTAAAATAACTGAACTGTACTATGACTATACCATTTTTTTAATGGTTTAAATTTTTTAAAAAGCACCAGGACAGTCACTAGCCTACTCTCATCCTGCATGCCAGTATTTATTTTATTTTATTTTTTATTTGACTTTTCTGTCTCTTATTTATGAATGTACCTCTGTTTTACAAGTAAATAGTACATATGTCACTTTATTGTACTGTACTGCCACTGTACATTAAAGAATTCACTGCCTACTATTTATTGTATCTATTTGACCTAGAATTTGATTGGTCAAGCATAGCTTCACACTATTTGTTTGTTTCCACATTACAGACAAACTGAGGAACCAGGGGAATAATCTGTCAATCCTTCTGAAGATTACATTGATACAGCAATAGATGGCAATCGACTTTATGTCTTAAAGAGTGAGCCATCGAACCAATTACTCAACCATTTTGTTCAAAACTCTTTTACAATTTTTAGGAATTAAACTAAAGAAATACCTTTAGACTATTTTACCTATTCGATCACTTAAAAAATTAATTTATTCTAATATGAACTATTGCGTTGCTCATAGACAGTTTATTCTGAAGAGTAAACAGACAAAGTAACAGTAAATATTATATCTAAATGTTCTACTTAATTATAAAGTCTAATTATAATTATGTACTTTATTTATTTACTTTTCTGTTTATACTTTGATTAAATAATTTTGTTTATTGTCAACTGTCTGCCTAGCAAACACTAAACTTTGTACACACACACACAAACACGCACACATACACACACACACACACACACACACACACACAAAAGCCATACCTATCCAGTGGAGTGTAATCATAGTCAAGGGACATCAAAGTTGGCTAGACATCAGCGTGATGGAGAAGCCAAATTTACTTTTTTAAAGATACTGGAATTACTGCACTTACAATTTAATATGAGTAAACACTGATTGGAGGGTGAATGTTATTACAGCACATGAAAGGTAAAAAATGTTTTCTGTCTCAGTGTAACTGAATACTTTGCTTTATTGATGTTCCTAGGCACAACTGAATAAATAAGTAATTATATTATTATTATTATTATTATTATTATTATTACATTTCCTTTATTTGGCTACATTTTATATTTTTCTTTTATTTATTTTAAATTATTTACTTGTACCCTTTGCATGAATAAGGCATAAGGAGTCTCTAAAATATTTAACAAATTTACTTACAAAAAAAAAAGGAAATCAGTGTAATACGACACATGGCACAATTACATTGCTTATATTCAAAATGATTCATAATCACAATAATCACAAACACAAAGCAGATAATCATAAACTGCATTGATGTGTTTGGGAAACAGTTGCTATGCTAGTGTGTTTTAGTGAAGTCATGTAAGCAGATGCTTATAATCTCATCAGCGGAGCTTGTCTGTGATTAACTATTTCCTAATAAACATTGTGTTGGGCTAATTTACTTCTGCTTCGAGTCAGTTCAAAGAATTGCCTTCTTTTCACGTCTTATTAAGTTTTCTTAGTAGTTTAATTTAGCCTAATCAAAAAATAAAATAAAAAATAAAATAAAATAAAATAGCTTTACTATTACAGTTCATTCCATCAGGAAGGTTTAAGAACAGTCTGTTCATAGAGTACTGTGGCTCAAATGAGATCAGTGGCTTCAGAACACTGTGGATAGGTAGGTGTAATTTTTGCGCAACAGACATTAAAAAAAAAAAAAATGTTTTTGACTGATCTGACTTATTATGGTGGGGTTTTACCTCCTAATTAAGGCTTGAAGTCCTCCAAAGGATAGCAAAAAAATATTACATAGGTCTTAAAATATGCTAATAAAAAAAAAAATTCAACAGCTTTTATTTATGTTTATTTATTTATTTATTGTAAACTAACATTTCAGTTACCACAAAATTCCAAGTTATTTGCAAAGAATGTGTTAAACAGCGAACAGAAGTTTGATACAGAAGTTTACAGTACATTTACAAAAACATAACTATTGACAGTATTGAAACCCTTGCAATACTGCAATAAAACTGCAATAATGGCTGCTAAAAATGTAGCTTTGCAATCACACAAATAAATAATATTTTAAAACATGTTTTTTTTTTTAGTTTTAAAATTGTAATCATATTTTTAAGTCTTACTGTTTTATTTAAAAAAAAAACATATATATAATAATTTTAGCCTTGGTGAGCATAATATCCTTTTTTCAAAAACAAAAAATGGCATATTTTATATATATATATATATATATATATATATATATATATATACTCACACGCACACAACCGCACATATAGGGCCCTATTTTAACGATCTGAAACGGAAACGCAAGTGTCAAAGCGCAAAGCGCAAGTAACTTTGTGGGCGGGTCTCGGCGCTGTTGCTATTTTCCCGGCGGGATAAATGGCTCTTGCGCCCGGCGCAAATCTAAAATGGGTTGGTCTGAAGTGGCTTCATTATTCATAGGTGTGGTTTGGGCGTAACGTGAAATAAACCAATCAGAGCGTCATCCAACATTCCCTTTAAAAGCAGGTGCGCAAGTCCCATTATGGATTGCTATTATTATGGTGTATTTACCAGGCGCACGCCAGGAGCGGTTCACAGCCGAGGAGACTGGTGTTCTTGTAAGAGCAGTGAAAGACAGAGAAGTTGTGTTGTATGGGGATGGGAGAAACCCACCCAAAATAGCGTCGGTTAAACAGGCGTGGGAGGAAATAGCCACAATTGTTTCATCGATTTTTTTTCCTGGTTCTTGACGGACAAACCAATTTGTCAGATGTCCTTATATACATATATGACCTCAAACAGGTCTGATCCTTAATTACTACAATTAGCCTGAATAATTTGTAAGCTAGATTTATGCCTATTTTTTCACATCTTCGTGGCACACCACAATGATTTCCGTCATGTCAAGTGTTAATATAATATTTTTTAGTGTAACAATTTATGATTTGCAAAGATAACTGTTGCATCTGTGTAGATTACATGAGCAAAGTGTATGCGCGTTGTGCACGCTATACATTATGGTCAAGCATGCGCCCTTAAAATAGCATAATGAACAACGCGCAGCGCGCCACTGACTTTAGACTAGGGGCCCTATCTTGCACTCAGCGCAATTGACTTTGTACACCGACGCATGTGTCATTCCTATTTTGCACCCGCGCAAAGCGCGCTTTTCCCTCCACAGAAGCACGTCGCTAAACTAGTGAATGAACTTGCGCTCCCTGGGCGGTTCAGCGCAAAAAAGGAGGCGTGTTCCGGCGCAAACAATCCCTGGTGCTATTTTGCTGTTCCATTACACAATTGCGCCACTGACCAGAAAAAACCTAGTATGGGGCCCTATCTTGCACCCAGCGCAATTGACTTTGTACACCGACGCATGTGTCATTCCTATTTTGCACCCGCGCAAAGCACGCTTTTCCCTCCACAGAAGCACGTCGCTAAACTAGTGAATGAACTTGCGCTCCCTGGGCGGTTCAGCGCAAAAAAGGAGGCGTGTTCCGGCGCAAACAATCCCTGGTGCTATTTTGCTGTTCCATTAAACAATTGCGCCACTGACCAGAAAAAAACTAGTCTAAAGTCAGTGGCGCGTTGCGCGTTGTTCATTATGCTATTTTAAGGGCGCAAGCTTGACCATAATGTATAGCGTGCACAACGCGCATACACTTTGCTCATGTAATCTACACAGATGCAACAGTTATTTTTGCAAATCATAAATTGTTACACTAAAAAAATATTAACACATGAGATGATGGAAATCATTGTGAAATCTTGCTTACAAATTATTCAGGCTAATTGTAGTAATTAAGGATCAGACCTGTTTGCCCGATAGTGGCAAGACATATATGTATATAAGGACATCTGACAAATTTGTTTGTCCGTCAAGAACCAGGAAAAAAAAAAATCGATGAAACAATTGTGGCTATTTCCTCCCACGCCTGTTTAACCGACGCTATTTTGGGTGGGTTTCTCCCATCCCCATACAACACAACTTCTCTGTCTTTCCCTGCTCTTACAAGAACATCAGTCTCCTCGGCTGTGAACCGCTCCTGGAGTGCGCCTGGTAAATACGCCATAATAATAGCAATCCATAATGGAACTTGCGCACCTGCTTTTAAAGGGAATGTTGGATGACGCTCCGATTGGTTTATTTCACGTTACGCCCAAACCACACCTATGAATAATGAAGCTACTTCAGACCAACCCATTTTAGATTTGCGCCGGGCGCAAGAGCCATTTATCCCGCCGGGAAAATAGCAACAGCGCCGAGACCCGCCCACAAAGTTACTTGCGCTTCGCGCTTTGACACTTGCGTTTCAGATCGTTAAAATAGGGCCCCTAAAGTCAGTGGCGCGTTGCGCGTTGTTCATTATGCTATTTTAAGGGCGCAAGCTTGACCATAATGTATAGCGTGCACAACGCGCATACACTTTGCTCATGTAATCTACACAGATGCAACAGTTATTTTTGCAAATCATAAATTGTTACACTAAAAAAATATTAACACATGAGATGACGGAAATCATTGTGGTGTGACACGAAGATGTGAAAAAAAAAATAGGCATAAAACTAGCTCACAAATTATTCAGGCTAATTATTCTCCCATCCCCATACAACACAACTTCTCTGTCTTTCACTGCTCTTACAATCAGTCTCCTCGGCTGTGAACCGCTCCTGGCGTGCGCCTGGTAAATACGCCATAATAATAGCAATCCATAATGGAACTTGCGCACCTGCTTTTAAAGGGAATGTTGGATGACGCTCTGATTGGTTTATTTCACGTTACGCCCAAACCACACCTATGAATAATGAAGCTGCTTCAGACCAACCCATTTTAGATTTGCGCCGGGCGCAAGAGCCATTTATCCCGCCGGGAAAATAGCAACAGCGCCGAGACCCGCCCACAAACTTACTTGCGCTTCGCGCTTTGACACTTGCGTTTCAGATCGTTAAAATAGGGCCCTAGGTTTTTTCTGGTCAGTGGCGCAATTGTTTAATGGAACAGCAAAATAGCACCAGGGATTGTTTGCGCCGGAACACGCCTCCTTTTTTGCGCTGAACCGCCCAGGGAGCGCAAGTTCATTCACTAGTTTAGCGACGTGCTTCTGTGGAGGGAAAAGCGCGCTTTGCGCAGGTGCAAAATAGGAATGACACATGCGTCGGTGTACAAAGTCAATTGCGCTGGGTGCAAGATAGGGCCCTTAGTGTTTTGTTTTAAGATTCTGTTCAGTCTTACAGATACAGAAATTAAAGCCTTAAAATTTATTATTTATTTATTTATTTATTTATCAGCTACAGCCTCAAAGACTTACATTTTATTTCCCAATTATATTTATGTTTTTGGCTTAATGCTAATTCAAATAAGAACAGAATCTGATATTTAACTAAATGCAGTTTGTCGTTCACACAGCAAATTAAAACAATTAGTACTTTCAACTGACTATGAGAAGTCAATATGGCAGTGTTTGTTCATATGCATCTCACAAAATGTCCCTAAAATTATTCCCACAGTAAACAATAAAAGTGGTGTGAACATTTGTATTGGCTGAGATCAGACAGAGAATGATGCATTAGGAACGAGCAGGCAAGCCAACTCGCACAGCTAAAGAGTATAGAGTGTCAAAGGCTGTCACCCCGTTATATTCTGAGCCAGGGTACTGTCATAGCTCATCTTTCACTAACCTTTTGCTTCAGATCACATTTATGTGATCAGAGAGTAAAGACAGGGAGGAATGGCATTGTTTCAACAGGATAACGTGGACTCTTAGGCTCAGAACATCTTGCAAAAGTCTGCCAAATGCAATGTAAGACAGCCCCTTCAGGCTAGCACTTTATCTGCCTAGACTGGAAAAACGCTGAAACAATTTTTACGATAATTAATGTAGATATGTTTTCCTCTCTGTTTAATTACAAGATCATTAGTGTGAGGATATAATGCTTGGCAGTCTCATACACAATAACAGTGGCATCTGCAGCAGATTCTGCTGTATTTTTGGTTTTATATCAATTCCTATAGTGAATGAAACTCTTTGGGATAATCATGTAATGTATTTGATAACTGATTATTTTAAATGGCTCTTTTTGATGGATGGGATGGGACGGATGGACGGATGGATGGAAATACAGTAAAAACATTCATAAACATTCTGATTTGTTAGTTACATTTACACAGCATATTATTAAGATTTACTTATTTATTTACTTACTTACTTACTTATTAACTTATTTATTTTAAATATATTCCAAGCACATACAGACAGATAGACAGGCAGAAAGATAAATAAACGCTAATCATTTAAACTGCTCCCCCCTTACAGCTTGTTCATTTAGGGATCTCAGCATTATAATGTAATTGCTAAAAATAACATTTAAACATGTTTTACATATATGATATAAGTTATAAGATTTTATAACGTTTTTAAATGAGCATTTAAAAACAAAACTTTACATTATGCAGTTCTTATGCAATTATATTATGAATAGAGGGACGAATGAATGATTTGCTATTTACATTTACACAGCATATTGTTGATTTATTTGTTTGTTTATTTGTTTTTATTTAAAATATATCCCAAGCACAGACAGACAGATAGGCAGAAAGATCGATGGATGAGTCATGTAATGTTAATTATTGAAACATTTAACTGTGTTTTTAAATGAGCATATTTTAAAGATGAACTTTCAATTTTACAGTTATTATGCAATTATATTATGGATGGATAGGTAAATGGAAATAGAGAAAAAAATCAATATCTACATTTCCAGTTGCAGGTCGTTCCCAGCGTGCTTGATCTCCTATTATACTCTTATCAGAGCTGTTTATAGGAACAATCTGAACAAATGTTTATTACACTAATATATTTGTCGAGCCCCCCATTAGAATTTTTCACAGCCTTTATCAGTAATGTGACAAGCAATACAGATTTTCTTTCTTTTTTCTTTTTTTTTCAGCTCTCAAACAACTCTTGTTTTATTATTATTGGAAAGATATCATTATACCAGATACCCCAGGCTCATGTCTAGCATTGTTTTTCTGGTAAAATAAGGCTTTTTTTCCCCCTACCAGACTGCATATAAGTTACTCTTATGACCACAGAGACTCTCACAGCACAGCTTATGTTGCTGTTCTCTGTCTATGAACACTTATATTGTCTTTTATGCAGTGCCACTGGTGTCTCATTTTCATGATTTAGACAGTGTTTCCCTGCAGTCTAACCAATTGCTTTATAATAATAGGTGCACAATGAAGACTTTATCACTGCGGCTGAGCGTAAATGACATTTACATTTTTGCCTACTGATGATGCTATAAACAGCCATTAAATTGTTCTTCTCGGTTTCACCATGACATTGCTTTTGGGATTTAAAACAAACACTTGTCAGAAAAAAAAAGAAAAAATTGTTGGAAACTTTTAATTGAACCTAAAATGAACACTATGCCAATACTAAATATCTGACTGATACAGATAAGATGATAATTTATTTAATGCTGTGGCTAACAACCAATAAATGGCTGGTATTAAAAATCTATAATATTTTATCAAAATAAATGTGATTTAAAATTGCAAATGCATAAGTGAATTTAGGCATTGATGGTAAATTTTAAAAATAATAATTTTCTTAAAAATAAATTGTATAAAAAACTAAAAACTAAAATCATTCTTTTTAAAAAGTTACAACTGAATTTGGACATCACAACATTAAAATGAATATCTAAAAATTACATTTAACAATGTTATTCAATTATTCGTTTTTTTAAGTATTAATGATGGATGGATGGATTGAAAAGAGAATGCTGTTCATAAATAATCTAATTTCTTATACATTTACAGAACATATATTGTTTTGATTGTTTAAATCATATAATAATGTTTGTTTGTTATTTAAAAATCCAAAACTTTGGCAATATGGATGGATGAATGGATGGATGTTCCATAAATTCTGAGCATATGCTAAATTTCTAACTATTTAAACCTACTGGGAATAATAATAGTAAAAGAAAAGCACAGTTCGATAAATCGGAGGTAACTGATTCTTAGACTTCAGTGTCAGTGAGACAGTCTTTAAAATGCTCAATAAAAGAGCTGAAGAAATGTGGTAGTTGAGGGATGCATACACAACCTATTACTGTTAAACCCATAACGTATGTGTATATTTCCGAAACCTTCACATATCAGCTCTAGCTAAGCCTTTAATACGATTTTCAGACATGGTAATAATTCATTCATATTTTCTGCAGCAACTAAATCAACACTGTATCGGCGAAGCTAGATGCAAATCATTTCTCAAGGGAAGTATTTGCAACAGTAGCACTGCTTTCTTCATAGCGCTCCTCTCTAGATATGGAAAAGTGTTTACTAACTGATGTGTATGATGACATAATTGATAGTGAATGACAAACTGCAATGCAAGATTGCAAAGTGCTCTCATCTGCAGGAGTGGATATTTTAATAGTTGAGTAGGCATAGCAGACTGTGGGTACACTCAGGGATATAATACAGTTTCCCCTTTGATTTTGCTGATGCATGATGGCAAATCAAAGATTATGCTATCGCAGCTTATTTTTTTTTATTATTATTAGTTCAACACAGGTACTTTAAGATGAGATGAGGCAGATGAGATGCCTTGAGATCTGACCTGAGTCATGAAGTGTGTACTAAATTAATTTGTGACCTCTCTGTCTGCACTTGCACCGATGATGGAACCACATAAAGAAAGAGAGAGAGATAGAGAGAGAGAGAAGAAAAAAAAACAATTCTTCTGGCAGAAGTATCTGATAACTCTTATGGACTATAACTCTTCTATCACAGCCGAACAAAATTGCTCTAATTTTTCACTTCAGCAGATAGCTTCAGCTGAATGGCAGCAATGCTATTATCCTGCAAACTTGTAGGCTGATAGTCATTTTATGTTTGATTGCACAGTGTCAAAAATCAAAAAAGGGTAGCACTCTGACTTCACGTGTTATGCTGGAGTCAGTCAGTCAAGTCATTCAATGATCTTTTAAGCTGTTTAAATAAATAAAAAGTAAAAAATAAATAAATAAATAATAATATTGATAATTGTGACGAGTGCATATTTCATTTTGATTGTCCGCCGGTTCCCGCCTCCTTCCTCCCGATGATTAGGAAGTTTTTATCATTACAATAATAATAATAATAAAAACATAGAATAATTATGAATGGCTAGATAAATTAAAATTTGACAGATTGAAAACTAAAACACTGTAAGTCATACTGCAATAGGAAACAGTTTTTAATATCATAATTATTAAAAATTACACTTGGCTCTAAACAAACACGATGCCATCGTAACATGCTAACTACTTCCTCTAGCCCCCCAGGTGCAGAGGTTAATGCTGTAGCTATTTATTTCCATAATTGTTGGGGCAGAGCTCATTTTCTCAAGGACAGCAGTCCTTGGCTGCAGTCTTACACATCCAATTATTAATGAGAAAATGTAGTCATATCATTGGGATATCATTTCCACTTTTACTCATGCTGCTCTGCACTTTTTTTTATTTGTTTGTGTTTTGTATTTTATTGAAAGAAAGAAAGAAAGAAAGAAAGAAAGAAAGAAAGAAAGAAAAAGAAATTTACACAAACATTACAATTACTGATATATTTTTTGCATTAATCATATATATTTTGAAAATAATATATGAATTGACAAAAAATGTACAATGACCAATTGATAAGATACCAACAAATATATATATATATATATATATATATATATATATATATATATATATATATATATATATATATATATATATATATATATATATATATGTGATTCCTATAATAATGGAAGTCAATTCAATTAAAATAAACAAAAGGTACAAACAAATATATATATAAGATAAGATACAAACAAATTTTTCATTGAGAGTTAATTGGACTACATTACATCATGTTAATTACAGGCTGGAATGGAGGATTACTCAGAAAGAAAAGCTTTATTTTCCTTTGTGGATGCAAACAAGTACTTATTTGACGCATTCCTACAAAATGCTCAATCCACAGCATATTGCTACTGTCAGCAGTTCTTCGTGTAAAGGTGATGATACTTCTGTGGTAAATAGCATCACCATACTAAAGGTCTTTAGTCAGATTAAATGAACAAATTAATGAATGAATCAATCAATAACTTATACAGTACAGTCATGGCCAAGAGTTTTGGTAGTGACATACGTTTTGTGTTTTGCAAAGTTTGCCACTTAAGCTGTTGTGGTGTTTATTCACTTTGTTTCTAAATTATTGTGTAGAGTAATCAGATGCATTTTAATTCATTGCTATTTGCTTCATTGGCCAAAAATTTGCTTTTCACAAAAGAAAATTACTAAAATAAAGTAAAGTAAAAATGTCACAGATTTTTTTTTTTAATCTAACACAAAATTACCAGCTAACATTGATTGACTAATCATATCAGCAGCACATGTGAAACTGTGAATGAGCACTAGTTAGGTAAAATCACTATCATACTAAATAGATAAAGAAAGAGCAGACTAGTTGCTATAAAAGGAGGGAAGAAACGGTTCCAATCATTGTGTTCTTGTTAGCAATGGTTACAGGGGCGCTGCACAAGATCCCGGGCCCTAAGTTTCCTTTTTAGAGTAGCCCAAACCTAGAGACCCCCCCCCCCCCTTCCCCATCTAGTTGTAAAATGAACTCGAAGTGAGGAGATAGGGTGGAGGAGGGATTCTGATAAACCCTCAATGGATACAGGTAAGTCAGAGGTATTTATACTATGGTATTGATTACTTGATTGTGGTCCACCGGTGTTGATTAGGCTAAGTATCTGGCATGATCCTCTCAAACCTTGTTACCTAAACATAATTTCAAGAGTTCACGCTTACATATAATTAGCTGAGGTATGGTATGCATATTTGCCGTGCTTTCAGGGAAAGGGATACAAGCTCGGGAATGGCCCAAACCTAGAGTACCCCCCAAATGCAAATGAACAAAGGACAGCCGCCAGATTAAGAACGCCCCCTAAAAATAGCACTGATGGGGGCTGATTTGGCAGGCTGAAAGAGCCTATGTACTTCAGTGGGAGGGAATTAAGCATTGGAAGGGTAGGCCCTACCAGCTGCATGTAGGGGTGCTCGGTTGGTAGGGCTCGAGCCAATGCTCAACAGGAGCTCACAGCGTTGGAACGGTGAGCCCTACCGGCCAATGAGGAGGAGCAGCGTGGTTGTATAGCCTGTCCAGGAGGGCCCGAGTTGCCTCGACTGGAATAGGTCACGGTGTCGGCGTATGGGCCCTACTGGCTGATTAGCCCCTGTTATTCAGAGGACGAAAGGCAAATGGCTGACCGATTGCGCCCATGAAGCCTCTGACTGGTGTGAGCCGTGTCCTGGGCACCTATCAGTGTCGCCCTGGCAACGAGGGAGATTCACCTGCACGCAATCACAGCGGGCTGATCGGTCCCAGCTGAAGTAGATGAGGAGAGGACTATAAACGCTGTGGCTGAAGGTGACACAAGGAAGAGAGGATCTTCAGATGACTGAAACTAACGTTGTGTCTCTTCTCCCTCTAGACAGCTGCGGATCGACCAGCCCACCACCCGAGCACCGGACCCCAAGTTCCCTTGCACTCAGCCGGCCGGCAAATAGGATCACGTGGCACCGAGGATGAGCACTGGACACCACAGGATTCAGCACTACACAGAGCACCCTTCAATAAATACACCCTCCGGGGCTTCACTTTGCACTAAACCCTGTCGTGTGATTCATCAGCCCGTGACACTGGAGATTAAGACTCAGGACGACGGACGTCTCAGTTTGGCAGATAAAAAGGGCTTACCGACAAGGAGACTTTTGTGACTGCCGACGGGAGATCAATACTCATGGCATCAGATGGATGAGACTTGCTTGTGTGCTGCAAGTATGAAACCTGACCAGGAGAACTCTTGCCGACATCTGACGGGAGAACACACATCAGACGGGTAAGCCTCACCGGACGGGTAAAGGAAAAGAAAACTCTCACTGACGTCCAACAAGAGCTTGTACTCATGGCATCAAATGGGTAAGCCTATCTGGATGTAAGATGGAAAGGTAAATTTGTGTGGCCAGGAGGCTCTCACCAGCATCTACCAGGAACCTCATGCTTGCTGTATCTGCTGGGTCAGTGTCGCAGGCCGTGGGATGGAAGAGGTAAGTTTGGGTGGCCATGAGGCTCTCGCCGACATCCAATGGGAGCTTGTACTCACGACATCGGACGGGAAAGCCTCAATGACGGTAGAATGGAAAAGGAGGTTATCACCGGCCTCCCACGGGAGCTGGATTTTCGCCTAATGGATAGGTCAGCTTGGCAGCTGTAAAAATGAAAGGAAAGGTTGTCTGGACAGGAGGATCTCGTCGGTATCAAATGGGAACACATGCATCGAATGGATAAGCCTCTCTGGCCGAAGGATGGAAAAGGTAAGGTTATCTAGCGTGAAGGCTCTCGCTGATGTCCAATGGGAGCACACTGCATCGAAAGGGTAAGCCTTACTGGCTGTAGAATAGAAAGGTATAGATTTCTGGCCGGGAGGCTCTCGCAAACATCTGGTGGGAGTTCAATACTCACGGCACCAGATGGGTAAGTCTCGCCGACCATAAAAGAGGAAAGTTGAAGCTGAGTAACTGGGAGGCTCTCGATGACGTTTGATGGGAGCCCACGGTATCAAATGTGTAAGCCTTCTGGCCATGAAATATAGAAGGTTAGAGTTTCTAGCCGTGAGGCTCACTCCGGCATCTGGTGGGAGCGGAATACTTGCGGCACCAGATGGGTAAGTATTGCCAACCATAAAAGGGGCAATAAAGGCTGTTTAGCTGGGAGGATCCCGCAAACGTTCAGTTTGGTGGTCTTTCTTTATGTGGAACTGATTGGTTCTGATGTAGCTTTGGTATGCTTCTGAAGACCATCTTCCAAGAGTTCGGATTTGCTGCTTGGAGAGCCCTTTTTGGGCTGCTGAAGTTGCTGCTCCGATACGGAAAGAATGTGGGGAGAAATTATTTGCCGAGATACCCGATAATTGCAGGATGCATTTTGGTTTTTTGATTGAAATTAGCAGAAATTGTGAGCTCTGAACATCTGAGAAAAGCAAAAAACGCTAGGATGTACATGGTTGTCGAGTTTGTGGGCTATACTGAGGGGCTGGTAATTAGTGCGGAGGGTGTGGATGCATTTTGTGAGGATATCTAGCGTTATGGGTTGTCTAGTGTCAGGATGGGTGGGCTGGGAATGCTGGATCCCTTTGATCAGGTGGGAGGTTTGTGAATTGCTTATTTTGGGTAAGGGAGAGCCGAACATCAGTTTATGGAAACACTGAACTCCGCTCAGATATCCTTTGATGGACCCAACTTGGAAACCCTTTAAGCCATGGAGAAAGGAAATAAAGGAAGTAACTGGAAGCAGGAAAAAATCCGGAAACTGAGTGTTGTATGTGAGGTGGAATGCCTTGAAGAATCTCCAAGTAGTTACGTATGACTGGAGGGTTCTGGGAGAAACTGCCTGGAGAATGGTGTTGAGCGATGCATCGAGCAGTGGTTTTTGGGGGTTGGTTACAGGAATATTAATTCTGAATAGAGAGGAACTTGAGTGGGGAATTGGTCTGCCTCTGGAGCCAGCATCCTGAATTTCTGAAACAGAAAGCGTCATCGATTTGGTTTTCTGAACCTGGAACGTGCTTGGCTTTTATTATACATTTTTTGCATGCTGCGATCCATATTAAACATCTGAGGAGAGGCATGAGGGCAGCAGAGTAAGAACGGCCTTTATTCATGGACTGAGCAACTGCTTCGTTGTCGCAGTGCACTAAGATGCATTTAGATGCCCATTTGTTTGCAAATATGAGTGGGTAGAGCTCGAAAAGACCTGAGAACTGAGTCCTGCAGCTGGGGATGCCATGTAGACACAAACCAGCGTCCTTGGTAAAAACCTCAGAAACCGGTTGAGGGAGCTGCCTCTGTAAATAGTTGTATGTCGATGGGAGACGAAACGAAACTGTTGTAGAAAAGGGAAAGCCCATTCTATTGTTTAAGGAACATTATCCTTCATTTAAGTTTGTTGCGGCATGCGAGAGATAAGATAACGAGGGCCTCTAGCGTGAACCAAAGATGTGAGTGCTAGAAGATGCGAGATAAAGGGGCGTCCTTGGGGAATGATGCGCATTGCAAAATTTAAATGCCAGAGCAGAGAAAGGAGTTTGTGATTAGAAGAGCTTGAGCTGCCGAGCAGGGTAGAGGAGATGATGACTATTCTATCTATCTTCTCCTTGAGCAAGGAGAGCTGAAATTTAGCCAAGTCTAGGTTGATAACGAGGAACTCGATAGATGTAGCGGGACCCATGTTTTTTTCCTGAGCGATGGGGATCCCAAGCTAAGAAAAAACTTTTTGGACCGTAAGGAGATGAGCAACTGGGATTGTGTTCGGAGGTTAAATGAACAGAAAGTCATCTAAGAGGTGAATAATGTGGGGAATTGCCTAATTATTGCATATATACTGCTTTTGCATCCAAAGGTTAAACGGACAGCAAACTACTTTGAAGTGATGTCTATTTTTTCAAGCCAGGCTCCTCGACCCGCAATTTTAATCAGTTCGACTGCCTGGTCTATGTCTTTGTACTTGAGGGAAAATTCATCAAGAGGGATCAAGCTAGTATTGCTTGGGACTGTGGAATTATGTGGTGATGAGAGATTGACTATTAAGCGTTTCTTACCTGAACATTTTCTAGTAGCCACTCCGATTGGGCCTGACTTGACTTCTTTTTTGGGAAGTTTATCTACTACTCGGTCTCGGCGTGAGCGGATAGGAGATTATGGCAGACCATGTTTTGGGAAATTGCACAATCAAGGCCGGGGTTAAAACAGTGTCTGAGGCCATATAAGAGGTAATTAGTAAATTCTTTGTCTGGACGGTGAGCGATAAATATTGACTGGAGTTGATATATATATATATATATATATATATATATATATATATATATATATATTCATTTTTTTTTTTTTTTTTTTTTTTTTTATTCACGGCTTTAAACATTGGACAAACAATGTGGGCATGAGCTCCGCCACAGAATTTGCAGATGTGCAGGAAGCGGCAGCACTGTCTGGGGCATCTCTCGTTGTTGAAAGAGAGGCACGGGTGCCTGTTATCTGCTTCTGGTGGGGCTGGACATGAGTTTGCTTTAGTCGCAGATCTTGGGAAATAACTGGTGGATTTCATCAAGGAAGTATCGGTGCATTGGGGTATGCTAGGATTAATTTGTGGGCAGGTAGTTGTGGAGTGGGTGACTGACCTGCAAACTGCGCAAGAAATGTTCCTGCATCCTAAAAATACCCTGCCTGTCTGGGACTGGGATCTAGGTCGAGTGTGCCCCAGTAAGGGAACTGGAAAAAAGTTTGTGGTATCTGTAAAAATGGACCACTCCATAGGACAACATGAGCTTGAATATAATTGACAAATAGTCGTTAAGTTCGAGTTGCCTGTGAGGGAAGGCTGAACAGATAATCTCGGTGAAATAACTAAATGTGATTGGGAACTCGGAAAAAGAAAGTAATTGAGATTAAAGGGGGTTTGGGTTTTTTAACGTGACTGAAAAATCCCCACAATCTATTTGGAGGTTTGAATGGAGAGTGGGCAGGAGGGATAGAAGAGACGAGAGATCGACTTCCGCAACTGATAGTATCTGGGTGAGGATGTTATGAGTCACTTGGGGAGGCTTCCTTGCGTCATGGGTTCCGTGCTGGAGGAGGCCAGCGGTGGGGCTGTGTTCGGAAACCCTAGCAGCTGGGCGCTTGCGTGGGCTGCAGCCTCAGAGCTGGAAGGAGCTGCCAGCGGGGCTGAGTTTGATAGCCAGTACTGCCAAGCGCTAGCTGAGTTCCACTGAATTGGCAGTAGCGTTCGGCAGGGCTGTGATTGGCGACAGAGGCGGCCAATTATAAGCTTGGGCTGCACGCCCCTGCGTTGAAGAGGTAGAGGCTTCTGTGCAAGACTGAACTGTGGATGATATGGAGGTGATATTCTAAGGTCCAATTCTCACTATTAACAAACCATTAACTACAAATATTGCTCCAATAACGAAATAGTTTGCTACTTATTGATAGTTATTAAGGCAGTTGTTAAGTTTAGATATTGATAAGGATGTAGAATATGGTCATGTAGAATATGTGTTTTATAAGTAATAATAAACATCCAATATGTTTAATAATAGACATGTTAATTAGCAACTAGTTAATAGTGAGAATTGGTCCCTGTACTAAAGTGTCTTCGAAAATAATGAAGAATGTTGGTAACTGTCACAAATATATCGACTGTCGTCTGAAGTCTCAGCACAAGCTAACATCCTTGCAGCCCATCAGTAACAACTGAACCATTTGATCTCACTTACAGAGGAGTTGGTCAAAGCATTGCAGGGTTTTTACTCCCTGCTCCAGAAGTAAACTAAACACCGGCAACTCCTTTAAAGGGGGGGGTGAAATGCTATTTCATGCATACTGAGTTTTTTACTCTGTTAAAGAGTTGGATTCCCATGCTAAACATGGACAAAGTTTCAAAAATTAAGTTGTACGTTTGAAGGAGTATTTCTGTTCCAAAAATACTCCTTCCAGTTTGTCACAAGTTTCGGAAAGTTTTTTTTCGAGTATGGCTCTGTGTGACGTTAGATGGAGCGGAATTTCCTTATATGGGTCCTAGGGCACGTCTGCCAGAAGAGCGCGCGCTCCCGTATAGCAGAGCACTGAGAGCAGAGGCATTCAGTGATCAGAGCGAGAGCGTCACGAAATGTCACAAAAGACGTGTGTTTTTGGTTGCCAGGGCAAGAAAACCCTGCACAGATTACCAAAAAAAAAACAGCATTAAGGGACCAGTGGATGGAGTTTATTTTTACAGAGCATCAACGGAGTTGTGCAAGTGTTTGTGTTTGTTCCCTGCATTTCGAAGATGCTTGTTTTACAAACATGGCCCAGTTTGACGACGGATTTGCGTATCGTTTATTTCTTAAGGATGATGCAATCCCAACGAAAAAGTTTCACGATCGTGTGTTGGAACCGCAGGCGGTGAGTAAAACTGCTTCAAATATCTCTGCCTCCTTGTTAGTGCATCCCCTCCCATGCCGAGACCCGGGTTAGAGCCCCGCTCGGAGCGAGTCGTTGCTGCTGCTGCTCTCGTTCAGTTTCAGCCTCGAGATCTGATTCTGGATCATAAATATACGCTGAATCTGACTGTTATCCATGGTTTGTTTTGGTTGGTTTTGTCCTCACGGTGTCACAGCTTCCAAACGCTCTAAACTCAAAAGCCTACTGGCGCTCGTGATTCTTTAGCTCCGCCCACACGTCACGCCTCCAGTCGGTCGTGTTTGTCCGGGAAAAATCAGTACAGACTATCTTTCTCTTATGAATATAATAAAACTAAAGACTTTTTGGAGTTATGAAGGATGCAGTACTACTCTATAGGTACTCAAGATTAACAGGATATTGAGTGCAAACAAGCATTTCACCCCCCCCCCCCCCCCCTTTAACGAACACTTCTACAATGATGACTACGACCAGCCCTCGACTGGCCTATCCTGAGAAATTTGATGGATCTCCAGTCAAATTTAAGGGCTTTTTACTTCAATGCTCACTGTTTGTAGTACAACAACCCACATTATATCCCACTGATGAAAGCCATATTCCCTTTGTTTGCTCACTGTTAACTGGGAAAGCATAAGAATGAGCGACACCTGTCTGGAACGATGGTCGATCGACCTTCTCAACATTTGACAACTTCTTCCAAAGATTTAGTGAGATTTTTGAGAATCCTGAGGGAGGTAAAGCAGCTGGTGAGCAGTTGTCAGTTCTCTGTCGTGGAAAAATCATGGCTGCAGATTATGCACTAACTTTCCACACATTTGCAGCTGGGTGGATGACACTCTAAAATTGTTGTTTTAAAAATTATTAAATCTGGAACATCAATCAGAGCTTGATTGTCATGACGAGGGGAGGAATTTGGATCTGTTTATCAAGCTGGCCATCCGTATTGATAATTTAATTAATTTAAGATGCCCAACCAGGGATTCTTCCATGCTCGCTGATCCCGAGCCCATGCAGATTGGCTATACACGTCTCTCACCTGAAGAAAAAGAGCATTGCATACATCAGAAACGCTGTCTCCTCTGTGGTCAGCCTGGTCATTTACGAGCATCGTGTCCAACTCGTCCTGCCCAAAGTAACCCCTCTGTAGTGAGTTCACACTTCCATACTTTATGCATTGTAAATGGTATAGTATCTCAGTTAATACTACACCTATGATAGATTCCCGGGGCAGCCACAGATCTTATCGATGCTAATTTTGCAAGATCTCAAGACATTCCTCTAATCATGTGTGACGCTGTGTTGGCAGTGGCAGCACAAGATAGGCGCCCCCTGTGAATGGGCCATGTTCACCACACCACAGGAGAGCTTTCTCTTCAGATTTGAGCTTTGCATAAGGAAACCATCCATTTGTTCCTAATAAACTCACCACAGAACACAGTAATACCCTAGTTCTAGAAACAACCAAATCAGCTGGTAAGAAAAAAAAACAATTTATCCACTGGTCTTATTTTTTTGTCTGCTCAACTGCATGCACGCCCTTTCCCTCAACCAAGACACCAACATTTCTATCGAGGAAGGTCCACCTATCTTCTCTGAGCTCCCTCCAATATATCATGATTTGACAGAGGCGTTCAGTAAAGTCAAAGTGTCTGATACATTATATTTTCATTATGTTTATCATAATTATCTACTCACCGTGATAATGATTGTGCCATAAACCTGCTACCAAGAACCATGCCCCCAGAGGCCAAATATTTTTGCTGTCCCAACCTAAATCTAATGCCATGAAGCTTATATCGAAGAGGAGTTGGTCGAAGGATTCATCTGGCTGTCCACTTCTCCAGCATCAGCAGGCTTCTTCTTTGTGAGTAAGAAAGATGGTGGTTTACATCCATGTATTAATTATCGTGGCCTCAATGATATTACTGTCAAGTTCCATTACCCACTGCCTCTAGTACCTGCAGCTTTTGAACAACTCTGCTCTGCTAAATACTTCACCAAATTTGACCTACACAGTGCCTACATCCTACTGGCCTCTACCAATACTTGGTTATGCCATTCGGGCATATAGTCAATAGTCCTTCTGTGTTCCAGGCCTTCATCAACAAAGTTTTCAGAAACATGATGAATCAGTGTGTCATAGTTTATATTGTCGACATTCTCATACACTCTAATTCTCTTGAAGATTATGTAAGACATGTTCGCTCCATGCTGCTACGATTAATCAAGCACCAGCTCTATGCCAAGGTGGAAAAGTGTAAATACCATCAAACTTCTGTCTCGTTCCAGGGTTACATTGAATGTCCAGAGGGGCCACCAAGGTACAGGCCGTTCTGAATTGGCCCCAGCCAACCACGTTGACAAGTGTTGCAAATTAGCTTTTTCTACAAGCACTATGGTACATGCATGGAATGACTGTTGTTTAATTTTCATCTGTTTATTGTATCTGTCCCTAACAAAGAGGCAGTTTAGCAAATCACAACACACTGAGCCAGCTGACCAATCTCAGCCCATCGTGTATTTCTGAGGGAGGATCTTCATAATAACAGGAAATGATCGAGGCGTTTGTCAAAGAAGGGACAGATTGGTAATAAAGGTAAATTATGCGAAAATAATGTGCTTTTTAAAAAGTGAAGGGAGAACACATTAAACTGCACCCCATAAACACAATCAAGCCTAGAAAAAAGCTGTCAACTACCCCTTTAACTACATTATATAACGTTTTTTTTATCTCTTCTACCCAATTACCACATCTCATCCACGTTTTGTGTCTCCCTGTTTAAGCCCGCTGATGGTACGAGAGGAGAGGAGAACCTAGATGGGGCTGGAAACCAGGGAGGCTTACCAATTCCTTACTTAATGTTCTGAATACTTTTGTAAATAATAGCATACTGTAAATGCTCGACATTAACATAAAATGTCATAAATGCATAAAATGTAAATGCATAAAATTTATATTTATAAATAATATAATATTTTCTTATTTCAAAATAAAATATTAATGATTCCATCTCTGATAATACAGGGTTGCTATGGTCACGCAGGTTTGTTTACGCATTAAACTCATGGCCACAAGAAAAACATGTCGTTCCCTCAACATAAGAAGTCGTGGCCACGAGAAATGGATGTTCTTCCCTCAACATAGCATCTCGAGGCCACGACATAAGGATGTCATTACCTCGACAAAATCCTCTCGTGGCCACGACATAATATGACGTTCCCACGAGTTAATATGACGTTCCCACGACAAAACTAAATAAACCGAACAAGTCACTTTATGGGCACCGTACATAACTGTACAAAAGCATGGTGGAAAAAAAAAAAACATACTGTTGATTTGCACTTCCTGCAGACTAATTCATCAATATTGGTATATTTTAACACCATTTCTTCAGACTAATTTCCCAAATCAATCAATCAATCCAAATGTATTTATAAAGGGCAATAAAAACAACAGCAGTTGACCGATGTGTGGTACAGACCTTGCTAAAAAGACATAAAATAAAATGTGGATTCTAAAAGAACTAATCGGAGGAAGACAAGGAAGGCTATTCCACAGTTTTGGCCCAACAACTGAAATTGTTAGTGGAGCTAAGAGGCTCGCGACCTCCTGGGAGGTCTCTAGAGCAGCTAGTACGGTCGTCCCCTGCTGGTCCACCGCTTCAGGGCACCGAGCTAGTGGCTCTAGGCGCACTAGAAGCCAGTCTCGTGAGACTGCTTCCCTTAGGAGGTCATATGGTGGTGTGGGAGCCCCTGCCAAATGTACTTCACGGGGTCCTGCCCCGTGCAGGCTCTGGTCTAGTCTTCCTAGCAGACGATGTGGGTCTGAGGACCGTAGTTTTTAGGAGACTTCAGCTACAAGAGTCCTGATGCTGCGGCTCAGGACCTCGGAGGGCAGGCCCCTCTGGGGAAGAGCGGTGTACGCATTACACGGTGCCCGTCTCTCCTCAGTGCCCTCAGGAGATCGATCTGCCAACCCTGCCGGTGTTCCAGGGCGCAGTGGTCTCATGCGAGTGCTTCTCTCAGTTATCGCCCAGAAACGTAGCGGAGCTAAGAGGCTCGCGACCTCCTAGGACATTTCCAGAGCAGCTCGTTCGGCCGTCTCTTGCCGGTGGGCCGCTTCAGGGTACCGAGCTAATTGCTCTGATGCCACCAGAGATCAGTCTTGAGAGTGACTGCACACTGTAGTGAGAGGCCACAGATTCCAGTTCTGGTGGGCCCCAAGCAGGCTCTGGTAATGGAACAGAAGTAGACTCTCTCTGAGGACAGAGGTGGTCCCTCCTTGGGTTGCAGAGTCCGGTTCCCACAGCCGGTACTTCACTGTTCCAAGGAAGGATGAGGTGTCCTTTTCTAGATCTGTGCTTTTTGAACCTCTCAGTCAGGGGACTGGAGTTTAGCACGCCTGCACAGGCCAAGTCCGAGGACTGGTGTGTCACGATCTATCAAAAGATGCACTTATCTCCATCCCTCTTCATCAGAAGTTCCTGAGGTTTGCTTTTGGGGGCAAAAGCCTACCAATACGGATCTTCCACTGGCCTTGCACTCTCATCCCACAATTTCACGACTCAACCCCATTGACGATTGGTTGATATCAGCTCAATCTGAGCAGATGACAGACCAATACTTTTGGTCTGCTGTACATGAGAACCCTACAGTGGTGGCTCAAGACCAAGGGATTCTCTCCGTCTCGTTCCTTCGAGGAACCAGGGTTACATACGTAACCATAGACGAGTCCAGATCTCCCAATTCACAATCGGGGGCTCCTGAAGACCCAAACACAATGGCCTCCATTTTGCTCCTATTTAGATGTTAAACATTTCAGGAGAAACAGGACTTAATACCAGACAAACTTTTATCATTTTTCCTCAAGGGCAGATAGATTTTGGTGTCATCAGCATAAAAATGAAATGACACCCCATGCTTGGTAAGAATGGAACCCAGAGGAAGCATATACAATGAGAACAGAACAGGAGCCAAAATGGAACCCAGAGGAACTCCAAAATGCAAGATGGAGCTAGATGAAGAAAAACCATCAAGATAAACATAAAACATTATTTCTTCAAGATCAAATGTAAACAAAGTCAAGAGCGCAACCTGTAATGCCTACACATTTTTCAAGGTGTGATATAAGGATTCTAAACGCTACCTTAGTCAGCTAATGGCCAGCCAGAAAGACAGTCCCACCTCATATTCATGGCACCCATTCACTGCAGAGGATCCAATGGTAAGGAAGTAATGTAATGCTAAATTTCTCTCAATCTGTTTCAATGTAGAAATAAATTCATCTTTATCTTGGATGGCTTGAGTATGAGTAAATTTTCAGAAAATTATAATTTTTGAGTGAACTATTCCTTTAAACAATAGTAAGCAGCAAAGTCAAAATTGTACATTTTATCAAGTAAATAAACCTACTAATGACATAAACCAAGATATAAAAAATTATTTTGACATAAAAAAAACTACTCACATTTAAGCTTAATTTATATTTATTCAATGAGTGAATGAATGCTGGACACTTTTATCCAGAGCAGCCTAAAAATAAAAAATGCTGCAATACAATGTTCAAAAATTTCTGGTCCAATGTTCTGTAACTAGCACATCTTGATTGTTAACACTGATTCTATATCACACGCAGTGACAGTACCAGAAAGTACCAGCACATGCGACTTTGTGCCCCCTGTAGTTTCCTGGAGAGTGCCACTGACAGTCCTGCATTTGTGCAAATGTACATTGGTCGTCATGACGACCGCTAAGGAAACTAGCTATTAACTTTTGTGTTTTGATAATGCAGGCTCAGGGCTCAGGGCTGAGCTGTATTATTGAATAGGAGAGTATATTGAAAATTCCCATTAGATATCTTGAAAGCAGTGAGTCACTGTCTAAACCACACAGCTCTGTTACTGGTATCTACCTGTAACAAAGAGATGTGAGATGGATCATACGTGATGGGCTATACTGGAACTACCTCTTGACTCATTGTTCAATTAAACATAAAATTTTAATTAAAGATTCAAATTGAAATGGACACACTGATCCCTCTCCAAATTTAAAGCTGGATTTTAAACACATTCTACAATACTGGTTTAATGTGTACAGACAGCTAAACTGCAGAGATTTAGCTTATTATGGAGTTTTCACACTGGTAGTGACAAAGTGATCTGACATTGTTTATTTTCAAATAGAGGTGAAGGCTTAAGCAATAGAAACAGTTGTTAATGCAACCTTACATAAATGAAAAGCAACATAATGGACAGTAGTGCCACTAAATGTAGCAAAGCTATTGGTTTTGCTATGATTCTCAGTAGTGAGATGACACATTACTATTTTGAAATCATGCAGCTTTTCAGCAATCTACAGTGCCCTTAAGGTGACCTGTTTGGTTAGTTTTGTCATGGACACAACATAACTTGCAGCAACGTGATAATATGTTGTGACCAATAGATATTAATTTGAGGGAACCTCATATTAACTTGTAGGAACGTGATATTTTGTCATGGCCATGAGATAATTTTGTCCAGATAATGACATGATAATGACTTATGTTGTGGCCTCGAGTGTAATGCGTAAAACCAAAGCTGCGTGACCATAGGGATTATCAAAAATAGATTTTTTTTTTTTTAATTAACATTAAACATTTAAATTCATGTTTGTAAATGATTATTATTATAATTACATTAAGTTATTAGGGCTATATTTATATATTTATTGTTATACAGTAAGCATATTTCCACTTTCAATTTGTGTATCACTTTACCTAGTTAACATTTTGTATAATTATGCTAGCATTTTAATATATTTATTAAATAAATGCCTGACTAATATGCCAATAAAGTTTTGACTTTATGATTTATGCCCATGTGTGAGGTTAAATGTGCGTGTTGTCTTTTTATGTACAAATGAAAGTACTACATGAATGATTATAGTATTTATAATTATGGTCTATTAATTAGCCAAAATAAAATAAAATATGTTAAAGTTAAACTGCATTCCAGCAAAAAATTCCAGTTAGCATAATTAAAGCATTATCGACATCTCGAGCATTTATAGTAGGCTATTTAGAAAAGTATTCAGAACGATAAGTAACGAGATCAAAATGAAGGGAATAAATGAATATAAATGAATATAATAATAATAATAATAATAATAATAATAATAATAATAATAATAATAATAATAATAAACAGATATTATGGGAAAAAGACTGTTAATGGAGTTACAAGACTGTACAATGGATAATTTTTTTTTATTGTAGGCCTATTTTATATTATGCATTTTATGTAACATTTATTCATGATAAACTTCACTTGAATGCTGACTATCACACGTAATAACATATTTACCATACCTCTACATGCTGGCGAAGGGTTGATGTTGAGATTTTATAAGCTGCTAGCTTGGTCTCCCTTAGCGAATAACTTACACTGCATAATACATCATAAATGTGACCAGGGGTTCACTTCATTTTCTTTTAGTTCAACTTCAGCAGAATACAACACGGTTTGATTTTCAGCTTGGTCTGCACCATAACACCTGTCTTGCCCATCTACATCTTTCTTGTGATTTTAGTGCTAGTTTGCTCTCCTACTCATAAAAAAGTAGAAGTACACAAATGAAGAGACTCAATTTCAGTAACGCAAGTAAGCGTAATTTGATACTTTTCACCTCTGTTGAGTATTTCTGTAAAATTAACCCTGCCTGATTTAAATGTATGACAATGAATAACCATATGTAATTAGTTCAGTGGTGGACGAAGTACACAAATCAAGTACTTGAGTAAAAGTACAGATACACATGGTAAAATATTACTCCAGTAAAAGTAAAAGTACTCCTTTTTCAATTTTACTCAAGTGAAAGTACAAAAGTACTCAATTTTTTATGTACTTAAGTAAAAAAGTACTGCAAGATAGATGTTTGCAATTTTATATAGGCTACTTAATTTAATTTTATATTAGCACATTTTTTTTTATAATCCTACTGCTCAAAATACCTTGGATTTTTTCCAAAATAACCACTATATGGAGTCAAGATATATTTTTGTTGCTGATATGGACTACGCTGATGAGAGTAATGTTCACTGTGAAGCTTACACTGTGATGTACCTGAGAGAAAACAGAGATGACCATCTGATCTTCACCAGTAAGAACAAAGTATTTTAAAGTTAGTTGTTTTACAGAACATCAAAGTTACAGCACAGACCAAAAGTTTGGACACACCTTCTCATTCAAAGAGTTTTCTTTATTTTCATGACTATGAAAATTATAGAGTCACACTGAAGGCATCGAGGGCTATTTGAGCAAGAAGGAGCGTGATGGGGTGCTGCACCAGATGAGCTGCCTCCACAGTCACCGGACCTGAACCCAATCCAGATGGTTTAGGGGTGAGCTGGACCCCAGACAGAAAGCAAAAGGGCCAACAAGTGCTAAGCATCTCTCGGGGAACTCCTTCAAGACTGTTGGAAGACCATTTCAGGTGACTACCTCTTGAAGCTCATCAAGAGAAAGCCAAGAGTGTGCAAAGCAGTAATCAAAGCAAAAGAAGAACCTACAATATGACATATTTTCAGCTTCACACTTTTTTGTTATGTATATAATTCCATATATAATTCCACATGTGTTAATTCATAGTTTTGATGCCTTCAGTGTGAATCTACTATTTTCATAATCATCAAAATAAAGAAAACTCTTTGAATGAGAAGGTGTGTCCAAACTTTTGGTCTGTACTGTATATATGACATGATAATAAGGCCTGAAGTTAGGAAGAACATTTTAAGGAAAAAAATAATAAAACAAATTTCATAATGATATATATATATATATGTATATATATATAGATTACATCTGGTTAGAAAAGAAATGATCAGAACATGGTAACTACAGTAATTATCAGTGGGAAGAGATGCACCCCGTTTGGCTAGGGGTGTTTTTAAACCACAGACAAGATTTGAGAAGGAAAAAATCATTATGAAATTTGTTTTATTATTTTTTCTTCCTAACTTCAGGCCTTATTATCATGTCATATATACATATATATATATATATATATATATATATATATATATATATATATATATATATATATATATATATATATATACATACATACATACATACATACATATATATATATATGTGTGTGTGTGTGTGTGTGTGTGTGTGTGGCTGAATAAAAATATTTGGACATTATAAAAATTACATCAACTTAGCACTAACAAGCTTGTTAGCTAGACAGTTAGCATCAGCTAACAATATTTACTTATTTTCAGTACGATGAATTTTCATGTCTGTCTACTCGTCTAGTTAATCCAAACAATATACATATGTATAACGTTACTGTCGATAAACAATATAAAAACAGACGTAACATAGGACATTTTAATAAAACTGTTAACATTACGACAGCGGTGAATTTGAACGTGCATGAGTTATTGTATTTAATCTGTGTTATTTTATGGGGGTTTTTTTGTTGTTGGTTTTTTTTTTTTACCTAAAATTGATGTGTCTGCATCGTCTGCACTCGAGCATTTCAGTGGGCTTAAATAGATCACTCTTTACAACGGATTTAGTTCCCAAACAACTGAAAGTTTTGACCTAAATATGATTTTCAGTTACAATAATTAATCCAAAATTTCGACATAACTTACTTTTAGCAACATCAGACGCACGTGCGCTCACAAGATCTCCCGGTTCTTACTGACTCGCACTAAACGGTTCATTTGAATCAGTGAGTGGTAGACTCCAGAACAGCTGCAATCGGATCATTCTAATTCGTAAACGAATCGTTTGGTGCGATTCGCGATCCGATTTAAAAGTTTATTTTGAAAAGACTCAGTTCGTTCATGATGAATCAGACACCGCTTCTGCGTGTCGGAGCACGTGATATAGGGAGTAACGATATGTTTTATGAAATGTAGTGAAGTAAAAAGTACGATTTTATTCTTTGGAATGTAGTGAAGTAAAAGTAAAAGTTGCTCAAAATAAAACTACTCCAGTAAAGTACAGATACTTGAAAAATGTACTTAAGTACAGTAACGAAGTAAAGCTACTCCGTTACTGTCCACCACTGAATTAGTTAAATTAATAAAGTAAATTAAATGGTTACACTGCTTACATTTTAAATAGGGTTTCTTGTAATCTGTAAACTTTTACTTTTCAAAATGAACCTTCCCAAGACTGACAACATCACACGAGTAGTGGAATAATTCTAACCCCAGCTTCTGCTAATTAATTGCTACAAGAATGCTTTCATGTAAGATAATTGCTCTAAATAATGAACATGATATATTTTTGTTCTCCAATTGTCGTGTATTTGTGTGTGTGTGTGTGTGTGTGTGTGTGTGTGTGTGTGATTCAGTCATAACTTTCCAACATCTTAGTTCCCTCAGCATACTTGAGCAGATTGTACAGGTATATGTATTCCCTTTAAAAATTTAGCTTTTATTTTCTTTACATCCTGAAAGACATGGAATGGAAGCATAATCTATTTAAGCCTACATGACATATAAACAAGAATCCTCTTCTAAACGCAGGTCTAGAGATCCAGTAGATCCAACAAAAAAGTATTGCAATATTGTAAAACTTAAAAATTTCTAGAAACTTTACTAAAATTGCTAAAAACAAACATCACAGAGACTTGACAATCTTCAGAAATCGAACTGCTTAAATGTAAACAAACCAATGACAGGTGGATGGATGTTTAGAAAAAAATAAATAATAATAATTAAATTATTTATTTTATGGCTCCTCCCTCTGCGTGTATTTTAAAGACCTAAAAACCCCTCACATCTTCCTGTCAATGCACAATTAGAGGTAAAATGTGATCTTACATGATTATTTCTCCACTACAAATGAGTTCATTGACCTACTACTTGGTGTTTTTTGCTGCTGCTCAAACTCAAACCAAAATCTGCTCCCATAAATACACTTGTGCAGTGCTGATGTCCTCTATGATGTCATCAGTCATGGTGCATCTAGAATCTGTATCTGTGGATTCAGCCTCTCAAATCACTCTTCAAAACACAAACACAAAACAATATGATTTATTCTATAAGCTCCAAATCAACAAAAGGGGTCTTGCATCCCTACAGTGATTTGATTTATTTAGCTTTCACTGTTTAGAGACTGGATGAAATGTAATCTTTTTGGAATGTATAACTGAAATTATATGTATTAGTGTTTGTCTCTCTAAATAACATAAATATATTTGTATAGATAAATTGCCATTTGCAGCAAATTTAAATTATCTTAATTAATGTAATGTGTTTTGCGTGAACAATGGTGATTAGTGAGAAAAGAAAATGTAGAAGTGAACTTAATTTTATCCAGTGGGACATTGTTTGATTAATTTATGTGGGTAGTACATACCAGGATGGATGAAATAAATACAAAATAGCTTAATTTGGCTATGATAAATTATTGAATAGTCTGTGTGAAGCCTGCCTTTAAAAAAAAAAAAAAAATTAAGCTTGCGCAAAAATTCACAATAAGAAAAGGAACATTTTTTAAAAATGTAAACATCATTTCCTTTTGATTTCATATTCAGTGCTATATGAATACTACAGCATCACTTTTACAAAAAAACAAATTTATAAATAGATAAATTGCTGTGTTATTATCATCTCTTTATCAAAAACATAATTTTCTGCAGGAAGTCACATGCCATTTCTTAAGTGATTAAAATGTGAAGTCTCAAATGAGTAATCAAGAGCCAGAGACTTTCTGACAGATGAATGAAGCATATTTGGTCATTTTGTAAATCCTTTAATTATTAAACATGGCTTCTGGAAAGAAGATAGCATCAGACTTTAAAAAACAAGAAAGAAAATCCAATTTCTACATTTTCCATAGGGAAACAAAGAAAGAGATTAAAGGAAAGAACCAATCTTGGTGCATCTTGAATACCCTGATTTACAGGCACAGGAAATTTATCTTAATAACTCTGTTCAACAGCTTTAAAACAAATACATTACGCTCCGGCACAAAATTGGACCGCTATCTTGTGGTTATGACTGAAATCACTTCATAAAAGCTCACATGAAAATTTTGAATGCATTTTAAATGGTAAACTGTCATAACCTCCCACCCAAGCTAACTTATCTTTTCGTGTTTACATTATGTGCCATCTTAACCTTTGACGGATGTGCCTTTCTGTGAAATACTAGAGAAGTAATCTTATTAGAGGTGCTATGCTCAGTCATACAACAATGCACACACACACACACACACACAAAATCACATAAGTTCATAAATACACAAGCTTTATCAAGCAGCTATCTTATTCAGGCCACAGAGTTCAAAAGGAATACTCAATTTTGCCCACAAGGTCTGGTTATGGGTTGTGCTTGGTTGTAATGCATTGCAGAACAAGAAATATGAAAGAGAATCTCATTCTGCAGGAACCCCCATAGACCTATCTTGTTTCTATTGTTTGCAGCAGCAAATAATTGATCATCATTTAAAGATGATCTTAAGATAAGTCATGCTAATTGCAGTAATTTAAACATACTATAGAAAAATAATCTTTAAGCACCACTCTGTTTTTATTCCATAATATTTCATTTCATCAGGACGATTAGTGATTTAGTGTCTAAGGTTTCTATAAAAGTACAATAGTTATTTCAATAAAACAGTTATTTCAAAAATATTTAACAGAACTGCTGTTTTTACTGTATATTTAATTAAATGTAATTCTTTCAAGTACATTAAAAATCGTACTCACCTCCAACTTTTGAATGGCAGTGTATATAAACAGAGTGTTAGCAAATTAGCACATCCATTTTTGTAACCACACCATGTTTATCAATTTACAATTAGATGGTACAACTCTCAGAACAGACTGTGCATACTAAGTTATTTGCTTTACAGTAATCATAATGGTTTTCTCTGGGTTTTGGCTTTCTGCAGCTGTGATGTTGTAAACAACATTAAAACTTGGCAAGTCCATATACACTGTCTCATGTCCAATTGGTCAAATAATAAAGTGTGGTAAAAGCAGCACTCCAACATAACAAAAGGGTATCAGTGTTAACGGGTTACATACCTTTTCAGGTAACTATAAATAAATAAATAAAAAACATTAAGAATACAATATTCTTCTAAACCACTGTTGGTCATATCATAATTCTCTGATGATTAAGTTTTATTTACTGTTAGTAGTATTTTTTTTTTCTATTACATATCGCAACATGCACTTGATAATTAAAATTCTGAACCAAAATGATTGCAATAAATGTTTCACTTGTTCTTTGTGTGTGTGTGTGTGTGTGTGTGTTGTTAACCATTTGTGTTTTTGATGTGAAGTAATTTGCTCCCCTCTAAACATTTAATTTGCTAAACACATAATTTTTCCCCAGAAAACAAAGCTGATCTCAAATCAGAAACAGCAATCCCATTTGAACTCCAAATCAGACAACTTTGAAGCTCAAATGCTTTATTTACCCTTTCTATATTTTTCTGCAGTGAACTTGAAAACAAAAATAATCTTTGTCTTTTCATTTCCCAGTTTATTTTCTTTCTTACCTTTTTACAAAACTTGTTATATTTTCATATGCTACATTGTCATTAACCGAAGTGTGTCATGCCTTATGGTTACAGAAGTCATATGATGCATAATAATATTTTCCACATAATGTACATTAATGTTGCTCCCCAATGCACTGCCTTTCAGAAATGCATCGATTTTTACAAAGTTCACCATTCTGATTGGCCAGCTATCCAGTGCGTTGTGATGGCTGAATGCTTCAAGCCTGTGATGGAAATGTTAAGCCCCTCACCATACTGTGTTAACATGTCCCGGTCAGAACACCGGCACAACAAGACAAAAACAATAAAACCCATTACAAACAAGGCATTTGTTGCATCCAGTGGGGACATAATTACTGATTATAATGACTTATACTGTCTTTTTACGCTTTGCTTAAACATAAAACCATGTCTGCATTTGTGATCAGAGTAACAACAAACAACAAGCACTACTCTACACTGCTAAAAACTTGCATTTGAATCATCAGTGGCAAATCCTTTACATATGTAAATGTACTTACAGACTGTGAATCAAAAGCGCTAGACTGTCCTTGCAAAGATAGAATTGTTCCACATTATAGAAACAGACACCGCCATTGTAGCCTACTCTCACAGGAAATAGTATTCATCCTCCATAAACTGCATTGCACACATCTGAATATTTTGTCTCCACTACATGGCGGCTGCAACAACAGTGAGAAGTTATTCCTTTTTTCTTTGCATGAACATTTGGCCAATGTCACGGGAGGAGCACAAGACAGACACAGTGGGCATGGCGTCAGGCCGCGGAGAGGCTTTTATTAATAGAAATCAAATTAAACAGGGGATAAAAGGTGGCCAAAGGGGAAGAGTGTCCAAAATAACAGGGAATCTGGAGTCCTTATCGTGCTGCAGGGTTCGTGTAGGTTGGGCAGTGATCATGGAGGAAGGGTCCAGGTAAGGGGCGGAGCGCTCCCCTCTTCGGTCCGGGGCGCGAGGGGCGGCCGCTTCCTCTAGCGGCCGAATCGCTCTCGTTGGCCGCGGCGCTGGCAGGGGAAGGACGGTCCGGCATCCTGGCCCGTCGGCCGTGTAAACGGGTGCGGTTCCCATCCGGATCGCAGGTCCGGCAGCTCATGTCTCCAGTGGCGTGGGAGTCCCTCAACGCACCCTTCCGGGACCCACGAGGACACCAGTGTGCATGCACGGGAAAGAGACCAGTCTCCTCAGGAGAGGCGCGTTGGGCTTTTAAACAGCGGCGGTGATGAGGCTCCATTTCCTTCAGGTGTGCCCCATCACATGCTGCCAGCCCTGACTCGTCCAGCGCCCCTCCTCTCACACACCCACTCCAGTCGGGAGCCTGGTGAAGGGCGGCGATTTAGGACGGGGTGCCGGTGACAATCAGGGAGGAGGCAGCTGACTCGTCATACCAACATTATTCCTTATTTTCCAACACCATGACGTAGACATGTGGAGGTATGTTAGAAAGAGCCATTTTAGGAGGGCGTGGTTGACTCTTTGGATTTGAGACTTTAGTCTTTGCAATTTTACAGATCTTCTTTATGCAACAAGAGCTTGTAACATTCCAAAGAGAAAGGACATTTTGAAATCATATCATATGACCCCTTTCATATGCTGCTTCCGGCTTTGCTACCGTTCGGACGTTCTAGCTTACTGCTCTGCGCTTTGCTTCTTATTTCTGTACTTTTCTCAGATTTTTCTAAGATTTTTACTTCAGCAGATCAGCACAGTGCTCAAACAACAGATTTTTGGCACAAACGTTAAAACTAAAAACACTGGGACTGGAATAATACTACAAAAAGAAGACTTCGTCTCCCACTGTGAACAGCTTACATTCCAGAGACGGGAAAACAACTGCCTACCAAACAGAAGAGAGAGAAAATGCCTCCTGTTGGATATACTTGTTGCATGAACTGCTGCAAACTTCTACAAAGGATTGTGATTCTTGAAACAAAGTTACTTTCTGGACTTCCAAAACAGACGGAACACTTAGCAGACCGTCGTCATGGACCCCTTCAGCAAACAGCCGGTGAGTCCCATGAATCTTCTGAATCTCAACAGTTTATACCAAGTGTAGAGGAACAAGCCGAAATTGATCACCACACTAATCGTTGGCACAAACAGGGAGCAAGACCCAAAGGAACACGAGACATCAGATTGTCACGAGTTTCTCGTATTGCTGCCATAGCTTCCTCTACCCCAGATTCGACTATGACAAGGCTTGTAAATACTGGTATTCTACCACCCCCTATAAATCTGGAGAACAGATTTCAAGCATTAATAAATGTGGGTGAGGAATCCCCAAATGTATTTAAATATGGATCTGATCAGCCAGCAGCAAACACCGCTACTAACAGGCGCTCAAGGATGAGCAGACAGCGGCTTTCAGCTCAGAGCGAAGCCGAGCCAAGGACTCTGATAGTGGGTGACTCTGTTATCAGAAACATCCGTAGCAGGACTACAACAACATGCTGTCTTCCTCAAGCAACGGTCTCTGATGTGAACAAGGAACTTCAGAACATTCTGATGAAGGACAAGACTGCAAATCAAATCATCATCCATGTGGGGAAGAATGATATTCGGAAAGAGCAGTCAGAACTCCTTAAGAAGGACTTCATGGAACTCTTTGAAACACTTCAAAGACTCAAAGTTCAGTCGTTCATCAGTGGACCACTCCCAGCAAGGGGAACAAATATGTTTTCACGGTTGCTTGGGCTGAACACATGGCTACAAAGATCTTGTAATATAAAAGGAGTAAATTTCATCGATAACTTCAATCTTTTCTGGGGCCATAGACAATTGTTTAAACCGGATGGCCTCCACCCAAACAAACTTGGTGCAAGAGTATTTAAGGACAATATCTTCTTCTACCTTCGTCATCCTTCAGCAGAGTGTGTCAATCCATTCAGCACACACACACCGGGTCCGAGTCATCATGTGGTTGACATATCCCACAAGGACACTGATAACACCACGCAGCCAAAACAAGCACTGCTGATAGACACTATCCCTGCTGAGCCCTGCCAACAGAGCTCCTCACAGACAGACTGTGATGTATCAAAACAGCTACAAGATTCACCACCCAAGTACAACTTTCTGGAAAACAGCCAGGGAAGCAAGGACAACACATCACAGCCACCGGAAACACCAGAGACACAGCCCATCTCACCAGACACATTATCCCTCTCTCCAGCATCTCCACTTCTGTGCTTCTCACAGAAAATGGAGGAATTGGTGTATGTTGGGACTAAACTCTCCCACTCATTCGCTGCTAGCCCACAGATATCAACTAAAAAACGGCGGGCCCCCCAACCACCAAAGCCTGTGGGCCTTGTTCCTATGAGAGCTCTCGGACCGCTGCCACAACTCCAGGGCCTAAACCCTCTATCTGCTGAAGGTGAACCAAAAACAACTGATAGCAGCTCTCAGTGATATGTGGCGGGTCCCTGCTATAATAGCAGCAACATTGACAAATGCCTACTGAACAAGCGGGAATCTAGTGTGCCTGTAGCTTTCTCTATTTCAGTTTTATCACGTGATAGAAAGTCTAAGGCCTTCTCAAGCCGAAGGGCAAACTCATCTAATCTGCGGCCTATTATGCATCAAACTAAGATTGATGTAAAGACACAAAGCACTGCCATCAAGCTAGCACTTTTAAACATTCGCTCACTAAAAAATAAATCATTTCTAATCAATGACTTTATAACCACAAACAATCTGGATTTTACATTTCTAAATGAAACATGGCTAGAAGACAGCTGCAGTGCAACAATCCTAAATGAAGCAGCCCCTCCTAACTTCACTTACATGAGTGTTTGCAGGACTGTTAGGAGAGGTGGGGGTGTAGCTGCTCTATTTAAAGATGTCTATCAATGCAAGCAAGTGTCATTTGGTCAGTATTTGTCTTTCGAATATCTAGGGATTGTGCTGAAAGGTGCTCCACGCATTCTGTTTATTATTATTTACAGGCCTCCAAAATACTCTCCAGCCTTTGTTGAAGAGGTCACAGAAATGTTATCAATAATTTCCTCAGAGTTTGACTGTTTTGCAATTGCAGGGGATTTTAATATTCACATAGATAATGCAGAAAACAAAACTACAAAAGAAATGATAACGGTTCTAAACACCTTTGACCTGATTCAGCATGTGCATGGACCCACACACAAAGGTGGACACACTCTGGATCTAATCATCAGTAGGGGTCTAAACATTTCATCCATTGTTATTAAGGACGTAGCACTATCTGATCACTTCTGTATTTTCTTTGATATATTGATCTCTGCTACCACTGAATCTAGATCTGTCTCTGTCAGAAGGAGATGCATAAATGAGAACACAAGTGTACTATTTATGGAGGCTATATCTTTAACACCAAGCATTTCTGCAGACTCTGTTGATATTCTCCTTGATTCCTTCAACTGAAAAGTTAAGAATGTTATTGATGATATTGCACCAATAATAGTCAGTAAGAAAACAGACAGAAATCAGTTTGGAGAAGATCAACAACAGTTCAGACTATGAAAAGACAATGCAGAAAAGCCGAGCGGATGTGGAGGAAGACGAAACTTGAAATTCACTATAGCATCTATAAAGACATCCTTCATGCTTTTAATGTGAAACTAGCCACAGCTAGACAGAACTTCTTCTCAAATCTTAACAGTAACTTAAATAACACTCGTACTCTTTTTGCCACTGTTGAGAGACTGACAAACCCCCCAAGTCAGATTCCCACTGATATGCTATCAGACAGCAAATGCAATGAGTTTGCTTCTTTCTTTTCTGAGAAGATCATAAATATCAGGAAGGCGATTAGCACATCCTCAAGGAATGCAGAGGTCATAGAGATTCGGCCAAAATATCAGAAAGATACTATGTCTATTTTTGAAAAAATTGATAGCAAAATTCTGGAAGACATAGTGCAGCAACTAAAATCATCAACCTGTTGTCTTGACACACTTCCCACATATTTTTTCTCTTAGAAGTGAACGCCTCACTTCTTTCAGGGACATTTCCAAACTCCCTAAAAACTGCAGTTGTAAAGCCCCTCCTGAAAAAGACCAATCTTGATAACACAATTTTGAGCAATTTTAGACCAATATCTAATCTTCCTTTTATAGGCAAAATTATAGAAAAGGTAGTTTTTAATCAGCTGAACAAATACTTAAACTCAAATGGATACCTGGACAATTTTCAATCTGGTTTCCGACCACATCACAGCACAGAGACAGCACTCATTAAGATAATAAATGATATTCGCTTAAATTGTGACTCTGGCAAAATATCGGTGCTGGGATTGCTAGATCTCAGTGCTGCGTTTGACACTGTCGATCATAACATACTACTAGAGAGACTGGAAAGCTGGGTCGGGCTTTCTGGGATGGTACTCAAATGGTTCAGATCATACTTAGAAGGGAGAGGCTATTGTGTGAGTCTAGGAGAGCATAAGTCTAAGTGGACGTCCATGACATGCGGAGTCCCACAAGGGTCAATTCTTGCACCGCTCTTGTCTAGCCTGTATATGCTTCCACTAAGTCAAATAATGAGAAAGAACCAAATTGCCTATCACAGCTATGCTGATGATACCCAGATTTACCTAGCCATATCTCCAAATGACTACAGCCCCATTGACTCCCTCTGCCAATGCATTGATGAAATTAATAATTGGATGTGCCAGAACTTTCTTCAGTTAAACAAGGACAAAACTGAAGTCATTGCATTTGGAAACAAAGATGAAGTGTTCAAGGTGAATGCATACCTTGACTCTAGGGGTCAAACAACTAAAAATCAAGTCAGGAATCTTGGTGTGATTCTGGAGACAGATCTTATTTTCAGTAGTCATGTCATAGCAGTAACTAAATCAGCATACTATCATTTAAAAAACATCGCAAGAATTAGATGTTTTGTTTCCAGTCAAGACTGGAGAAACTTGTTCATGCCTTTATCACCAGCAGGGTGGACTATTGTAATGGGCTCCTCACTGGCCTTCCCAAAAAGACCATTAGACAGCTGCAGCTCATCCAGAACGCTGCTGCCAGGATTCTGACTAGAACCAGAAAATCTGAGCATATCACACCAGTCCTCAGGTCCTTACACTGGCTTCCAGTTACATTTAGGATTGATTTTAAAGTACTTTTACTCGTATATAAGTCACTAAATGACCTAGGACCAAAATATATTGCAGACATGTTCACTGAATATAAACCTAACAGAGCACTCAGATCATTAGGATCAAGTCAGTTAGAAATACCAAGGGTTCACACAAAACAAGGGGAGTCTGCCTTTAGTTACTATGCTGCCCGCAGTTGGAATCAGCTTCCAGAAGAGATCAGATTTGCTAAAACACTAGTCACATTTAAATCTAGACTCAAAACGCATCTTTTTAGCTGTGCATTTGTTGAATGAGCACTGTCCAATGTCCGAACTGATTGCACTATATTTTCACTGTTTTATGTTTTATTATTGTTTTATTATTATTATTATTATGTAAAATCATTTTCTAACTGTTTTTAAATGTTTTAATCATTTTAAAAGTTTTAAAATTACTTGTTTTATTTTTGTTATTATTTTTCTTCGATTATTTTACTTTCTTTTATGTAAAGCACTTTGAATTACCATTGTGTACGAAATGTGCTATATAAATAAACTTGCTTTGCCTTGCCTTGCCTTTAATACGAACATAACACCATAGACATTGTAAATGTAATTAATTCAAATATTCATTCCAATTTCTGTGTTTACATATAAATCCATTAAAAACCTGTACTGACCTGAGCTGAAGCAAGTAACTCATTATTAAAACCCATTTGCTGAACCTGCAGCTTAAGATTCATTGGCTGATACTGTCATATTTTGCAGTATGAAATAAGAAAAACATCTCTAGGTTACACATGTAACCGAAGTTCCTTGAGGGAACGAGACGTTGAGTCGAAACGCTACGGGGAACGTATCTAGCATGAGAGACTCTGAATATCGTGTGTAATCAGTCCAATGGAAGAGCGTGACATCACGGGCTGGGTGACTTAAATGGATAGTTCACCCAAAAATCATAATTATGTCATTAATAACTCACCCTCATGTCGTTCCAAACCAGTAAAACCTCCATTTATCTTCGGAACACAGTTTAAGATATTTTAGATTTAGTCCGAGAGCTCTCAGTCCCTCCATTGAAACTGTGTGGACGGTATACTGTCCATGTATATATACTTTCCTGAAAGGTAATATAAACATCATCAAAATATTCCATGTGACACTAGAGGGTTAGTAAGAAAATTCTGAAGCATCGAAAATACATTTTGGTCCAAAAATAGCAAAAACTATGACTTTATTCAGCATTGTCTTCACTTCTGTGTCTGCACAGCAAATGTCAGAGTGTTAAAATCCCAGAGTTTTGATGACCAGAGTATAATTTATACACTTTGGAGTAAACTGGGCTTAAAGTACACTTGTCAGGTTTCACCAGAAACTCTCTCAAGTGTTAGTGTATTGGTTCAGTGTTGATGTGGAGCTGTTGTAGTGTAAATAGTGGGATGATGAACACTTTGAGAGTCAATCTGTTGCTGTCCCGTCCGCACATGAGTTTAGGTTTCGATACGTCATCAGATCGACAACGCGTTGTCATTGGTTGAATCATGATGCAGCCTCGTGGACACCAGTTTCCAACTGACATCTGAAGTCGTCGACATTTTGATTCTGCGGGACCATAGGTAAGAAATCACCAAGTGAATCATCCCGAATATTCCTGTTTGTCTTCTTGTTTTAATTCCCATAACTAAAACACTAAAAACGCTAATGTAGAAGTAGAAGAGGTGTGACGTTTTGTAATTTAGTTTAGCTAACTTACTATACCAATGGTAGCTAAAGTAATGGTGAATGTTAAATCTGGTAAAACTGCAGATAATTTTTTTTAGTGGTGATGTTAACGTTGATCGTTGACCATTAAATGAAATTTCAAAATGAAAATGCAGCAATCATTTGTTAACGTTAGCTGCCGCTCCCAATTTCGCGCCTTGTGCAGGCTAAATTGACTAGCTATCCTTGAAAGCTAACGTTACAGATTGCCGTCTGAAATGATTGAGTCTGACTTTATTTGCACTACATTTGGTATTGTGCGTGTTCAATAAACCAATTGTATTTTTATGTTTTAGTAATATGTGAGGAAAACTACAGCAATGCTTTTCAAAGTGCAGTACCAAGGAAAGAAGAAGTACATCAAACTCAATGGAGTATCATATCCAGCATTTCTCAGGGAGGGTAAGTTAATGTTAATGGCATTCTTCTCTTAGTTCTCTTTATAATTGAAGTTTAGATCAGAGGTCGTGTTAACCGAATATTTTCCGTCATTGACTGATTTTTTTTAGCAGTGACGGAAACATCTGAAGGTCGAATCCTACAAAGTCTCGAAAGTTTGGAAAATGCTTGATTTAAATTTATTTCTTCAGGACATCAGATGTAACGTTAACTAAAAATATAAATAAAAACGGCTGACAATCTGTATTTTTTATTTTTTGTTTAATGTCGCGAGGCAACCTCTGTTACGAAGCACGTCTCGTGTAATTCCATGTATTTGGCGCCTCGTGTATTCACCTGGCGCGCAAACATCTGCATTAAGAAATGTTGCTTGCTTGCTGTAATTTTATCGATAACTGGCTAGAAGATAAATAAAAACTGATTGCGTCGACGATCAACAGACTGAAAGGCATCCTGTTATGTAAGAAACACACTGATATGAGCGCTATGGGAGAATAAGCCTTCACCAGCCATTCCAAAGGTAATCGGAGACAAATGAATTTGACTGAATTATTTAAAAACATTATTAAATTAATTAATATCGAATCAATATATAATTGTAATGTAGGGGGGGGGGGGGGGTTGTTCTTTCCGTCGTGCACGTTTGTCTGAGCACTCTGGTTTCTATTTACAAAAGCAAAAGTTTAAATTTTAACGTCTGCAGCATTGTATGCATTGTAGCCAGTCGAACGTTTAGTTTTCTCGTGATGCTTAGAGGACTAAACTTTCGGAGTGACCACCGCTTTTACCAGATTGAGTTCTGTAAATAATCGTTCCGTGATAGTAGTAACCATAGCAATGGACGTGCCAAATAAAATCTGATATGACAATATAGATCTGTGCATCATGTCTTACTGTGTAAATACAGACTAATAGAGCTGCCACTGACAAGAATAAATAAAACAAATCAGTGTTGGCTGAATATGTTTAGATTCAGTTAAATAACACTTAAACACTCTTTTTCACGTGTCATTTTTAAAACAATGTTTATTTATTAAAATAATATTTTAAGGTATTTAAGGAAGATATTAATGTATTATATACTTATTATTATCATTATTATTATGCCAACCATCTACAAAAAACTCAACCTAACTTACAGTTGACAACAAATATACAAAAATATAACCACATTTTTAAAAAAGTATCCAAAGAGTGATTTAATATAAGTTGTATTATATTGAAGATTCTAATATTTTAGCTTGTAGTTTTCTAAAGGGGTGCTGTTTATACTATTTATATTCTTTAATTTTGTTGCTGCTTGAAAAATGGATTTAGGGACCTTAAAAATGCTTGAAAAGTGCTTAAATTAAACTCTTCAAAATCTGTACAAACCCTGACTATGAAAAGTGACTCTTCATATATTAAAAAAATGCACAATCTAGCCTATATGCTCCTATATCCTGTAAGTTCATGAATGATTAAAAATGAAAATGTGAATTAAAACGAAAGCTATTAAATGTCTTATAATTAAAATATGAAAATTAAAATAGAGAAATATATTAAGGTGCAATTTTTACGACCATATCCATCAAAATAAAGGACAATGTGAAAGTCTTACGCGACCACTGGTTTAGATGTACATTTATATGAAATTTTATTCTTAGCACCATGCTAGTCTACCGTAGCTTTGCCCATTAAGATAAAAATAGTGCTAAAAACATTATTGTTCTCCCACTTTCTAACCCTAACACAACAACTTATGTTTTTTCTGTATTCAAAGCTAAAGAGAAGTTCAGCATACCCCCTGAGACAAACATGTATGTGCTGGATGACAGTGGAACAGAGGTTGATGAAGAGGTCTTCAGCGACATCTTGGAGGAAAAAGCAGACATCCTGTGGACCATTGTTAATGTTCTTTCAGTTTCTGGTAAATGTTTGTACAATTACAGTGTACACTGCAGGGTAACGATACCAATGTGTTAACATTGTAATTTATTTGCTATCACAAAACCAAAACAGTAGCTTCTCACCAATGTCCGATTTGTGCTTTCTCTGTTAAAGGACCACTTTGCATATTTCCAACCTTATCTCTTATCTGTCAGTGTTCATATAAGGATTTGAAAAACTACATTTGAGATAAAACGGATTAGCCGGTAAGACTGTTGACCCGAGTACTTCTCAAAAAACAGTCAGTCTTGCCATCTAGTAGTTAATGTATCATGGCCTAAACTGCTTAAAGTCTGGCCACATTAACTACCAAAACTCATGTAATTTATAGATGGCAAAGAAAAAAGTTTCCTGGAAGCAGTCTCACCATGCCTTTTTTTAACCTCTCCTCACTTAAACCTGTGGAAACATTGACTGAAATATTTTTTTTTTAATTATGATCTTTTTGCCCTTTTCAGACTCTCCCATCCAGTCCTCGTGCACAAACACCTTGTCACTATCATCACCCTCATCAGACAGTGATGCTTCTCTGATGTCCCCAAAAAGACAGCGCATTGATGACACCTTTGTGATGTCCCCAAAAAGTCTACATACTGATGACAGTTCTTCACAAGCCAAAGAGGTGATGTTTTTTCAGAAAATTTATCTTTATGTTGTAAACATTACATTTACCTGTTACTGTTACCATAACATTTTTACCTGTTGTCAAGCTTGTCAAAAGAATTCTGGAACAAAAGCCTGGAGGTGAGAAAATCCTTGCAAAATATGCAATGACAGGAGAGATGAAGGACCGAGCACGCCGTGATCTCGTCAGCATTGTTGTTGCTGAAATGTTTGAAAAGTATGGGTAAGTAAAATGCTTTATGGTGCATGATTTGGTAAAGTGTATATTCATAGAATTCAATTGCAGATTTGGTAGTTGTAATCAAATAGGTGATTATCATTAAATGACAACCGTGGCCAATGAGCTGTGGCCTTGCGCAGATCATAGGTTTTCCGGTGTGTTGGTTTTAATACACAACATTTATTCCACAGACGTGCTCCCCCTATGGATAAAAGAGCACAGTATGCATTGGGGATAGTAACACTGTTCCCCTCTCTAAAAGATCCCTACTCCAAAAAAGGCTATGTGAGTACATATTTAAAAGTAAGATTAATCTTAATAAACAAATGAATAATGTTCTGGTGCATTTTAGAAGTCTAACACTTCTTTTCTAAAGATCTCTATTGATTCATGCTGAAACTATTTTTTTATACATTTCCATCTTTGTTGATACTGTCTTTAGGAACACTTTTTTGACATAGACAGCAATGAGGGCTACATTGCCTGGAAGATTAAAAACACACAGCGAGAACTCAGCAATGGCGGTACCAATGGGGGTAGGAGAAGGAGCTCTCACACTACAGGCAGCAGCGGACCAAACTTAGAGAGAGAAGTGACTAAAGTGCAGCAGTTGGAGGGAGACCAGTGTCGAGAGGCCATATCTCTACTGAAACACAGCACAGACAACGAACAGATCTTCATGAAAATGAGAGAAACCTTCCAGCACAGGCAAAAGTTGATCCATGATCCTGAGCAATGCAGTACAGTGCGTACTGTGTTCCCAAGGTTTCTTGACACAAAAGGCCTGGTAAGTTGTTTTTTTTTGTAAGCACATTTATTATGTTTTTGCAGTGTCAAGAACAGCTGTTCAAAGATGAAAACGGTCACCTACCACTATACCACCATCATCAAATACACATATGCTTGCTTCCTCCCCTTTAGGTGGCGCAAGACTTTGACCTGTTGTTTGGAGCTGAGACTTCATCAAAACTCCTTGAGAAATGGGATTTCCTGAAGGCCAAAGTAATAGAGCAAGCCAAGGACATCAGCAAGACACCCCTGCTTGACCATCTCATCCAGTCTGCAGAGGAGAACACTGATGAGGATGACGAGGTCCCAGGTAAATAATTTACATGAATCTGGTGTGTATCTTTCAAATGTTGACTTAATTTATTTACCATGACAAATAATTGTGTAGACAAATAATATATTTTTTAGGGCTGCAACAACTAATCGATAATGAAAATAATCAAGAAAGAATTTCATTATCGATTAGTTGGGTCTGTGACATCACTGTGGAAAATTCCAGTCAGTGATGTCACTTCACAATGGTGTAAAACGCATTTCTATGCATAAAACGCATCTGAAAAACAGAGCAGAGATCACAGAGTTAGCTGTTGTGGGAAAATTGCACAATACAAAACATGATAATGTTTTATATTATTATACAATTTATTATAAATTGGCCTTTTAATCCAACCAATTGATTAATAATTTACAGGTTAATCGATTATCAAAAAAAATGTTAGTTGCAGAACTAGTATTGTTATTGAAAAGAGTTTTGAGTTTTAATATTGATGTAGTATCAAAGGTTTTGGTCAGGTGTATATCATGCTTTAAGCAGGTGCTTCTGCCTTCTCAGGTTGGGATAGTGACATGGCCTCACTGCTACTGCTGGTCTACCTACTGCCACCACCTCCAAGTGGAAAGAAGGGACCTGTAAAGATCAGTACCCGGGAAGCTGTGGACCATGTAGTCAAATTTCATAAGGTCAGTGTGTCCTGATCTCCAATGGCAATAGCCATTGTCAAAAGGCAATTGTGTAACCCCCCAGATTATTGATCTGTTTCTTTTCAATGCCACCTCCACAGAATTTTAAGTCTGATAATTTATGTTTTGCCTCCTTGAAGTGCATAGCGACTAGAGAGTGGGGTTCACCTCTTTTCACTGCAGTCTTGTGCTCGTTCATTCTTATTTTCAGTTGTCTGTTTGTCTTGCCAACGTATTGGAGTTTGCAGGGACATGTGCTAAGGTAACCAACATTAATGACCTCTCTGTTTAATTCCCTCTCTTTGTGTGACCGTGGTACAAAAACCTTGGTTGCCTTATCACATGCTGAATATATCCTGTATGGGAAAGCTAACTGTGCCATCAAAGGTTTCTATCAGAGTGTGACTTATCCATCAAAATGTGATGTTCAGTGTAGATTCATTTCAGTTTATTGTTATCTTACAGTCATGTCGCAGCCTTCAGGAGCACTCTGGTCCAAACCAGCGGAGGCAGCCCTACATCCTGGCAGTTGGGACGACAAGAAAGCACATCCACGAGTTCTACATTGCATTGGATGGTGATCTCCTTCCCTGCAAGGGCAAGTCTTCCCTGTCAGCCTTTGATGAACTTTTCAAAGCACATTATGTTTTCGGCATCTCCTATGACCAGGCCTTAAATGGCATGTACACATTTGTGCAGACCACCATCTACAACATTGATGTAGGTCATTCTCACGAAACTCCCAGAGTCAAGGACCTAAGAGCTAAGCTCCTCAACTAAAGAGTTATGATGTTCAGATGCTTTGTTTGCAAGTCTAGTTTTGTTACCGTTCAAATGTTGATCCGTCATCTCAAAGTTTTCCATGCCTTTTATCCTGGTAAGAAGTTTCAGTTGATGTGTGACCAGACTGGATGCCACCAGCGATTTTGGACTTTTTCAGGGTTTAGAAAACATCTCCATAACAAACATAGCGCTAAAAGTCTAGATCAATTTGAGAACGAACCCGTCATAGTTGAGAACGAACCCGTCATAGTTGACGTATCTGATGAACCCGTAGTTAATTTAATTCCAGAGCAACCAGAGAATTCTCAAAGCTGTAATGAGACCAGGCGACATACCCAAGAAATGTGTGCATCCCTTATTGCAAATCTCCAAGGCTGTGGTGTGGCTACTAATGTCATAACGACTGTTGTTGAAAATATGGAGGAACTTGTAGAGGAATTGCATTCAAACGTTAAAGATGATGTTGTAAAATTACTCTCTAACGATGAGGATATCAGAACAAAGTTTGACGATTATTTTGACAACCTTGAAAATCCATTTAGCAAACTGAACACTGAGGCAAAAAGGAAAAAACATTTCAGTGAGAAATGGGGTATTGTAGAACCTGTTGAGGTAGCCCTAGGAGTGAGGTATGACACTAGAAGGAATCGAACTACTGGCACATATGATCAAGTTCCCATAACAGACAAATTTGTTTATATTCCTCTATTGCAAACTTTGAAGTTCATATTCACCAACCAAGAGATCTGTGATCATTTTGTGCAGCCTTGTGAGAAAACTGGGTTTTACAAAGACTTCTGTGATGGTAACTATTTTAGAGATCACCCCCTCTTCTCTGAAAAACCAAACTCTCTCCAAATACAGATATTCTACGATGATTTTGAAATGGCAAATCCTCTCGGATCCAAGCATGGTATCCATAAGGTTGGAAGTATATACTTTGTTTTACGAAACCTATCTCCAAAGATAAACTCCGCTCTTATGAATATTCATCTTTTAGCCCTTTTTCATACTGAGGATGTGAAGAAGTATGGATTTGATTTAATCTTACAGCCCCTCGTACGTGATCTGAAAGTCCTTGAGTGTACAGGAATTGAAGTTCCTTTCTCTGATGAACCAGTTTACGGAACAATTGCACAAGTAACTGGAGACAATTTGGGATTGCACACATTACTCGGGTATGTTGAATCATTCAGTGCAAACAATTTTTGTCGTTTTTGTCTAGTAGACAAACAGACCTCACAAACGGTTTTCAGGGATGATGATCCAAGAATAACATTGCGTAATAAAGAACTGCATGATCAGCATTGCAATGACCTCATGGTAGATCCTACACTGCCATCCACATTTGGAGTTAAGCGACAATGTTTATTCAATGATCTACAGTACTTTCATGTTTCTGAAAATTATGCTGTAGACATTATGCATGACATATTGGAAGGAGTGGGGCAATTTGAGCTGAAGTTGCTGTTTGCTTACCTCTCAGACAACAAAATCATATCCAAGACAGATGTTTGTAACCGAATATACTCATACAATTATGGCTTTGTTGAACGAAAAAATCGTCCAACCAGAATAAACTTGGAACAGACTGGAAATGGAATTGGTCTCAATGCCATTCAAACTTTTTGCTTAATCCGGAATATGCCCTTGATCTTTGGAGATGTTTTACGAGAAGGAAATTCCCACTATAGACTCTTGTTGCTTCTGTTGCAAATTATGAACATTATATTTTCTCCAGTTGTTACTGATGGAATGACAGTATGTCTTAAGCATCTCATTGTTGACCATCACCAACTTTTTAAAGAGCTTTACCCACATCGTAGAATGATCCCTAAACATCACTTCATGATTCATTACCCCAGAGTCATTCGAAAAATAGGTCCAATTCTACATGTTTGGTCAATGAGATTTGAAGCCAAACATAGGTTTTTCAAGAACACAATCAAAAATTTCAAAAATGTAACAAAGTCATTGGCCCAAAAACATCAGATGGCTATAGCATACCATTGGGAATCAATGCCATTTAAAAGTATTGACTGTGGGCCAGTAAAAACTGTTCAGCTCATTGACTTGCCACATGGTGAGATGATTGCAGAAGAACTGCAGGTTGGCTTAGACTGTCAAGTTGATCTGACTTCTTGGATCACTTGTTTTGGAACTGAGTATCGTCCAGGCCTTTTAGTTTGCACGGACAAAGAGGACGATTTGCCTGTATTTAGTCAGATAAAAGACATCATTGCATTTAATCGAGAATATTTTCTTGTAACAGAGGACTTTCAGACAGTTTGTTTTGCAGAGCATTTTCATTCCTTTCATGTGACACAGGGAAATGATCAGAATGTTTCCATGCTTAAAGTTGATAAATTGCACTTCTTTAAGCCGTTTGATCTGCAAACTACTTATGGTTTTGATAGAGATTATCAATATGTGGTTCCTGTACATGTGTTTGTATAAGTTTGTGGTTTTTGAACATCCATGAACTGTTAAATAAAACAGACATAAAAAGCACTGACTTGGAGTATTTTTAATTCACTGATGGTTCTAGGTTTACACTGCAGGTGTTGGAAACTATTGAAACATTGTAAATAAAAAAGTACCAGCTTTAGAGTACATTTGTACTCTCCAAGTGTTAAATAATGAGCACTGCAAAGGTTCTAGGTTTACACTGCAGGTGTTCAAAAGCACTGAAACGGTGTCAAAAAGTGCTATTTATAAGAGTACATTTTAACTCTCCAGGTGTTCAAATGTAACTATTTTGAGAGTATTTATTTTACACTTTTTACAGTGTTCAATGAACACCGAACTCTTGGACCTATATATACACTGAAACCAGTGTTCAGTGTACTCCTATAGAGTACATTGAACACTCAGATTTTTGCTGTGTGAGAGAGTTCAAATCAAAGCAGTTTGTCATATCCGGTTAGCGAACAAATCATTCGATGTAACTGGATCTTTTTGAACCAGTTCACAAAATCAAACTGAATCATTTTAAATGGTTCGCGTCTCCAATACGCATTAATCCACAAATGACTTAAGCTGTTAACTTTTTTAATTTGGCTGACACTCCCTCTGAGTTAAAACAAACCCACTTCCACAGTGTTTCCTACAAGAGGAGGTCTAGCTTCGACTAGTAGTTTTACTGCCCAAAGCAGAGGATACAGATAAGGTAATGAGTTTACTGAGCAAATAAAATAAAATAAAATTAATAATACAAAAAACATGGATTTTCCAACAGCCTCTAGCCTCATAAAAAATAGATTTATCACAAATAATTTACCATATATTAATACATGCATAAACAAATGCACAAAGAAATAACATTTCAATCATTTAAACTGTATCCATGAATTATTTTGCAACATTTGCTTAATAATAATATTTTAAATATTATTACACCATTACTCCATTCATCAGTGTCACACGATCCTTCAGAAATCATTCTAATATGCTGTTTTGTGCTCGAAAAATAATACAGGTGTTTGATAAAATGGTACAACAGAAATAGTCTCTGCCAATTTTCTGCTGCTTTTTACATTTCCTATTGAGGAAAATAGGTGTGTTGGCTCCTCCCTGATGTTTCTTGTAATCTGTAATCATCTCCTTGGTCTTGTTCAGAGATATGTTATTTTCCTGGCACCATACTGCCAGTGTCTTAACCTCTTTCCTGTACACAGCCTCCTCACCATATGTGAGCAGACCAATGTTACATTATCATCTGACATTGTGAGTTACATCGACCAACACACATCATCTGCGAATAACATGCAACAAATAAAACAGCAGAATTTTCTTGGTGTGCTCGGCACCCTGTGTATCAAAACAATGAAAATATCTCAAGAACCTTCAAGTGTATTTTCTGCCACCCCCCCCCCCCCCCCAAAAAAAATACACAACTCTTCTGTGAGCAATTGACTTACAACTGTTGCACGCACTTGACCTCTACAAAAACACTATTATTGTTGTCCTGTTGTATCACAGTGTCTGACCTACATCTCTGTTGCTACAAGCTCATTCATTCCTGACCGATTCTGGAACCTGGTCATGTTATTTCCTCTTTATGATGGATCACTTCGTTGTAGTATTCTGTAATTATCTTTGAGTAAGCGAAGGGTTTGCTGAACAAATTGAAACCTGTGCTGGCGAAGTCACAATGAGCGAATTAACAAAAAATAAATACTAATAATAATGTTTTTTTTTTTTTTTTTTTCAAATTCAAATTTCAAAATTTCTAAGTGTTAACACAAGTTTCTAGCCCAGAAAAATTACTTAACAGTCTAAGCAAGCTTTTTTTACAAAATGTGAGCACTTTAAAATGTAATGGCTATGGAACACGTCAACCTTCAAAATTAACATGCAATTTTGTTTGAAATGAATTTAATAATAATAAATTAACAATAATAAATCTGATTACACTAATAGTCTGTGGGCCACACTCATTTTGTTTGCCTTTTGCATTGGCGGACTGAAGCAGAATTTTGTAATTGCACGGGGAGGGGTTGCAGTGATCATTATCATGACAGATTTAAAGTCTCTCTGTTCATTCCTCAGTATTTGATGCGATATGGACAAGAACAGGACAGATCATCAGTCACTGACCTCTCATTTAGCATCTATTTTAGGCACTCAGGGTTTCAGTTTTTGTAACAAAAATAAAACCTGAAACAGAACTCGTAGATTTTGAAGAATATTATCATTTGCTTTCATACACACTGAATTCTGTTAAAAGCTACAGTATATTATCCTAATCAGCCTTGATAACCTTTTTTTCCCCACTCTAATAAGCCCTAATTATATGTTTGGTTTCCTTTCTGGGTTTTGGTCTTCTGCCAAAACATGTCGTTTTAAAGAGAACCTGATTATAAATGTGGTGTAGTTTCATGCCAACATCTTGCTTGAGAACACAGAACAGTATTTTGCAGTGCCAGCTGATCTGTCTGTTTATCCAGGCCGAGACATAAAGAGGGAAGCAGAACTGGAGAGGAGCCAGATAAATGCAGCTTTGATTTCATAGTCCAGACTACCCTGCTGCTCTCTTTCCTCCTAAGCTCTCAACTGTCTGTCTAACAAAACATAACATACAGTTCATTAAGTTGTCCCAATTTAAAATCCATTATGCAAACCATACCCATTTCATTCATTCAAAGCAACAGGTCAGAGAATATTTGATTTTGAGGAAAATCAATCCTTATTTATTTTAGTGCAACTGATATAATTTAACATAGAATCAAAAGTCTGTGAAACAGGAAAGAACATACAAAAGAAGGAAGTAATGTTTATCCATCATAAGTAGTTATGATGTATAACACTAACAATAATATTTTGAATTCTACAGAGAGAGCGGGATGTTTCTAAGTTAGGAAATTTTGCATTAAAATGTTGCTTTCTGGTTGCATCACCACTTCGGCTTGGTGTTATAATGTTGGATTAATTCCCAGACAGCACCTATGGTACATGGTGGATCAGCCTTAAAATGAACTGAAATGGCCTCATAAACTCTTACATAGTCTCTCCAGTTAGATCAAATTCATTGCCAAGAAGTCAATCATACGTGCCCAGCAGAGTTCTTATCAATGCCTCACACCTTTATAAATCTCACCAAAGTGGAAATACTGTCAAAGGCAGTATTATAAGCTAGCAGAACTGTTGACATGACAAAAGTTATTGGTTTTTTTAAATATGGAAATATTTAAATAGCTATGAAATCGCACCACATGCTCTGCAGGGTATGATGCCATATGCTGCAAACCTTAAAGGTCAAGTTTGGCTACACAGTACTGTGAAATAGTGTTGTTGTTATTAATTAAGAACTTATTAAAACAGATTATTTTCATTAGTTAAAATAAAGCTGAAATAAAATAAGTATTACACCTCAAAAAACTAATCAACTATCGTAAAAAAAAAAGTTGAAGTACTAAAACAACTAAAAGTAAAACATACTGTACATATAAATTAAAGTTAAACAGAAATACAAAACATAACTAAAATTAAAAATTAAAAACAGACATTAAGTGAAAATAAAAAAAAATAAAAGTTAATTAAAATGATTATATAAAACATTTTATTAAAATAAAAATCTTTATTATAAAGTAATTTATTATTAAAAAAGTGAAACCGTTTTTATTATAGTAAGAGTTAAAAAAAAATGAGAAAGAAAGCCCAGATACATTAACGAATCTGAATCACAATCAGAATGTCACAAATCGGTCAGGCTCTTCACCCAGCCAATCACAGCGCACCCCCATACCTGAGTATTAATCATGAGCATTAGTTCACTCACCCATCAACCACCACATTTAAGCACACACCTCAGCCTTCACAACTGTCCGATCTCGTGGCTACACAGTGGAATATCATCTGTCATAGTTACCTGCATTGACTCCTTTAACTTACTCCTTGATTTACCTCTTCTCCAGCAAGAATCTCCTCTCCTTGTGACTCCAGCATGTCTCCAGTGATTTCACCATCCAAGCTATCCTTTCCGATGTCTCCACTGAGGTGTGTGCACCGGTTCAGCCTCCCAGCTTTCTCCCTTCTCTGTAAGAAGATTACGATCGCAAAACTATCACTCCATTACCAGTATCTGATTCAGCTAAGGATTCACTTACCTTTCATTTCTCTTACGGAAAAGTTCATTACCTGTTTCAATAAACCTCATCATATAACTAACCTTCTTTTTCCAAGTCCGCCTGTTACACAGAAAGAGCTTAATTGCCAAGTATGCTAGCGCTTACAAGGAATTTGTTTTAGTAACATAAGCTTCCAGTACACAGAGACAACAACAACACACAGACCAAAAATAAAAAAAATTAATTCACCTATGTAAATATAAACAGAAAAATTTTGAAAAATAAATCGAAAAATAAATTAACTGTATGAACAGTTGTGCTATAGATGATAATGGAATAGAATAGAGTGAGATGCAGCTACTAGGATGGAGGTGGTAACAAATAAATATAAGGTTATTGCACATTTTTATTGCAGAAGTGGGGAACATTTAACTGTTCATGAGGTAGATTGCCTGGGGGAAAAAACTGTTCTTGTGCCTGGCTATCCTGGTATTTGCGGCTCTGAAGCGCAGGCCAGATGGCAAAAGTTAATATAGGGGATAACTTGGATGTGAGGGATCCAGAGTGATTTTCTGAGCCCTTTTACTCACACACTACAGTTCTTGGAGGGTGGGCAGGGGAGCACCAATTACAACAGACTCAATGACATCTGAGTAGAATGGTTTTAGCCAAGAGGGTCAGGCTGCAGACTTGCACTTGCACTCTCAGACTTACATTCTCAGACTTGATAAAATTTTTAGACTCAGATCAGACTAAATTTTTTATTACTTTTTGTTTGAATTGCCCAACATTTTATAATAGTAGCCAGGTGGCGAAGACAAGAAAAAAAACAAACTAAATTACAATGTCACTTGCAATCGCTACATGCCCTCTCTGCTACCTGCGACACTTGCAAATCGACACAAATCGTGCGCGTTGCCAGTGGAGACAAGAAGCTGTGGTGGTGATTAAACGATTAAACCTAATTTAGTACTATAACCTACAGGGTCCTGCAAGAAAAATACTAGACCGGCAAATCCGTGGGCAGAACACCAGAATATAAACGCTTGTGCAAAGTCTCTCGCTAAGCGTTTTCCTCCTGTAGAAAAACATAAACACTTAACATGGCTTAATGTATTAAAATGCTATTAAAATATCAAATTAAATATACAGTTGATTATTTTAATGAATATGTATATAGTATTTTCCTCACATACCGTAAAATGTGGCATAATGGACTAAGATGATAAAGGTCAAACTCAATATGCTTCTCTACATTATTAAAATACATAACTAATATGTACAGGCAAGCAGGTGAGCCCAGAATAAACGCAACACACAAAGTTTCACATTAAGCATTCTTTCATATAGAATAAATTGTCTACAACTCGTTTATATCACTGTCTTTTTCCATTAAGCTACATTATGGATTTTATTTATAATGATTTTCTATAGGAGGAAAACATTTAATGTACAATTTAACGCACTGCGTTCTGTACTCATCTGCTTGCCTGTACGGAGTTGATCCTTTTAAAATAAATTAATGCATTTCATAATGCACATTCATATTTGCTGGTCTGCATGTACGTTGAGTCAACAACCTTTGTGAAATAAGTTACAGAAACTATTAAACGCACCAACTTAAATAATAAAATACACTCCATCTTTCAATGTGTTGCTCATAGTTTTACACGTGGATTATAATTTTCGGGAACCGAGTTAAACATAAATTGTAACCATTGATCTCTAAGTACAGCATCCCTGGGAAGGCCAAACAGATGACTGGACTCAGAGATGAAAATAACAGCGTTTCGACGACATGGCGACAAACACACTCTACAAACGCAACTCTTCCTCTTCTCCGTCGGAGCACAACAAGACCACTGCCCATTTTTTGTGTATTCCTGTGGGCGGAGGTTAGTAAAAAAAATGGTTCTAGTGATGTCATTACTGCAGGAAGTAGAGGGATGTAGTCCAAACTGGTCGTTTGATGTAGGCAAATTCTGTTAAATAAAATATCTTGCTTGGCACTGAACTTTGAGCTTTAGAATTTTACAGATATTATTTATACTCTAACAACAACATTATACACTAACTAAAGTTTGAAACATGGGATCATGAAGAACGGGACCTTTAAACAGAAGAATGAAAAAAATCTATTTATAAAAATAACTGTGTAAGTGTGGACATGGCCTTAGAAAATAATATATCTCATACTTTTTATATACACAAATATGACACCTCGAAGGGACTGCTGATTTATATTTTAACATGAGATCCATTGAATTTCCTAGTGCACACACACACACATTGGTTTTCTACATCCATATTTAGCTGCACAAGACAATTTTTATTCTGTCATCCTGTTGCTATTATCTAGATTTTGCTCTTCCTAATGCATTTTTGACAGGTTGCCATGGTTACAGCTCTGATTACATATTCCTTGATTACCTCATGATGCCTGCTGGTCTTCCACTCTAAAAACCCTGCCTAAAACAATCACAGTTTGTTTCCTCTTGACATCAAACTGAAAAGAATCTTAGTAAAGCATACAAAATTGCACTGCATGGTACATTCTTGTTTTGTATTGATTAGTATTTAATGCATAACTGATGCATAAGATGTCCATTAACTTTCTTAAATCACTAGCAATAGGTTACATTTACATAAATTAACTATTGACCTTTTTCTCTGATTTTCAATCAGCATCACTATTTGATTATTTGACTAACAAGAACATTTTATTACCTTGGAGATGAAAAGTGACAGTGTAGACATGGATGATTACTTTCAGTACAGTTGTACACACAGCCAGTGTAAAGCTCTGATACTGATAAGATCTATTTATTTGTCTGTATCATTAAATATTAAGTGCACAAATGTACTATCACATAAATCATAAAGAAAAGATAATCAAAATGTAAGCCTTCATATTCTATAGAAGAGTAAGAACCTTCTTGATCCTTGAATAAATGTAATGAAATGTTTATTATTATTATTATGTTTAATATAATATATTTTTAATTACAGCAATTAATGTAATTTTTTTACGTTCAATACTGTTCTAAAAGGTTAAGATTTTTTTTTTATATATTTTTGAAAGAAGTCTTATGCTCACAATGGCTCTATTTATTTTATCAAAAATACAGAAAAAAATAAACATTTATTTATTAGAAAAAGAAACCTTCTGTAAAAATCTTTACTGTAACTTTTGACAAATTTAATTAATCCTTGCTGAAATAATATTAAAAAGTATATCAAAAAACTTATCCCAAACTTTTAAACAATATAAATTTTCAACATTATTAATATACAATTTAAGAACAAGACATCAATATAAAAAAGAAAATATGATTAATATGATTATTTCAATCATTATGTAATGCATACCGTCAATTGCCACTTTGTTAGCTAAACCTTTCTAATATTTTACATATTGCCCTCTAAACAGCCTGCATTTGTGAAGGAGTTAAAATATTAAATAGAGTTAAAATATTAAAAGATTCTGCTCTATTTTGGCATGATAGCATAACACAGTATTGATGCAAATCTGCCTGTCCACCACATCTAAAAAAAATAAATAATTTATTTTATTGAGATGCAGTGACTGTGGCAGCCACTGAAGTATATACTAAATGCATTTTCATCTTCTTGGATCCAGCTAGGGATGTGATAGGTTGTCACATGGTGCATTATCATGGACCCATATATTTATTTACACCAACTTCTCACACCTCTATATTTATGATGCAGCAGGAATGAGATTCACCCGGCAATGTTGTTGTTTTTTTCTTTGATCTTGTGCATAGACAAATATGCAGTTTTTACAAATATTTTAGCTAGTTGATTGACAGGTGAATAGACCACTGTTAGTTGAAAAACATCAGGTTGGATTAACATTTACATTAAAAATGCAAAAGCGGGGGGCAATTGGGGATTTGGTGCCTTGCTCAAGGGCACCTCAGTGATGCTATTGAGGGTGGAGAGAGTGCTCTAACCATTAGGCCACGACCTCCCTACTTTATAATATATACTTTATAACACATCCATGGTACAGGTACCCATTATTTTTTTTAATTAATTAATTTATTTTTTACTACCATCAACCCATCCTAAGTGTAAATCACTTTCTTCTATCTGAGACAATCAGAGTTATATTAATAAAAAATATACTGGCTCTTTGTACTGGCAGTAAATGGGGGTCAAGATTTTGAAGCTTTAAACATTTCTTAACATAACTCCGATTGTATTCATCTGAAAGAATAAAGTCATATACACCTAGGATGGCTTGAGGGTGAGTAAATCATGGGGTAATTTTCTTTTTTGGGTGAACTATTCCTTTAAGTTGAAATCAATTTTACAGTATCAAAAGCATGTTAGATAATAAGGTATTGACAATAAAGATTAATGTCAATGTCTCTGGAAAGAGGTTTAGTAAGTGATATGTACGTTCCCCATTGTAAAGGTGACATCCTCCATAAGAACACCACATTACAGAAGAGAAGGAACTTGATTCCATTTAAACAGCCTCGGACATGACATGCAGGATAATTCTGAACTCCTGAAACATTGAGAAAGTCTTTACAGTCTGAAACACAGAGCTGAAGGAACTTTGGAGGCAAGGTCTTTTCACAAGGGTATATTCTTGTTGCAGGTGTTTCTGTTAATGTCTCCTACTCCTACTTTTTCGGCTAGAAACTTAGAATGTGGATGTTTCTGTTATTGTCTTCCCATCTGGGAGAGCAATGTGTGTTTGAGATTGTACTTTTTTCTCTTCTTAATGGTCAGATTGTAATCTAGACCCTCCATTCTTCAGTGTCTCCACTTGCAAAGTAACAAAATGGGTAGATAAGAATTTGTGTTGGCCTATGAAAAAAAATTTAAAAATCTGGCTGCTCTTTGTAAAATGTAATCAAAAGTTAAGAATGCTGTCCACTCCAGAAGTTGAAAGGGACACTGGTGCGAAGTGGGGGATCTGGAAAGGTGAAGTGTGTAATTGTTGGCATTAGAACAGCAAATGTGCTGAGATAAATAGTCATAAATATAGTAATAGTTTGACTTTCCAAAGAGTGCAAACACTGTGGCACTTTCACATCATTGTTCTGTTTGTTTGAGTGGTCAAAAATGTCCACTTCTGGCATAATTGCAGATTGATAATTGCTTCATATTTTGTTAACATTCCTTGTTATTTCATGTTATTTACCCTGACTAAACTTTCAAGAGTAAACAACACCATAGCATCAACACAGTGCACAGGGATTTGGCATAAATTCAAAACTAATTCAGCAACTTAATGCTGAATTCACAGTCTCTGTATTATCCCTGAACATCAAACACTTTCATATTCAAATTCTGTTGTATTGGGAATGCAACTGAATTGTCCTTAAAATGTTTAAACACACAAGAGACTAATCTGGTAAATATTCCAATTTGCTACAGGATGCGTGTTTGGAAGCTTGCCAATCTCCACATCCATTATTTTTCATAGTGAAAGCTTAGAAAGCACATTCCACTTTAATGGATCTTTTAAATGAAATAATGTATATATACTATTTTAACTTTATTTTTACAAGAGGAGCTATAGAAGTAAGAATTCTAAAATGCTAGGTCAGAAGAGATGCTCTCAGCTGAATCATACCAGTTATTTATTTTGAAGCACTATTAATACCCATTTCAACTTAATTGAAACAATTTTAATTGTAGCACCCCTGAAGGCAATTCTCCCAAGGTAACCTAGAGGGAGAAATCATGCTCACTCTATCTACACAATATCTAAAATTTAAAAAGCTAAATAAATGTTCTGCTTTTGTAAAAATCTTTTTTCTTCCACAATTATTTCAAGTGTAGAAAATGTCTCGTTTTAGCTCATCATATCCCATCGAAGTGGGTGATTTTTGTTTTGTTTTTCCAGAATTTACACTGATTGTGCTGTATGTGTATGGTTCATTAAAAGAACTGACTCTTAAGTATTGCAGACTTTCAGTTATTTTATCTAAAGCCTTCTACAAAATGCACGATTTTCACCTGTCCCAGTTGAAAGATTGTGGCAATTTCTGTGATCATGGCACCTTGAACGATAGTTCTATTTCGTATAGTGAGAGAGGTGCAGAGATGGCCCTTGTCACTGTGTTGGGACCAAAGTTAGCCTAAAACCATTTTTGACAGTGTCAGAAATTCAGCATTATCATCGCACAATGTGTTTGCTGTTACGGACCATGTTTACTGACCAACCAATAAAAATGTGACATGAGATCAATGCGACAAGGCACTAAAACATAAAAACTGCTTACCTCAAGCTCTTACCCATTCCTCTTTCGCTGCTTCCACTTTTTTCAGCACACGTAAAAACTACAACTGCCAAACTGCCATGCTCTTTTTGTTAACAACTAGCACATGGTGATAAATGCATCGTAGCATCATCATCGTACAGTCTGTATACGTGTCGTACCCAAGTTTATTAGATCCATGTTGCCCAGTGTGATTTGAAATGATCTCATAGAATTGCGAAAACTGTACAGTGCGTAGAAGGCTTTAGTTTCTGTTGTCCTTTGTTGTAGTTTCACACCACTTATTAGTTTTAATAGTTATTAATTTAATTGTGTCAGCTGTTTGTCATTAGTTCCCTTATTTGCCCTGTATTTAAGGCTACGTCCACACTAGTGATGCAAAGTCTGATTCATTTTTCTGCGAACCAGTTCTTTTCAGACAGATAGGCTCATTGAACTGGTTTAAAAAGCAGATTAATCGGTTCCTAGCGTCATCAAGCAATAATGTATCAATGAAAAATTCAAATAAGTAATTTGTGTCAATACATATTGAAACATTATAAAAATAAAAGTTAATTGTGTGAAAGCATATTGCTGATTATTACCATATAATTTATTAAGTTAATGGTGTTTGTGGTCACAGTTTCATTTCGCGCATCCGTTATGTCAGATATGACTGACCAAATTTTACAAGCCTACAACTGGGATAAGATTTCTAAAAGTTTCACTCCTAGCACACAATCCAGACATTGGTGCACAAACTCATTTTATAAACTCCTTGATTTCGATTAAGCAATTTTACATTTAATATGCATGTGCAATAAACTATTGTAAAATGTATTTACATCCCTTGACAGAAAGGTTTTTGCAGGTTTTAATAAAATGTAAATTAATAACAGTCATATTAAGCATATTTCCAGTATGCGCCTCAAGCTTGCACAGTATCATCAACTCACTCATCAGAATCTTTGGTAATCCTCGACAAACTTCGCCACGGCTCATTTTTGAGTCCTCGGTAATCCTCAGCAAACTTTGACAGTTGGCTGAACCTGCTCAATTTGTTCTTTTTGAGTTGGACGTGCTACTTCGGCTGTGCGTCCTGTATCCTCAACCCAGAACAGAACTAAAGTTGGATAAAGTTAGATTTTTTTGAACCAGCTCAACTGGTTACTTCCTGAGAACCAGCTCAAAAGAAAGATTTGTCCAAGAATTGAACATCACTAGTCCATGCCAGCGCTTTCCCCATCCAATCTTTATTTTTATTTTTTTCTTGTCTCAAGAAATATCTGCATCTACACAAAACCACAAAACCGACACAAAACAATGTAGTTTACAATGCGAGATCAGTGTGGCGCTGTATTTCTGCCACAGAGATACACTGAAAACTGAGAAACATACTTGGACTATGCATGCATAAGCATAGTATATACAAACAATGCATTTATAAATCTGTGTTAATGTTAGTTAATAAAAAGAAAACCATTCAGTGTTTGTTCATGTTTTTTTTTTTTTTCCTGTTACGTGACATAGCGGTGTCTAACTAGCAGCGAGATGTGGGCTGATGACGTCATTGTTTCAGAAAATATATGGATTCGCTGTCCAGTTTGTGTTTGATTTGAACTGACTCATACAAATAATTGGCTTGTTTGTCAGACTACAATGGTTGTTATGTTTTTGATTCACAAAAAAAAAAAAAAAAAAAAAAAAAAAAAATATTGTAAAAGTTTTGTTTGGGAATTGATCTACACTGGTCACATCTGTTTTGCACTGTGTAGTAGATTTAGTGGTGGTGCACTTGAATAGAATCTGAAGGAAACTGGCAAGAATCAAGTATTTCCATCTACATCAAAAATCATTAACTTCCAGTGTTTTATTTTAAGTAATGGACCTAGTTCACATTAAAGTATCCCAGTAAATAGGTCTGCATCTAAGTTTTCAAGTGTCTAGGGACTACACTATTGCACTGAAAGCATGTAGTTTACTAAAATAACTGGCTCATAAGTAATTTGCTCACTGGACTACCTACACTGGTTGTCCTGTAAGAGTGATTTAATAGATTCAGCCACAATGTTGTTGTGCTGTTGAATAAGTCATACAGGAAGGTTTCAAAGTATTTGAGTGCATTATTCCATTTGAGTCATAATGCATTCATTTCTGGTGCATATACTGTAGATTCACTTTTATTTTAAAAACATGGAATCAGTTTGGATTCAGAACTAATTTAATGTCCTCAACCTTATATACAGGTTTGTCTGTTTAATATCATTCAGGACAGTATAAAAATGATTTTCAAACTTCAGAGAACATCCCTATTACAAAGCCGGTGTTAACAATACTTCTAAGTCCATCAGCATTTTGGGCACAATTACATTTTTATTTTTCAGCATCTGTAAGTAATAGATTCTACAAACGCATTCACAAATCTCCCTAAAGCTGAGTATAGTAGATGAGGTAACAGAGGTAAATGCTTATACATATGTAAAAGTTCATTTTGATTGGTCCATTGAATTTAAGGTGACAAATAATGGAATGGTGGGATAAATTTGAACGGAAACACAAACAGAGACAACATGCAATGTTTGTTATTTCATTCATCTGGGAGACTGCCATGCTGTGTCATTTAAATGAAGTTTAAGGTTTAAGACATTCCAGGGTAAAAACACACCAAAGCCCTGCTGTGGTATTATCCTTGACTGCGCCAAGAGATAGATTACGTACATGGTGTTTTAATATTTATCAAAGACAGGGGACAGAACAACATTTCAGGTGCGCTTAGTGGATGCCAGGGCTAAATTGGAGGGAGTCCAAATGTTGTAAAAACTCTGAATGCTTACAGGAAGACCACCCTGTGGCGACATGAATGGAAAAATCTAAAAACATGAATAAATCAAATCATGCAGCTCGTAATTTCTTTTAGATGTGGGCTTTCCAGAAAATAAAGTCTTTTAAAATGAACAAGCAAACAATACAATTTATCTTAAATGGGTCGTTAGATGCTACATGCACTTTTTCAAGTTGTTTGAACTGAAATGTGTGTTGGCAGTGTGTACACTACCACCCTAAAATGATAAAAATCCACCCAGTGTTTTTTTTTTTTTTTTTTTTAGTATTGTTCCAGCACAGACTGGACTGGTGTCCTACCATTGTTTCGACCTCAGAGCAGATGTAGGCAAGAATGTCTCCTAAGCAACTGAGGTGTTCTGTTGTTGGATGTAATAATGAACATTTCGGTCATCATTCACTCCTGAAATCTGAGCCGCTGAAGACGCAGTGGATTACATTTGTTATGGAAGGGAATGCTACCCCAATCTACCTAAATCCGTATATGTTTGCGCAAATCATTCATGATCCAGCTTCACCAACAGAAGTGAGTATAAGGTTTTTCAATTAATCTTTGCAAATTGCCTTTCCTAATAATGTGCTAATCAGCAAGTTTCATGATGATTGTGACTAAAGTAAACAGTACCTCAGAGAGAAGGTCAGGATTTAAAGAAAAATTCTACAAAACTGCTTGCACTGAAAAGAGCCGTTTTTGACAGGGTAAAAAGAGTCGTATTTTACATTACCACTGAGAAATTTTAACCAAACCATGTTACAGATTTTTCATTAAGACCCTAAAGAACCATATCTAGTTGTGGGAAATAGTCATCTGATGATTCTTTGTAGCTGCAATTAATATTCCAATTGCATTTACCAAGAGTTATATACCCTGAATAAGGTCATTATATTACATAATGTAGAAGTTGTTATATAAACCATTAATTTAAACTCACAAAATTAGTTCAGATTTGGTCAAGTCTTAGACTTTTACAATGGATGATGGTTATAAAAAGCAATATTACATGGTTAGACTATAATGTGGGGAAATGGAATTAGGATCAATAATTGCTATAGTAAGTACAGTAGTTCTGACTTCACCTTTACTGGCATAGTGCATTATGCCATGTAGGTTTTACTCATATTGATTTACCACACAGTGAGGATTTATAAAAACCGGGGTCCAAGACCCCTAGGGGCCAATAAAAGGCTTTTAAGGAAGTCCACAGAAGAAGAAAAAAAAATCTAACTTTTATACGCATATAAATTAATCTTTGTACATATAGGCAAATATCCCTCACAAGGGGATCATCATCATTAACATTTTTTTTTTTTCGTTCTGACTCAGGTAGTAATATAAACCATTCCAAACAGTTTAAAGTGCAATTTCACTTTTGATACATCAATCTACAGAATAAAAAACACACGCAAAGGTATGGTGTAATGTCACAGACATGAAGAATTCCAAATCCTTATTTTCAAAAGCTAGTCACAAGAGAATAGAACAATTTCTGCAACTCAGAAAAATAAAAATAACAGGTAAGCACAGATTCCGCAGCAAGATTAATAAAGACAGAATGTTGGAATGTGCAGATATTGCCAGAAACAATACATTTTTTTAAGTAGTGTGCAAAAAAGAGTGTAGACAAAACAAATGAAGAGAAAGAACAAAAAAAAAGCTAAAAGGCCCTTATTAGTGAGAAGAGTCTGAGCAACACTTCTACACAAGCTGCAGGTCTTGCGGGCCATAACTTGCACACATACATCTCACATAAAGTAATTAAACTACGTAATGGATGATGACAGTTTTCACTGAGTATTTTTCCAGCACTGATAGCACTAATGATGATTTATGATGTTGGACCTTTAATGGACATGAAATGATTTATTATTACCAGAAAGCTGCAAGCTAGCAATTACAGATTGTGCGATTCATATTTTAATTCATAGCATAGTTTAAACATATACATTTTTATTTTCTCTTAGCAAAATATGTATGCATGCAAATGATTACGTTTCTGTCTGCCAAGCACGCAATTACTTCATTTATTCATCTACTTAACCTCATCATGGTTTTTATCTAAATCATTGAAGAGTCAAAATCCAAATATATAGGAAACTGAAGTTTTTTTAAACATGTTTACATCTGAGGCCATGCTGAATATGCATATTAAATAATATTTTATTTAGAACAGATAAATAATAATCAGCAATATATTAGTGCTGCTAATCAGTTAAAACAATAACAAATAAACAAATAACAAATAAACATTTTTCTTTAATTAATTGCACCTAAAATCAAATATATGTAGTCATAAATATATTTTCACATTAACTCTTCAAATTAAGGTAGATAAAATAAAAACAAAAGTTGGAAGTTGCAACTGACTTCAGTGTTATGATGTAAAAGTTGTGGCTAGAAGGGATACAGCTCTGACAGGAAACTTCCACAAACCTACTCAAACCTTCAACGTACCCCTTACAATAATGCAAAAAATAAATAATAATTATTATTATTATTGTTTTACTGTGTAACAGTCCTTACGTCATACTTAACAAGAGGATTCTCCCTCTTGTTAAAATCTCAAGCTTAAACATTTGCTCATTCAGTGTATTTGTGTCTTTAAAACAGGGTAATTCTGCAAAAGCTTACAGCAAAAGCAAACATGATTTCAAATTTCAAACTGAACTGAATTCATGAAAAAGGACAAGTACACAGTCAGTAATAAAATTATTAAACAAATGACATCAATTCAGTTGAGACACTCGAAATACGACAAAACTGAATTTTCATAAGCAGTGTTTTAAGAGCCATATATGTTGGTTATTTAGATAAATGGAAAATCAGATGGCTTTGATCTGTAATTGATGTACAATTTAGTAATGTAGTTAGACAGACATGTATATGTAAAAATCATACAAATATCCCATTCCAAAACTAACATACTTACATTGTAAAGAAATTAAAGTTCCATCTATAATTGATGAAAGACTTTCTGGTGCATTTCTAGTGCAATCGACAGGAGGTGGATGCGTGTCAAACTCATTGTCAGAAGGGAAGAGAGATGCTAGCTTGTATTGATGTATACTGTGAAAAATAAGAAATGGAACCTTATCAAATATTTCAGTATCGGTATCAAAATATACATATTTATGATATCACTACCATATAATTTGTTTCTCCAAGCCTTGAGTCCATAAATTATGCTGAGCTCCTTCACTGGCTGCATTCGAAAACTCACAAGTCAGCTGTCTACCTGCCATATGAGGCAATGAGTTTGCAGGCAGTGTTTTTGCACAAAGGCACTTCATGAAACTGATTTCAGACAGAGAGAGGCAGCGTAACAGTTTAATGATCTACAACAAAATAAAACGAGTTTTTGTGATAATTTAACTAATATTTATTTACTATAATACTGATTTCTCACTAGAAATAACATCAAAAGTGTTAGAAATATACATTGAAACTTTCAGACACCATCTTTTTTTTTTTTTTTTTTTATCTCAACCATAACGGAATGGAATGCACAGGATTGTGGTATATCAGATGCATTGAAGGATACATCTATGCTGCCTTCAAAATTTGATCAGAAGAAGGTTCCTCCGGAGACAGGAAGATTTGGATTTGAACGTGCCTTGATGCCTCCATGACTTGAATTTTTGGATGCAGCCACTGTCTGATCAGCTCTTCATCTGCTGCAGCAGCAGCTTTTTATGGTTCAGATATCAGGGCTTTTATTGGTCCCTTTACAATCGGATATCTTAATTGGCTTCTGAAGTGCTGTCAAATGTTTGAATATTGATTCAAATTGTGGGTGTACAGGTGCATCTCAGTAAATTAGAATGTTGTGGAAAAATTCATTTATTTCAGTAATTCAACTCAAATTATGAAACTCATGTTTAAAAAAAATAATTTAGATTTAAGTAGTTTAAGTTATTTTAATTTAAATTTTAATTGTGATGAAAAAAAAAGACAGAAAGCTGTCTCTGAAGCGCTACGCTGAAGGGCTTCCCCCAAAGTGTCGTTCGACGCAGTTTGATGTTCCCTCAAAGGGGAACATAACTTAACTCTAGCTGCAAATTACAATCCTTGAGGTACAAACACCAATACCTCATGTAAATGAATCAGTGTCTTTAAATGTTTCTTTACAGAGATATTATTACATAATCAATACTAAAGTATATCCGATTCCAAACTGAGATCTAAAAGCATTTATCTAGAGGACAACTTTAGTATTACCGACTTCACCCAACATTAAAATTGATCAAAATGTCTAATTAACCAATAATTAATTTCTGATCCCACCAAGTTTGGTACACAGAAAACTAATAAAAAGAAAATGAAAACCATAATGAAAACAATAGGGTTCCAGCAATGGCTGTGTTTACATGCATTCTTAAACCAATAATTAATAACCCAAAAATGTGTATGGTCACATGTGTATGGCGTAAATAGAATTGGTTTACCAAATTGGAAACATGTAGATCTTCAAGTGTTAAATTTCCAGAAGAATTTGAAAAGTAATCCATGCAAGGCATTTTAATGAAAATGCTTCTCTAATGAAACATTTACTGCTGGCACACTGTGCATGAACATAAATCATGTATATTGACACATATTGTTAAAATTAAATAACTCACTGTTTGTGTTCGGTGATGGGAGATCATAAAAGAAGTGTCATGTTAACTGCTGGAAACTGCAAAATTGGCAAGTACAAATATTTTTACACTAAGTCTGCACAGTTACTTCAGCTTCTTACGATGGATATCCAGAGACATGCACATTAAATCAGTTATGGGTTAGGTCAGCAAACCCTTTTCCCTAACAGTCTGATGATAAATTACCATTTTTCCAACTGAAATGAGAATGGACAAAGAAACAACTAAAATGGTTGCATGGTCGCATGGTCATGACAACTGTAAAAATGCCTGAAAATAACTGAAAAAATTGTCACTAATCATTTAATTTCATGTGATGGAGTGTTCACAGAGTGTTCTATAAAAACAACAACATCTGAAATATGTTATGCTGAGTAGAATATTAAAACTGAATTGACTGTAAGGTCAAATCTCTTTTTTTTCTGATGTGACTGGTGAAAACAGAAAAAAAAAATATTCAGAGTGACAAAGAGTAAGTGATATTGAGTATGGCAGAAATATAATTAACAATAATTTAATGACTGTGTCAGACTGGAACCAAAATATAATAAGTGAAGTGATGTTTGGCCAAGTACTGTGACCCATACTAGCAATTTGTGCTCTGCATTTAACCCATCCAAGTGCACACACACCCGGAGCAGTGGGCAGCCATGTTGCTGCTGTGCCCAGGGAGCAGTTGGAAGTTCAGTGCCTTGCTCAAGGGTCTCACCTCTATCGTAGTACTGAGGGTAGCAGAGAGCACTGGTTATTCACTCCCCACATCGACAATTCCTGCGAGACCTGAAACACACAACCTTCAAGTAAGTGTCAGGACTCTCATGATCTGTCCTTTTTTCTTCCTTTTTCTTACTTTGTTTTTATATATATTTTTCTTGTTTTTCTTCCCTTCGCCCTAGCGCCAGCTGATCTCGTTCTGCAATTTAGGCTGCGGCTTGTCTGACGCACCTGTTCCCTCTATCTCATTACTCACGCTATTTATTCTGCTTGATTTTCACCCATCCTTGTCAGTTTGTTCTGTGACCTTTTGGCGTTTGGCTTCGGTTCTGTCCTGTTCTGGTCAGTTCGCTTGTTGGTTTGTCTGCCCAGTTAGTGTAACCTGTGCTTTGCCCTCAGAGGATTTCGGACCGCTCTTCTGGTTTTCGACCTGGACTGTTTTTGACTCTGGTACTGCCCGCCGTTCTCAGCCCGGTCTGCACCTCGCTTGACCCCTTGTCTGAGATGGAACTCTCTTCCACCCGCCACTCTGTGGATGCCTTGTCGGCTCATATTGTGGATTTAGTGGGTCGACTCGATCGTCTCACTCGACAGAAATTCCCTTCACCGCCTCCCGGGCCTCTCCTGTCCGCTTCCTCCTCTGAGCCGAGAGTGAGCAACCCCCCCCTGTGTATTCCGGTGAGCCTACTAGTTGCAAAGCCTTCCTTATTCAGTGCGAGGTGGTGTTTTCCCTTCAAGCTCGAACCTACGCATCAGATGTCTCCAAGGTGGCATATGTCATATCCCTGCTTTCTGGTAGAGCACGTGATTGGGGGACTGCGGTATGGGAGTCACAGGCCGCGTGCTGCTCGGACTTCAGTTCCTTTAAGGAGGAGATGGTTAAGACCTTTGATCAGTCAGTTTTTGGCAAGGAGGCGTCCCGACTGTTAGCGCGCCTTCAACAGGGCAGGCGTTCAGTGGCAGATTACTCTGTGCAGTTCCGTACCCTGGCCGCAACCTGTGGATGGAACACCGAGGCCCTTATCGCTCGCTTTTTAGAGGGTCTCAATGACTCAGTCAAGGATGAACTGTTCTCCCGCGAGGTTCCAGAACGATTGGACAATGTTATCAGTCTGTCCCTCCGCATAGACGCCAGGAGAGAGCTTCGCAGTCGAGTTCGAGCAGACTCTGAGCCTGTCACGTTCGTCCCTCCATCCCAGGCTACCGAGGAGTGTGAGCCTATGAAGGTGAATCGCTTGCGCCTCACGCCCAAGGAGAAACAGCGCCACCTGTTGGAGGGTCTCTGCCTGTATTGCGTGGCTCAAGGACACCGAGCTCACTCCTGTCCAGCTAAGGTTGCTCGTTCGCCACAGAGAGTTAATCTGAGTGGTACTGCCATTTCCCCTGCTCACAGGTCACGCACTATTCTGTCTGTGTCTCTGTTCACTAAACAAACTTTGTTTAAGACTTCAGCACTCGTTGATTCAGGAGCAGAGGGCAGCTTCGGCCGAACATTAACTGGGCAGACAATGTAGTTTTGTCATGGAGTCAGTATTGTCATACACATTGTCTTCTGTCTGCCTTCTCCCCGGTCTCTGTTTCTGTTTCCCTACAGGAGGAGGAGGCGGATCTTTCTCGAGTTCCTGCTTGCTACCATGATCTGAGGGCGGTCTTCAGCAGGTCCCGGGCTGTATCTCTTCCTCCTCACCGACCGTATGACTGTGCCATCGATCTCCTCCCTGGTGCTTCTCCGCCTCGCGGGCGGCTGTATTCTGTCTCCACGCCAGAGCGCGAAGCAATGGAGAAGTATTTAAGTGATTCTCTGGCAGCCGGTATTATTCGTCCCTCTTCTTCTCCGGCGGGTGCGGGGTTCTTTTTCGTGAAGAAGAAGGATGGCTCTCTGCGCCCCTGTATAGACTATTGAGGGTTGAATGACATCACAGTTAAGAACCGGTACCCTCTGCCGCTGATGTCTTCGGCCTTCGATCTCTTGCAGGGGCCGAGTTCTTCACGAAATTGGATCTTCGCAATGCTTACCATCTAGTGCGGATCAGGGAGGGGGACAAATGGAAGACCGCGTTTAACACGCCTCGCGGGCACTTTGAATACTGGGTTCTTCCCTTCGGCTTATCCAACGCTCCAGCTGTCTTTCAAGCACTTGTCAACGTTGGCTGAGGGACATGATCGACAGGTTCGTTTTTGTTTATTTAGATGACATCTTAATTTTCTCCTCTTCTTTTCAGGATCATGTCCAGCACGTACGACAGGTCCTTCAGCGGCTGTTAGAGAATCAGCTGTTCGTTAAGGCGGAGAAGTGCAAGTTCCACTGACCGCGCTAACCTCCACCAAGGTCAACTTCCGTTGGTCAGCGGATGCCCAAGCGACGTTCGATGAATTAAAACGCAGATTTACTTCAGGCCCCATCCTGATAACTCCAGAGACTTCCCGGCAGTTCGTGGTGGAGGTGGATGCGTCAGAGGTTGGTGTCGGCGCTGTGCTCTCCCAGGGATAACAAATTACATCCTTGTGCCTTTTTTCACACCGTTTGTCTCCCACAGAACGAAACTACGACATCGGTGATCGCGAGTTGTTGGCTGTTCGACTGGCTTTGGGGGAGTGGCGTCACTGGCTGGAGGGAGCGGCCGTTCCATTTCTGGTGTGGACTGACCACAAGAATTTGGAATACATTCGGTCTGCACGCCGGCTAAATGCCAGACAGGCTCGGTGGGCGCTCTTCTTTGGGCGCTTTGACTTCACCCTCTCTTATCGACCCGGGTCCAAAAACGTTAAACCCGATGCGCTGTCTCGTCTTTTCGCTTCTCCAGGCGATCCGCCCCCCGACACTATAATACCTCCGCTTGACCCCTTGCTTTACCCCTTGTCTGCCCGACTATTCTCCTGCCTGCCGCCTTGGATTTGTTGCTCCCTCTCTCCTGGCGTTCTCGGAGGCTGAGCGCACGACCTGCCCGCTGAGCAGTGTGAAGTCAAGACTCATTTCCCACCCCCCACCCCTTAACGTTTTTTGACGTTAAGACGTCCTCTTTAATAAAATACTATTCTTCAGCCTCATTCTGCTCTTGGGTCCTCATCTGTCCTGACAGTAAGAAGTCGGACTCTTTAACCATTAGACCACGACTTCCCCATGCAACTAAATATTACATAAAACTAAATAATACCCTATTTTATACCTTAAACTAAATAGCTTTAATATAAAAACATACACTGTATACCAAAACTTTCAAAAGAATCAATGATTCTGTAACAAAGACGTATTTTATTTTTAAGAGACACTGGCTCCTTAGTCAGTTTTTCTTTAAAGTGGACCTATTATGAAATTTTCACTTTCACATATTGCTTGGACATAAATGTGTGTTGGGTGTGTGTACACGACCACCCTATAATGATAAAAATCCACCCACTTCTGTGTTATATGACTGGATATATGAATCCACATAGCTCTTTCCATTTACTCCTGAAATCTGAGCCGCTGAAGATGAGGTGGATTAATTTTGTTCTTGAAGAAGATTCTCCCTCAACTCCCCCGGAATTCATTTATGTCTGCGTGAATCATTTACACTGGACTGCTTTGTGAATGATGATCAGTATAAAGCAGTTTTTGCACAAAAGTTTCTCCTGAAGGATGGAACAGTGCCAACTGTTCATGATACAGTAACACTTCTAGAAGTAGTAAGTATCATGCGTTAGTTTTCCAAATTGCCTTTCTGAAAGACCTTCTTGGCACTCTGTAAGGCTAATGTTGCAAAAGCTACCATTGTCTGTCTTTTTTAACTGATGCTGCCTTCACGTAGTACCAGAATAATTGTGAATAGGAAAGTGGGAGTTAAAATTGCATATGAAAGGAATAAGTCAAGCTCATAATCCCTAGTGGGGCTTATAAAATTTGTAATAGATATGCGATGGTGAGTTATTTTATATTGCGCCATGCTCCCGTCTGTGTAATTCATAAAGTAAATTTTTTATGCACAGTACAATCAGATGACTGACTTTTAAACCAAGTGCATTATCTGTAAAGATAACAGGCTTGTACTAATAGTGAAGTGTTTATTTGCAAAGTCTAGCACCGCTATTACCGGAGCTTGAGCTCTTGAAGCTCCGCCCTCTTCCCCGGAGTACCAGCTCATTAGCATTTAAAGGGGAAGACAGGAAAATTATGCATTTTGACTCACCCTAAAAGTGGAAATTTTAACAAGCTATAAAAAATTATTTGTAAAGTATTTTGGGTTAAAACTTCACATGCACACTCTGGGGACATCAGAGACTTATTTTACATCTTGTGAAAAGGGGCATAATAGGTCCCCTTTTATTCTTGAGCCCTGTGAAGTGTTTCTTTTATTTACATTGTGGTCAGCAAACCGTTTTGGCACAAGATATTTGGGTTTTGATTGATCAGAATCAGTCTGAATCTGCTACACAACTACAGTATAAGGACAACATAATCACCTCGAGATCAACGCTTCTTTTTTTTTCTTTCGTCTTCTTCTTCTTTTATTTTTTTTCTTTTATTGTTTTTTTACAGTACAATAACTGCTCCCAGCGGGTGTCTGCACACTTCTCTAAGGCTCAGACACTTTTTGTCCCACTGCAGGGGTATTACAGCATTTCCAGGGAGTAGATCTCATAGACTGTGCCCTGGGTTGCCCTACACTTTGTCTCCGCATCCCATGCCAACCTCTGACAAATGGCCCCTGGGCTCTGGGAAGTTGCACACAGTGGGGGATTGAAAGACGAAGGACACAGAGGTCCACAAGGACTCCGCTGGAGTGACTGCGCAGAGAGTGCAAACAGTAATGCTGAATGCCAACAACAGAATCCAACTATGAGAGTTGATTGCTTTCACTTCTATGCCCTCTCTTAATTACTTTTAATTTGAACATTTGATTTGATCATTAATCTTCCTGTTTTTTGTGCAGCTCAAATGAAGACCATTAGCCAAACAATGATGATGTGTGATCCCCCTGAGAAGGCTTGTCATATGTCTTCACTCGACACTAACATTAAAGCTCAGCGTTTCTGATAGCATGTCCTGTTTGAGGCGGGGGATGATGGAAGAAGTCATTTTCACTGCTTAAGGTGCTATCACGGTGTTTTAAGTGCAGCCCTTAAAATGAAGAATGAGGTATGACAAGGCGAGGAATGGATTTGAGATGTTTTAAGTTCTGAGACAAGAATGGACCCAGGTGTTCTCATATTCCTATTATAGTTATTGTCCAATCCTTCGGTGCGACTATAATATTTTATAACTGCTGGACATTATTGCAGAGATGCTGTGACAGTTTAAAAGGATTGTCTGTAAGGATCACCTTACATTAGAACTTGATATTACAACTTTAAAGCTAAATTTTATGTGAGGAATACATGAAATGACAACTGCCAGAAATTCTCAGTGTGGTTTTCATTGTGTAAAATCAATGCTATAAAAATCTGTTGATGGCTGTGATGCATACATTGTGTGTTCTTACAATGGATTCAGTGGGAATATATCAAAGCACCTATACTGGAGCAGCTTTCTTTCACAGATTAAATTATTATTTAACGTATATCCTGAAGCACTGTGTACTGAACGATTAACACAGCAAGGGAGAGTGGTGTTAATGCATTGCTTTTAAGGCTAATGCTAGTTTTAGAGGTAGCAAACACGTTCCATTATCATTATTTTCCATAATGACAGTCATAAGGCTGTCATCATACAGTATGCATTTACTAAATGTAGCTTTGTGCACTAAATGCTGGGTCAGAGTACACAGTACAGTAGCATGTACAGTATATTCAACTGATGAAAAATAATGGAGAAATGCTGATGTAGACACAACACTATGGTGGGCATGTATAATTTTGTTACACATCATCACTATTCAGCAAAACATGTAAAATAATGACTGCTAAAACAATATATTTTTTTTTCAGAATCACAAAGAAATCAATGAAGTTGATGAATGAATCTGACTTTGTGATCTTAGACTGTAAAAATTCTGATTGTTAACAATTGTTAAAATTGTTACAAATATTTTAGTAAATATTTACAAACATTTAACATAGCAAAATATTATAAAGTCAAATATTTATAATAATATTTGGCAGTAAATGTTAAAAACTATTAAAAGACATTTACTCTTACTATTTATAATAGTGGTTCTTTTCAGCATTTTCTGATAGGGCATGAGCTGTTGTGAGCTGAGACATCTCTTAGAAATAAAAAAAGTGGTCTGTCCATAAAATGTATTTTTTCCATTAACATATGGAAAGAATGATGACTGAGAACAGTACAGTTCAGGTCAAGATAAGCAAATCACAAAATAGAACGGGCCCTCTTGCTTTATATAGATTTACACTTTTTTTAAGTTATTCACACCTAAGTTATTAATCTCAGTGCCGACTCTGGTGCAGTCTCATACTAGCTACAGTAGCTACTCATGAAACTGGAATAATAAGTGAGCTGAAATAAATACAGAAGTTGTGAATGTGAAGTAAGTCCAAACTTTATGAAGTTATACTGTAGTCGGTTCATAAAGATGGAGATCTATATTGTTTGTTTTTATTCTCCTCTCATAGATCAACATTCCTCAGCTCAGTACACACAGAAGATAAAAATTGAATAAATTCAAAATGGTAGGAAAACAAGATAATTTATATTCAGTGGATTTCGCATTGCACCAATTCTTCTGCTAGCCTACAAAAATTATAAATGTTTGACTCAGCATTAGCAGAGCTGTAATGTGTTCTTGAACAGACACAGTCTGATAGTCTTTTACACTGACACGGTTTAAAATATTTTGACCTCCATGAAACAGTCTTCATTACTTGCCTGAAAGCTGCTAAAGGAATATAAATGAACTCCATGGAATGATGGAATATATTTATATATTTGAGGTAGTAGTGGCAGAATGGTTAAAGAGTCACACTTGTGGTAGTGAATAAACAGCACTCTCTTACACCCTCAATACCACAACAGAGGTGAGACTCTTGAGCAAGGCCCCGAACCCCTAACTGCAAATTGTTGCCCACTGCTCCAGGTGTGTGTGTGTGGCTGTGTGTGTTCACTACACACTGCTGTGCGTGCACTTGGATGGGTTAAATGGATGGGTCAAATTTAGAGTATGGGCCACCATACTTTGTCATACGTCACTTTTACTTACTTTTTTCACCTGAGACCACTAATGAAAATGCTTCTGTTTTGCATTCTTCTCATTAATATAATTTGATGATATATATTTTAATTATTTAGTTTAATTTCGAATTTCATTTAGTTTAATTTAAAAATGTATTAAATAGCATCTTAAAGGAATAGTTCATTCAGAATTTAAATCTGGCTGAAAATGTACTCACCCTCAGGCCAAATATGTAGATGAGTTTGTTTCTTAATGGGAACAGATTAGGAGAAATTAAGCATTACATCACTTGTTCATCGATGGATTATCTGCAGTAAATGGGTGTCATCAGAAAGAGAATTCAAATAGCTGATAAAAAACATTACAATAAACCACAAGTAATCCACATGACTCCAGTCCATCAATTAGCATATTGTGAAGTGAAAAGCTACATGTTTATAACAAACGAACCTATCATTGAGGCATTTTAACTTTAAACTGTTGCTATACTGGTCAAAATATTAGTCCATAGTCCATAATAGTTCCTCCACTACAAAGTCGATCCCCTGGTGTTCTTTCGCATCAAAATCCACCAACCTATTTGTTAAGAACTGTTTTGGAGGGTTTTCACTTGTAAACAGTGCTTGACTGTGTATATTTCTCTCCTTCTTAAAACAAGACAACTTTTCACTGAAAAAAAGCAATGGTTTGAAATATAAACCAACATTGTATTTGATCCAGATCAAAACAAGTCAACTAGTGGACTTTTCTGGTGTGAATACACCCTTAAAAACATACAAATCTTCACTTCACAAGACACTAACTGATGGACTGAAATCATGTCGATTACTTGTGGATTATTGTACTGCTTTTATCCGCTGTTTGAACTCTCATTCTGATGGCACCTATTCACTTGAACATAATATTCCTTATTTATCATTTTTTAAATGTTAAAACTTTTATTTCAGTTATATCTTATATCACAGTTTAAATTAAATATTATATCACATATTTTTAGTGTGGACCCCACTGTCTATTCAGCAAGTCAATAAAGTATGCATTTGGTTCATCTGTTGTAAAAGTTATTGATGGCAACAAGGTTTGGAGTGGTGTGACTGTCAGCACGGAAGAAGAGACATGGACGGTGAGCGTGATTTCACCAAGTACAACATGTTCCTGGATCAACATCCTTGTTGATCCAGGAACAAGATTCCAATCGACCAATCAAAATTCAGATATAACTTTTCAGAAAATATCTGTTTTAGGCTTAAAATCAGGGTTAGGTGCTTCTACACTCTTGTTAATCAGCTACCATTTCCCACTGATTTTAGGAATAAATAATAGGTAGGGTTAGGTTTAGGGGTAGGAATTGGGATTGGGTTAGATCTATATTTTTTATTATAATGTTGATCCAGGATCATCAAAAGATGTTGATCCAGGAACATATCGTACAGTACTTGGCAAAATCACGGCGACCGAGCTCTGGGTGAGAAATCACTACAATTTTTTTATGGTGGCTAAAGAGACTGATTATTATTTCTGTATATTGGGTTGAATAAGAATAAAACTACTGTTGACATTTTTATTATGCAACAATAGTTTGTGTTTTGTGCCAATTAAAATTATGTTTGCACTATAATAAATCAAGCTTTTATGTGGATTGTATTTATAATTAGCATATATTCTTTATGCAAGGAACACAGAAGAAGCAGGTTGGTGTGATCACAGTCATATACATGATAATTATTACTGTAAAATTTAATTAAAGGACAAAAAAGCCACCGACACTTTCATTTAAAAGTCTCATATGAAGTCTCTTTCAAGAACAAGAACTACACTAAGAGATGATTCAATAGTGATGTCTGTTTCAACTGATATGTATAGACAGGAATATGTAAAGAATAAAAAAGATGCATTAGATCACTCTGTATGCTTTAAATTACTGGGTTCTCTGGGTACAGAACTAATTTGCAACAATAAATGCATGAGAAAGAATAAAGTAATAATCCAGTTGGGTCCTTGAGTGCATGCATGCATCAGTTATTTTACCGCAGCATTTAGAGTGAGAACAATTTGTTAAATTAATCTAGATAAATACTCTATCATTTAGAGCTTTGAATGCAGTTTGCATTTTAATATAAAAGCATCCTGCACTGACAAGTTTCCCTGTTTGCTGAGTTCAATGTAATGCAGACTCAATTGAATACTAATGTGGGTTCAAATGCTCTCAAATTATTAAATGTTGCCCTTGTCATGTTTTTCCAAACAATTCTACACACCTTAATGACTACAGTATGTGGCTTGTCACAGAAAGCCCATATCTTAGCTTATGCCAACAACAAGAGCATCCTATAAATATAATTAAGGCAGCCGGATAGGGCACAAATTGAACTGCAAGGACCAATGGAACAAACTGAGATAAAGTCTTCAGAAATTTTCCAGGTCATTAAACAACTTCCTAACCTTCAAAATAAATGAGACCAAAGGAATGAAACGAAGCTTTGTTCAAGACTCAGACAGGTAATTATCTGTTAATATCTATATCACCGCTCCTCCTCAAATGTAAACACATAATTGCAGATTAGAAATATCTCTGGCTTGCTTGCTTTCAGCTTAGACTTTTCCAATGTCATTACACAACTCCTTCCAACCTGAGTAATTACAAAATAAGGTGCTGAACTCTGCTGTTGACTGAATTTACAATAAAACTGATCCAGACTGTTGATGATTTACTGTAATATTAAACATGAAACAAAAGTTTAGTATAGCTATAACTTTTTGATGATTCATAATGTAGGTTACATTGATTAATTACATAATATGAGTCACTGGATATTTTACTCATGTCCAAAACACTAATTCATTGGGAAATTAAACAATTAACTAGTAAAATATAAAATTCAGAAAGTAAAACAAAAACTAATAATATATATGTATATAAACTGTGACTGTGTAACAAACAGCTTAAAGTTCAACAAGTGTTGTGTGCTTATCTGCCAAATAATTCATGTCATGCACTAGAGGGTAAGGCTAAATTACGCGTGATCTGCTGTGACTTCACTATTGTAATGCAATGTGGTACAGTATATGTAGCTGCCTCAAGTGTACTCACATAAGCTGACTCGCTCCCTCTGTCAAGGTTGAGGGGTCGAATGTCCATTTAAACTTCCTTCATTCACTTGATAATGTGAAACGCCTTTCAAAATGGTGGTGGGGATTCCATTAGGGGAGGTGTTTAAAGAAGTTTGTAAAATATCCGGCAGTTCAGAATTCAAATATCTGTGGAATGTCTCTAAAAGGTCATGCTCTATTGTGTTGGAAATATGCCCTACACCAAACCCAACCCTAAATCTACCCGAAACTGATATAAAAATGCATTTGTTGATGCAACCATGCCATTTCAACTTTCTTATATGCAGATTTGTACTGCTTTGTACAAAGATTTGAACCAGTGCTCCTCGCCTCTCAAGTACATGTCCATGCTCCATGAGCTACCAAACTAACATACTGCCCACAAAAACCCATAGATGCTGCCTCTAGTGTTAATTTATTTTGGAAACTGCAGCATATGTACTTATTTGGAACGTATCGTGTAACACTGAAAAGTGCACCCAGGTAAATATATGTCATGAGACCAGGCAGCACTCAGTAAATATTCTCTCCCAGTTTCCATATTCCCTTAAGAAGATTAGCCACGGTTTTAACATGACTAAATACACCCCAAAAATAATAATTGGTTTTGTTACTTCAAATAATAATCTACAAAGAAGTATAATGATTATATTTAATGTGGTTATAAAAACAAAGCTAAGCCAACAAAAGCATTTAAAATGACTTAAAATGCATAATATAAAAACAAAGAGGCAACCCTGCTGAAAAAAAAAATCCATAGAATCATCACAGAAATTGGTAATACCATCACAACTGAATTACAAATACATCACAAATACCATTACAAACCATCAACTTTAAACATTAAAACCATAAAAAAAATGGTTTTCTGTAGTGGTTTTGGACATATTCCATTAGGATTTATTGGTTTTAATAAGCCACCAATAGAAGGTGACAAATTATCAGTTGTAACCAAAAGGGTCATTTACAGTATCTATTAAAACCAATCCTATTATAACCAGTAAAACAATTACATTAAGTTTGTGATGGTGTCTATAGTTTTTTTTTTTTTTTTTTTTTTCAGCATTACATGTTATTACAAATGCCGGCAAAGGATGCCAAAGGCCTGGTAATTGTTGATGTTACACTTACAGGATGATCATATCCTAGGCTATTGACCAAAGATTTAATTCAAATATCCACTTAATCTTTCATTTTAGGCCACATTTTTGCTAAAGATGACACAGCCTCTATAATTTCTTCAACAAAATCATTTGGACATCACAACCCCTTACAAAAATTAACCATGGTTTTATCATAGTAAAACTGCTTAATTTTCTTTTGCATGATTTCTGAATGCTTGGGACTTTAAAATCACTCAGACAATTGTATTAAAATCATAGCCATAGGTACCTGTCTAGAGCTACAATTGTAATTTGTAAATAGCAATTTAATTACAAATTATTACACGGCTAAAAAGATTTTTTTTACCATATATGTTGAAATTAATTCTGAAGTCTTCCATTGTAACACGCGGTGGTAAAATGTTTTCAGTCACAAGATGGGGCCAGACATTCAATGATAGTGGAGTGACTCATTAAGCATACATGTAGTACTGGCCAAGATAACTCGTAGTACCCGGATGAGTGGTGTGTTATTCAATTTGGAGGTTGTTATCTGGGAATAACATACCGCTGGATGGTGCTATTGACCAATCAGAATCAAGTATTCCACAGAGCTGAACAAATACTTAACTCAACCACATCACAGCACAGAGACAGCACTCATTAAGATAATAAATGATATTCACTTAAAGCTGCGGTAGGGAACTTTTGACGCTCTAGCGGTTAATAAACAGAACTGCTTGCGTCTTGCGGAAGAACATCGTAGCCGGAACTACTTCTCTCTGTTTATGTCTATGAAGAATCACAAAGGTACTGGGTTACTCCGCCGCGGTACCCCCTACGCAATCTAAAATAGTCAGAATATAAACACTTATTATAGGTGCACCCTAGTGATTCAGGACAAGCCAAAAACACAGTTTGGAAAATGGATTCATGGTGTACTCGCTTATTATATACATTTTTCTACATTTTGAACACAAAAAAGGTTACGGACCGCAGCTCTGATTGGTTGATTTCTTACCGGGAGCGGTCTGTAACTGCAAATGGCAATAGGACCACTGGGAGGAGCTTGATTTCTTTCACAGATTATCTTTTTCATATTCTACTGTCAGGACATAATGACAGGTTTAATAAATATGTAAAAAAAACTTTTTTACAAAAGTTCCCTACTGCACCTTTAAATTGTGACTCTGGAAAAATATTGGTGCTGGTATTGCTAGATCTCAGTGCTGCGTTTGACAATGTCGATCATAACATACTACTAGAGAGACTGGAAAACTGGGTTGGGCTTTCTGGGATGGTACTCAAATGGTTCAAGTCATACTTAGAAGGTAGAGGCTATTATGTGAGTCTAGAAGAGCATAAGAGCATAAGTGAACGTGCATGACATGTGGAGTCCCTCAAGGCTCAATTCTTGCACCGCTCTTGTTTAGCCTGTATATGCTTCCACTAAGTCAAATAATGAGAAAGAACCAAATTGCCTATCACAGCTATGCTGATGATACCCAAATTTACCAAGCCTTTCTCCAAATGACTACTGCCCCATTGACTCCCTCTGCCAATGCATTGATGAAAATAATAGTTGGATGTGCCAGAACATTCTTCAGTTAAACAAGGAAAAAAGTGAAGTCATTGCATTTGGAAACAAAGATGAAGTTCTCAAGGTGAATGCATACCTTGACTCTAGGAATCAAACTAAAAATCAAGTCAGGAATCTTGGTGGGATTCTGGGGACAGACCTTAGTTTCAGTAGTCATGTCAAAGCAGTAATTAAATCAGCATACTATCTTTTAAAAAACATTGCAAGAATTAGATGTTTTGTTTCCAGTCAAGACTTAGAGAAACTAGTTCATGCCTTTATCAGCAGCAGGGAGGATAATTGTAATGGGCTCCTCACTGGCATTCCCAAAAAAACCATTTGACAGCTGCAGATCATCCAGAACGCTGCTGCCAGGATTCTGACTAGAACCAGAAAATCTGAGCATATCACACCAGTCCTCAGGTCCTGACACTGGCTTCCAGTTACATTTAGGATTGATTTTAAAGTACTTTTACTCGTATATAAGTCACTAAATGACCTAGAACCGAAATATATTGCAGATATGTTCACTGAATATAAACCTAACACAGCACTCAAAACACTAGGATCGAGTCAGTTAGAAATACCAAGGGTTCACACAAAACAAGGGGAGTCCGCCTTTAGTTACAACGCTGCCCGCAGTTGGAATCAGCTTCCAGAAGAGATCAGATGTGCTAAAACACTAGTCACATTTAAATCTAGACTCAAAACCCATCTGTTTAGCTGTGCATTTATTGAATGAGCACTGTGCAATGTCCGAACTGATTGGATTATATTTTCACAGTTTTTTTTCTATGTAAAATCATTTTCTAACTGTTTTTAAATTCATTTTAAGTAAATGTAATAATTTTAACAGTTTAAAATTGCTTGTTTTATTTTTGTTATTATTTTTCTTCATGATTATTTTACTTTCTTTTATGTAAAGCACTTTGAATTACCATTGTGTATGAAATGTGCTATATGAATAAACTTGCCTTGCCTTGCTTTGTTTTGTAATCACAGTCTAAGATGTGGCTCCTCCCCATGTCATTTATTTTTTACTCTCATAGCTGTCTCTTGGTGGCCAGTCATGGCAAAAGCCTAAGACAGATACCACTGTCCTGTTCAGCCAGGGTTCTGATGAGTAAATAGGCAATTACTGCTTATCTTGCACTCTCAGGGGCTAAGATGGAATAACAGGATTGTATTCAACATTGTTCCTTACCACAACTACACTGTGGCTTCACTTTGACTCATTGCCAAAGAACAAAATAAAAGTCTAGATAACATCATTTGACCTAATTCATCCACATTCTGGGAACAGGCACTTTGTGATTTCAACATCTGTGCAGTTTACAAAGCATACAATTTCCTGTGGCACGAATCCATAACAGATTGCACTACAAAGACAGGACAATGACCCAGAAGTGTTCTCCCACAATGCACACTAAGAGATGTTAGGATCAGTGGATTGCTTGGCTGCTGACGCTGAGCTTGCGATTTCCTTCCTGTCCTTTATTATAAAAAAAGCACTCTGCTCAGGTGCCAGAATAATCTGTCTTCATTTCTTTCAAGACCTTGAGCTGAAGTGACATGCACAAGACCCTCACAATACAGTCTGACAGACTGGGGTGAGTGTGGAGGCTATGCGGTAACAGTCAAAGATAAATCACACCCCGAGCATTAAAACCAACCATAGTTCACAATCAGCCTTCCTCTCTTTTAACATAAGTGAGATGCTGACATTCCTCATATTTTAGCAGCTACAGAACAAATGAAACCTGATATTTTACAGCTACTAATGTTGGACAAATAACCATGAGCTATAGACAACGTGTGATGGGGTCAACAAAGTTAAAAGGATGGAAATAGGTGCACAAATGCATCATGCACATGATTACATCACGATTCACTCTCAGACCCTTAACAAAATGGTGGAGAAACATTTGTACATCACATTGTTTGTACATTTACCTATCCTGGCAATTAGTGGCAGGTCTGCAAAGGTTACATGAGTTATACACGTTGTTCGCAAAAATCTTTTTATGTGTGAAATCGATCGCTGGAGATTTTAGCTCACATATGTCTATTGATTGTAGACCTGTACATCTTGTTCACATTATGTTTTTGCCTCTGGGGACATGACACGCAAAGCGAGATCTCAAGATGAATTTTCTGCCATGCCTTATCTGATGAATTTTCCCTTCAGTGATGTGTTTTGCCATTCCACTTTCAAATATAAAAGTAAAGTCATAAATTATGTGTCAGAGTTACATAAAAGAAGGTGTCAGATCCAACTTTAAGTCCTTTGTTTTATCTGTCAAGTAAACACTTCACTTAAAGATTTACCAAAACCTCAACCTTAGGACTGGGTGATAAACAATATCATATCAAGTCTGCGATAAAATTTACATTTAAAATAATGATAAGCTGGTAACACTTTATTTTAGGGTCTCTTAACTAGTTGCTTATTAGCGTGCATATTACTAGAATATTACCCATTTATTAGTAATAATTAAGCACATATTAAAGGGTTAGTTCACCCAATTATACAAATTATGTCATTAATGTCTCACCCTCATGTCGTTCCAAACTCTTAAGACCTCCGTTTATCTTCAGAACATAGTTTAAGATATTTTAGATTAGTTTGAGAGCTTTCTGTCCCTCCATTGAAAATGTATGTATGGTATACTGTCCATGTCCAGAAAGGTAATTAAAACATCATCAAAGTAGTCCATGTGACATTAGAGGGTCAGTTAGAATTTGTTGAAACATCGAAAATACATTTTGGTCCACCAAAAATAACCAAGATTACGACTTTATTCAGCATTGTCTTCTCTTCTGGGTCTGTTTTTTTTTTTTTTTTTTTTTTTTTGGTTGCTTTTAGTCAGAAAAGGTAAATTAAATTACACACAACAATTTTAATTGTATTTTAATACAACAATTTTAATTTCACTTACCTGGCCTATCACTTGAAGCAAACAGCCATCCCTTCTTTAAAGTGTGTTAAAAGAGCCAACTGCTGTAATGTTAGCCTATATCCATCTTAGGCATGTTCTCCATTTATTTTTAACTTGTATATACGTATACTGTTAGAATGACAGCTTGGTAAATCTCTTGGCGATCAAATATTCAATATTGCTTCTCATGAGAACTTTCCCAGTACCATGTAAAGGGTTGCATTCGCACCAACAATGTGTACTAGGACATGATGTAAGCTGGTCAATGGCAATGTCATTTGTGCACGGCTTTCAACAATGTTAACAAAGAAGAATAACGTTAACTACAGGAGGATGGAGGACACTGTAATCGGAGCTGTGTTTTTGTTGTGTCTCACGGGTCACAGTACTGCACATGGAATGCCGACGTATACGTAAAGCGATTGAAAGAACAGAAAGGAGAATTAAGAATCTCCAATGACAACTGGCAGTGCTACATTTGCTACAAATGCCTGCACAGCATCTGTATATTTATCGCTGTTCATCATACTTGCGAAATAAGTTGACACAATGTTTACAGTATGTTACACTGTGTTTTAAATCATGTTATCAACGGCCAAAAGTGTGTAGTTCCACGGTTAGTTCTGGTAATATGAAAAGGTTCCTGTGGTGCAAAAGGCCCTAATGTTTTAATTAAAGGGGTCCTATTATGCTCTTTTTTTGTTTGGGGGGTGTACTAAAAAAGGCTCTCATAGTAAGTTGTTTAAAAAAAAACATTATTTTTCACATATCCTGTATCAAACAAAAGAGTAACTAGGCTCAGTCAGGGGGCAATTTCTCCTCTGGCCAGACGAAACCAGGATTTCAATTCCAGGCCGCAGCAGAAGAATCATCTTTTCCTGTACTCTTGTCCAGGTGGTCGTCTGAGACAAGGTCTTTACAGGGGATCTGTATCTGGGGCTCATCTAGTTGTACTGGTCTCCACTCTCTTTCAGGGCTGTAGATGTCCTTTCTAGGTGCTGATCCACCATCTGGGCTGGATACATACTGGATCCGGGTGACTGCAGTGACCATCTGATCTGGATACAGACTGGATCTGGTGGCTATGGTGACCGCAGAATAAGAAACAGATTAATATGAGCGTAGATGCCATTCTTCTAACAATGTAGTAAGTACATCGGGTGTTATGAGAAGTGTTTCCAGTTCCGGTTTACCTAATTAAAGAACGCAAAAAATCCTTTAACGGATTTGGATATTAGAAGCGTATTAGTGTGTTATGAGTAAACCAGGTTAAAGAGATAGGTCTTTAATCTAGATTTAAACTGCAAGAGTGTGTCTGCCTCCCGAACAATGTTAGGTAGGCTATTCCAGAGTTTAGGCGCTAAATAGGAAAAGGATCTGCCACCCACAGTTGATTTTGATATTCTAGGTTTTATCAAATTGCCAGAGTTTTGAGAATGCAGTGGACGTGGAGGACTATAATGTAACAAATACTGAGGTGTTAAACCATTCAGGGCTTTATAAGTAATAAGCAATATTTTAAAATCTATACAATGTTTGATAGGGAGCCAATGCAGTGTTGACAGAACCAGGCTAATATGGTCATACTTCCTAGTTCTAGTAAGAACTCTAGCTGCTGCATTTTGGACTAGCTGGAGTTTGTTTATTAAGCGTGCAGAAGAACCATACAAAAAAAGCATTACAATAATCTAATATTGAGGTCATAAGCGCATGGATTAACATTTCTGCATTTGACATTGAGAGCATAGGTCGTAATGCAGTTTTAAAAATGCTAGAAATGTGGCGTTCTAAGGAAAGATTGCTATCAAATAGCACAGCTAGGTTCTTAACTGATGACGAATAATGACAGAGCAGCCATCAAGTCTTAGACAGCATTCTAAGTTAGTCCATGCAGAGTTTTTATGTCCTATAATTAACACCTCTGTTTTTCACCTCAGAATTTAGCAGTAAAACAATTACTCATCATCCAGTTTTTTATATCCACTATGCATTCTGTTAATTTTTTTAATTGGTAAGTTTTGCCGGCACATGAAGAAATATAGAGCTGAGTATCATCAGCAAAACAGTGAAAGCTAACACTGTGTTTCCTGATGATATCTCCCAAGGGTAACATATAATGCTTGAAGAGTAACGGCTCTAGTACTGAGCCTTGAGGTACTCCATTCTGCACTTGTGATCGATATGATTCCTCTTCATTCACTGCTACGAATTGATGGCGGTTATATAAGTACAATTTAAACCATGCTAATGCACTTCCATTAATGCCAACTAGGTTTTCTAGTCAATGCAAAAAAATATTGTGGCCAATAGTGTAGAATGCAGTGCTAAGATCCAATAGCACTGATAGAGAGGTACAACAATGATCAGATCAGTCTCTAACTCTAAGGAGAGCAATCTCAGTAGTCAAAGTTAGTCTTAAATCTTGGAGAATATGTGTTGTAGTCCAAACAAGTCTTTTGTTGTAGTTTTTAAAAAGTGATTTCTGTTAAATAAAATATCTCCTTTTGAAGCAGACTTTGAGCTTTGTAACTTTCCAGTTTTTATGCTTAAACAGCAACATATAGGCTAGCATAATAATAATAATAATATGTATATTGTATGATATCAACCATATTGCTTCCAAGAATGTGAGAAAACAGCCCTTTTTTACCCACATTGGGGCTCCTCCAGGATATTTGAAGCTGCTGAGGACTTGGACAGAGCTGTATTCGGGGCACGGATGCCGTGGGAAACCTGGGGGCAAGCAACCCCCAGGGCAGAAGAGCAAGTCCTTCCACTAATCCATGGTTGATGAATGACAGAGTCATTACAGTTCAATTAGGCTTCATTTGATTCTTACACCAGCACAACCATAGCTATCATTACACAGTCAGTTGCATAAATGATGGCAGTAATATGAAATAAGTGCCAATGAAGGATATAAGCCCAATGTGTGCTGGTCCCCTGGAAGTGCCTCTGAGTGAGGTGCCTCTGCCAAAACATATTCCTTTTTTATACTCTTCTTTTATCCATCTATGTTTGCCACCATTTGGAAAACAGCACGTTTGTCTATTGTGTGTCTGTGTCTAATGCTTCGAGCCACATTCAAATAGAAAAATGGGGACCAAAGTCATTTGATGCCTTTCAGTGTAAATATGACTGAATGATAAAGAACAACACTTCCTTTACATGAAGAAGAGTTGTAATGGGTCTTAAAAAAAAGCCCCTTTCATTAAGAATTACTCCACATAGAGTATATTATGGCCTCATGCTAAACAAATAGAACGGAGGAAAAAGTATTTCATTGTAAGAATCATATACACTACAATTTCATTAATGTTTTCAAAAGTCTCTTGTTTATCAAAGCTGCATTTATTTAAGTATTTTAATGCTTTTATTTAAAAATACAGTTAAAATACAATTGTAATATTATGAAATATTACTAGAATTTAAAATAACCATTTCCTATTTTACTAAAAAAAGATATATATTTCTGTGATGGTAAAACTGAATTTTCAGGAGCCATTACTCCAGTCTTCCGTGTGGCATGATTCTTTAAAAATCATTCTAAAATGCATTCTAAAATGTATCTTATTATTATCAATGTTGATTTTTGTGAAAATATATATGTATATTTTTTTCCAAAACCTTTTTCTCAGATTTAAGCCACAGTGAGTCTATCCTTTCTCATGTGAGACATGATAAATATATGAAAAACAGAAATAAATACAGAAGTAATGGTGGCTTATTGCATTGTAATAGATATTGATGAATAAGATATAGCTACGCATTGCAGCTATACTATTCAAAGTATATAACAATATGTTTGCTTTATAATAATATTCCAGGCAATATGCATGATGTTGTCAACTGACTTTCCAAAAGGCTTTTCATCAGTATTGAAACGAAGGAGGTGCCAACAAATGAAAACCTTTGCAAGGTATAAACAGGGCTTTTGTTTAATAATGCAGCAAATTAATAATTAAAGTGAATCAAATATGGTGAAAACCAAATTTGCGTGTTCAAAAACAACAATGAAGTATACAAGTATGTAGTATTCTGAAGAATAATTTTTGATTTTGTGGTTGTTCAGTTATTCTTTAAATCTATACATTCATAAAGCTAGAGACACTATACAACAAATGTTTTATCTGGTATCCCAGAACTATCTCATAAATATATATGTATATATATGAATATATTGACATTATGTCAAAAAATATGGATAATACTATGTTTTAGTAGTGATTGTGTGTGAATTTTATAACGTACAGCTAGAATAACCTGCAGTGAATGAACTGGTAACCATAGCAATTTGCATCTTTGTTAAGCTAATCCATGCCTATGCTGCAAAGCTTTGGTTTGTATATTCAAAGCATTTACTATAAATAGACATTAACACATCTGGGAAGGTTATATTTTTGGAAAATTTTAACACATCTTTTTATTCGAGAAGAGACGTCAATTTTTGGATGCTTTTCATAAGCGTAGTTTTTTTTTTTTTTTTTTTTTTTTTTTAGAGAGCCAGACAAGCATTCTGTTGTCTGAATTATTATTTAAGTACAGATATAGTAATGGGCTGCTACACATTAAAGGCTTAGTTGCTCAAGCACATACTGCCATACATGAGAGTAAGGCAAGTTGATGAGCAAGAAAAATGACCCCATAGATCACCATCTCAGATGGGTGCTTGGTTAACCACAAATCTCTTGACAAGACTCAAGTTCTTTGTCTTTATCCACACAACTCCACTTCATGGAGTATTGCAGTCTCTGATTTTTTTTAAATGTCAGAAGTCATGCAATGTTTCACAGGTTGCTTCAAAGCTGATGCCCAAAGCATGCTAACAGCAAGCCTGAGGGCACATTGGCAAAAAAATTAACAATAAATAAATAAAGGTTTCCCTTCGTTAGAGAAGTACACTTGGATACCAAAGTGTTTCTAAACTTTTGATAAATTTTTTAGTTTGTAAAGTAATTTCTAAATAGGTTCATAAACGCTACATTACATTCTCACTAATCATTAGCGGTGTGACACTCTGCTACTTTTTCTGCTCTATTGACGTACGCTCCTCTCAGTCGCTTTAACTGCCCAAAAAAGCGTTACGTTAATATTCTGCTCATGCTCGTCATAAACCAATTCCCTCTCAGACATAACATTTCTCTAGTAGGCCTAATTGTTTACTATTTGTAATTCTTGATAATCTTGGATAATTGTCTAAGGTTATGCATGCTGATATATAGCAATTATCATGTTTCAAAATGTAATTCTTACATTCTTCTTAATTGTATTAACTGTATTAATTTAAATGAATTAAATGTATACATCTTACCTTAGCAACTTACCTAAAAATTCTAATTTGATTTTCGTTCACTTTGTTTCCGTGAAAATAGCTGCCGTTGTTGTGCAATGGAACATTTAAAACAGGCTCATTAAAACACAAAGAAATGTGCATAGATCTTTACAAATACACCTGGATTGTAAAGCCTGTGAAAAGCACACACAAGATAAAATGCACTTAAAGAACGTTTGGATTATGAACTGGGTTGAGCGAGTGGCGCAGAACCTTCAGAAAGGTGCTCTGCGCTCTTAAGGAAATATTAACACTCCGCTCCGCTCTCATGCTCTTGTTAGGAGTAAGGTGTGCTATGTGTTAGTGGCGTACTGAATCATTGGGCAATATGTTTGTTAGAATTTAAATTATTAGCATAAAAAAGAAATTGTTCCTAAAAATTAATAATGCATAATGGCATTCCAAGGTTGTACAGGTTGCTATGTAAAGTCCCACTATTGGCAGGAATATGCGTGGAAAATATTGGTTAGATTTTTTTGAACACCCATGAAAAACACAATATTGTTGGAGAGAGTGTGGTGGATGTAATGTTGATTTGGCTCATGTCCTCTACACATGCTCAAAAATCTAGCCATATTGGTCTAGTATGTTGGAATTAATGAAGCAATTTTGTGGTCAAATACTAATTTTAAACAACTACATTCCATGCTTGGCATACAGCCGGTTTAAACAAAGAAAATTATTATATTTTCTGGGTGTTGAGAACTACTGCTATTAAACAAATAACTTGTGGTTGGAAAAAATGTATCCACCCAGGTTTGATAGAGGCTGTAGAAAATCTGTATGAAAATGAAATTATAACGCATATGATAAGAGGCAAAATGAAGTTATTTAAGATGAGATGGTTCGCAAATGCTAATCAAATGCATTGAAAAACAAATACCAAGCAGGGATCTGGACTTGTACAATTAGATGAGGTATGGAATTAATCTCTGTGATATATGATGCAGCCATATGGATATTTGTGTGTATGTATGTTAACATGTTAGGGGTGTAACGATACGCGTATTCGTATTGAACCGTTCGGTACGACGCTTTCGGTTCGGTACGCGGTACGCATTATGTATACCGAACGGTTCGTTGGAGTAATTAATTATATTTGAAAAAAAAAAAAAAAAGAGAGAGAAAGAAATATAATGATATGCGTTCAACAAGGTAGCCCAATAACCCAAACAACGTGACAGGCAACGCCCCTGACACTCCCGAAGAAGAAAAAAACACCATCTTATATGTTTATGTTAGGCTACTCAGCAGGCGCTCGCTCACTCAGTACGCGCTGAAGGCTCGTTGCAAAATAGCCAATGCGTTTAACAGACTAGAAATGAGAAGATCCTCCAATAACCAACAGGTCTGGTGTTTGGGTGCACTTTGGATTCCCTTTAAGCTATAATGGTGATGGCAAGAGAGTGGTGGATAAATAAACAACGGTATGTCGCATCTGCAACATGACAGGGTACACCAGCGGGATTACAAAAAAAAAAAAAAAAAAAAACAGCGGGAATATCTGGGATATATGCCTCAGTACTATCTGGGAAAAGACGAAAAAAAGGAGAAACATGCACGCAGCAAACTATCCCTGCAGCATTTAGACACTATAGCTTACAGGGAATCCAACCCAAACACCAGACCTGTTGGTTATTTTAGGATCTTATATTTCTGGTCTGTTAAAGGCATTCGACATTTTGCAACGAGCCTTCAGCGCGTGCTGAGTGAGCGAGCGCCTTAGGGGCCGTTCACATATCGTGCCTAAAAACGCATGGAAAACGCTAAGCGCGTCTTTCTCCTGAGGCATCTGTCTTTGCTAAGCAACAATGACGTGCTCTCTCCATGAGACGCGGAAATTTCAGCGAAGGATAAATGGATTTGCAGCTCTAAAAATCGCTTGCAGTAGCTCTGCTACTGAATTTATTTCAAAATTGCAATCCATATACAACTATGATCAGCTGATCCTTCATCTTGGCTGAGCTCTCAACGTTGTTACGGGAAAGGATGAAGCTGATTGGTTGGTTCTTGTCACATGACCCGCGGTGCGCTTGCGGCATTCTGAAAAGTTGAGATGTTTTTACATTTTGCTGTATCTAAAACGTATCGAACCGAACCGAACCGAACCGTGACATCAGTGTATCGTATCGAACCGAACCGTGAATTTTGTGAACCGTTACACCCCTATAACATATATATATATGGATATATATGGATGTATGCATATGAATGTATATAAGTACGTATGTATATATAGGTGCATATATGCTATACGTCTGTTCAGATATGGGTGTATGTATGCGTATATATATCCTTGGCTTTTTTTTTTTTTTTTTTCACTGGGTGTAGAAAAAGGGAAAGAAGGGGGAAGGAAAGGAGAAAGGAAAGAAAGGGGAAAGGAAGGGGGGAGAAAAATATTGAACTCTAAGACTAGCCCGTCATATATTTATATATATATGAATTATTTACAAATTCTTTCCTTCAATGTATTAAAATGTGCACACCATTATCTCGTTCCCTCAATTTTCTAAATTGTGCACACAATTTACACTTTTTTCTTTTGATTTATAAATTGTGTGCACAATTTAGCAAATTGAGGGAACAAATTAGTAAATTGTGTGAACAATTTATAAATCGAGAGAATGAAATAATAATAAAAAACTACTAAAACCTACAGTTTTTTTTCCTGCATGCCATAAATTACACTGAAAAGAAAAACATTTATTTTAAATGGGTCACATAGACTTATCCATTGTAATTTAATTAAAATCAAATGTAACATTCTAATTTTGTCGATTAACGAATAGGAAATGAACATCGTAATGTTTAAGAATTAGCTCAGTCAGCATGGAGTAGATGGACTTTAGTGTCTGTTTGAACAAGTTCCTCTGGAATTGGTCGAAGTGGACAAGGTCAAAGCGTTTAATACCCTGTTCACACCTGTTTTTAACACTGTCCACTTGTGATTGGATTGACAAAAACACATCTTAATAGCAGGTGTAAACAGGGCCAGAAATGATTTCTGAAGGATCATGTGGCACTGAAAACTGAAGCAAATGGTGGTTGAAAATGATATTAACATTTTAAATATATTAAATCAGAAAATAAAATTTCCTGATAAAAAGTTTCCAATTATATTCAGCTATATATGATCAACCCTTTTTTTATAATAAAAATGGTCACATCAAAAACATGCACAGGTCACTAGATTAAGTAGCTGACACAGCTTACCCAGCACTCTTTACTGTATAATCATGTTTCACCCTCATGCACTGAAACCCTGTTAGCTGTTTGTTGCTAACATACATCTGTCTGTCATTCTATTTTAAGCTCCACACAAATGTTAACCTGAGCACTGTGTCCACCATTTTCTCCGAAATGATCTCTAATATCATCACTGTGGGATTTTGCTCAACAAAATCCTTTTCCAGTGAACCATACTTTACCAAAACAGCGATTAGAGTGCTTGAACCTTTGATATCTCCCCCTTTTAAGCACAGGAACAGAGAGCACTAACAATAATCTTGATTTTGCATTAAGACTCTTTGTTGTGGAATTTTGTAGTCAACTTGTGATGAGTATGAGCTTTGTGAGCATTTCAGCTCAAATCCCAGCTGATTTAACAGCTGTAAACTAAGCAGTTGGCACCAGTCAGTTCTTTAGCATTAACCCTAACACTAAAAGTAACACATGCCTCAGCCTTTGTTTTATTCAAGACAAAACATTCAGTGTAATCAATAAATTGCAGTGAGTAGGCAGTAGTTGCAAGGCCTCAAAATCCCATTTGGTTTTCAATAGGGACACAGGAACACACAACTAATGCCAAAGATTACATAAATTACATTTAATATAAAAACAAACAAAAAAAAATGATCCTGGGTCACCCAAGTAAATGGAAACCATTCTAGCTTCATCTTAATGTGCCAAGAAACCCAGTCATACAACCTTTAAACATACATTGGTTAAGTATTGTATTATTGGCATCGGAACAAAATCATATTTTGAGGTCAATTGAGGAGGTTTAGCAGTATTTCATGAGCAGAATGAAGACTGGCTACTTGTAGGGGCGTACTATTGAATGATCGACTCGTTCGTCTGTGAAATCAAACTGTGGGATTACTGAAGAGTTGATTGGTCCCTCAGAGATTTCCTATTGAGATGAAGAAGTGCTAAGAAAGTTCTAGATTCCTTCTCTGTAAACCTACTAATATGCTAAAGGATGGGGAATAGCCTCGAGCAAGATGATGAGGCTGTGGGAGTGTGAGGGGGTGGTACAAGCAAGCTTTCCGGCTTATTCATCCTTTATCTCTATTCCCACCTTCTTCAGTTTTCACTTCCTTCTCGCACTAATCTGTGGGTGAGAATTACATCCTGTATTTGCCTAATAATATTTGCACATCATTTTCTGAGGTATTCAAAAACAACACAGGACCATAGACACCCACAGGTCACTGTTGGGTTTGATTATATTATTAACTGCTTAACCTCTTTAATTTGATGTATATGGCTTCAAATGATGTGCATCCCAGACAGAAATAGAATCTTCAGCAGGAAATGTGTTTCTTCTGCATAATAACTTTGATGAGAAAATAAATGTTTATTGTCAATGTTTGGACATTAAAACCTTTTTGAAATTTAAGCACAATATTGACAACTGGGCTGTCCAAACAAAAATTAACCATCGCACTTCTCAGATCAACACACTATGATCACTCCTGAATAAATCAGCTTTTTTAAACAAATTATTCAGGTTTATCAGTAGTTGTGAATGAATCAGTTGAATTAATTATTCTGTAATTCACACAAAAGACGACAGTCACTTGTTTTGTTGCCGAATTAAATGATGTTTTGAATGAATAAACTGAATTAATGATTTTCAAACTCACTCATAATGACAATCACTTTTTTTCGTGATTGTTCTATTTTGGAGTATCTATAATGATGGGAGAGTGCTGATAATTTCCTTTGAATTTGGTTTTGGTCAATGTAAATCCTACAGGGTACTGCATTATCATCAGTATGTATAGGCTAGATTGATAAAAGGTCTAAATCAGGCTCTGGCAGGAGACTTTAATTTTGATTTTTTTTTTGAAAATATGAAGAGTGTTTTACAGAAAAAAAAAAGAAGAAAAATAAAATCCCTCTCCAGTGCCTCACTTGCACTCTGAAGTGTAATAAAACCAAACACTTAACCGCCAAACTACCATCTGCAAAGCCCAACCTTAAATCCACTCTACCAGTCTCAGTGTGGAATTGACTGGCAAATTATCATGCTGGCCGTTAGTTATCCACTGATGGCTGTCAGAATAGTGATGGATGCGTTTTATTTACATTTAAGGGATGAAGAAAAATAGCATCAGGGTTTTATTTTTGGGGCTGTGATTGAATGCTCCAGCAACCATAACCTTGTCATTTGCCTATGGTATGAATGTCTGTATTCCCTCCTTTTGATAAATCTGTAAGGGCTTGAATATTGCATCTGAAACATGATGAATCGTTTGATGTATAATGCAACTGAGTTGGTGTAAATTTGGGAGTGTCTTTATTATGTGACACTTTAATCAGGTTTGGTAAGGAGGTCAGCATTTGCATTCACACAGGCACTTAAATTAATGGCATAAAATGTGATCAAATGAAAACAGATATGCATTGTTATTCCTCCGATTTTAAAAATCTGCCATGCATTGGCTTACAAAAGGGTATGCGGAGCCAGTTCATTAGGAATGATGGGGAAGAACAGCTTTATTATGGAACTGAATATAATAAATGATTTTTGAATGAGGCTACTGGATGATCATAAGCAGACTGTCAGTGTGTATTTAGAGGAAGTTCAGTCCCTCGCTGAAGCTAATTCAGGGGTTATTGAGAAGCAGTTTTCTGCAACAATTTGTTTTTCTACATTGAGATGGTTGGACCAATGCCTCACTTCTCAATGAAACAACCACAGTCACTTTCCAATCATTTAAAGCACCTGAAAATGTGGTACACAGAGCCAAGAAAGCCACACAGACAACACTAAGCCACCACCTTTTTCGGAGTCAAGCCAAACAGCTTTGTGGTGATATCTAACAAAGCCAGGAAAAACAGGGAAACAAAATTGTTTTTGGGGAAGAGAGCTTAACGTGAATGCTGCACAATGAAAACTCACCAGCATGTTCTATTGATTCGTTTCTAAGTACATTCTGTAAGTTTAAGCCTTGATTAACTCTTTGGGATCCAAAAATAGCACTTTCTCAGCTCATAACTGGTCAGTTCAGTGCAGCAGATGTAGCGGTTGATAAGAAATCCACACTCTGTGAATGACATAAAGCTTAGGTTGGTTCTCTTGACCAGGCTGAGACATTCTTCAATGTCAGTACAAAACAAATCAGATTGTTGTAAAAGTGGATTAAATTGGGGATCCAGAAATCATACAGTTTCTTTCATGATTACTTGTCTAAATCCCGCATGTTACATTGGACGATTGATTTGGACACATTTTCCCACAGAACCAAGGGCAAATACTTGGTGAACTTTCTCAAACTTCTACCAAAGTTCACCCACAAAAATTACAATTCTGTCACCATTTACTCACCCTCTTGTTCTTTAGAATAAAACAGAAGAAATATTGTTTTCCATGCTCTTTTCCATACTATTACAAAGCTTTTGAGCTCCAAAATTATTGCTTGTGCAATGTTTTCCAAGTCATTTAAAGCCATATGGTAAAGCTCTCTTTGAGAAACAGAAATGAAATAAGCAAATCATGTCAGAAAGTTTAGTTTTGGGTGAACTATCACTAAATTTATCCAGCTTAGAGTTCAGAATAAGTGCTCTGAATTTATCCCATCCAAAGTGTGCACACACATAGCAGTGAACACACACACACACACACCGTGAACACACACCCAGAGCAGTGGGCAGCCATTTTTTGCTGCGGCACCTGGGGAGCAGTTGGGGGTTCGGTGCCTTGCTCAAGGGCAGCAATGTTGTGATATTGAAGGTGGGAGAGAGAGCAGTACATTCACTCCCCCCACCAACAATCCCTGCCGGTACAAGACTCGAACCCGCAACCTTTAGATTACTAGTCTGACTCTCAAACCATTAGGACATGATTAAATATCACCAAATGTAAGAGAAAACCAATTTTGGTGCACAGGTATGCTTTGTGCCAACTTGAGGAGTAGATGGAAGCTATAATAAAGAACAAAAATGGCAGTCAGGGAAAACAGAGCAGCTAAGATTGAAGAACAGAAACATTGTGAAGGAAAGACATCAACAAAAATGTATAAAGTGCTTTTTTTAATTAAAAAGTGCATGATTGCATAACGTTTGCAATGATAAAAGTCTTGGGTCTTAAATTGCAAAAAATAGGATTGTTTGAATTTGCTAAATCCCCCGAAACATCTGATAACATCTGCCAAACAGCACAAAAGTATTTTATTCTTCAACTGGAAGATGAGGTATTTTAATTTATCGAATCCCAAGATGCAAGCAAGCCATCAAGAGAAACCGAAAGCAAGGAATAAGTTGGTTAAGAAGGAGTGTTCTGAAGATAGGGTGAAATCAGATGGCAGAAGGGCATGAGTTATTCAAACAAAGACCCCCGGTCACTCTGCTCAAGGCACTGGTGCTCTCAGCAGGAGGGCCAACTAGGTTACCTGAGGCAGTGTTTATTATTCAGTACCAGCAAGTCTGGCCTGGGCTACACAATTCATCTTTCCACACTGTAGAGAGAGGAAAACTTATATTGAGTCCCTGGTTACTTGATAAATGGCAGATGATCAGTTCAATGTCATACCCCTCCCTTCACTTCCAACCACTGCTTCCTGCTTTTCATTTCTCTTTCTTTCTCTCTCTCCTTCTCTCTCTTCAGCATACTCAGATGCATCCTCACTCATCAAAAGTTATTTTGATTTGTTGACTTAACAACTCCCTCTAGGCTGTCATGACCACATAATCAGATCTGGCAATATTTTTTCAGCTTCACAAGGTTAGACAAGAGAAGAGGATTTGTGTAGAAAATGTCAGTGTGCTTCAGTTTCTGCTCGCTTTCTCTGGTGATCCAATACTTTGTTCATCCAAATGTTTTTATGAGAGTACAATTTCTCTGTTTCAATATTAGGAGTTACTTAAACAGAATTGGTTTTAAGGTTTGTCCCTTGTGGTTAAATCAATCAAGCAGCCAATGGAAAATCTAACAGCTCTCTCCAGGTATTATAGACGTCCCTGATTGGTTTTCCCCCAATCATGTTTGTAGTTTATCCATTAAATATTAATTCAAGAGATACGCCTTCACAAAGAGAAATTTCACCCATGCTGAAAGATTTTACAAACGATTTGACTGAGTTTAGTAGTTCTTTGCTATCATCAGTAACATCCCGCACATCAGTGCTCAGTGTGAGTTTAAGATAAGGAGCTAAAGTCTCAGAAAAACATACATTCTTAAGAAGTTTTTATAATGCCATGTCAACAAAGCATGTTTTTTTTTTGTTGTTGTTTTTTACACTGGGCCATTTATTACACAGGTCTGGCTAGGAATATAGTTGTAAAATGGCTCCCAGCACAGGTTCTCTATGATTATGACACCCAAAAAAAATATTTCATGAAATCAAAGCTAATATTAATGCAGTTGATTTTATTTAAGTGGGATCACAGGTAGGACCACATTTACTGTACCTCAAATCTAAAGCAGTTACTTTTTTAAAGGGGTCAAATGATGCAATTTCAAGTTTTTCTTTCTCTTTGGATTGATACAAGCTGATTGTGCATAGATAAGATCCCTGAAGTTGCAAAGACTAAAGTTTCAAAACCAAATAGAAATTCTTTATCAAAGTTAAGACTCTGCCACGCCCCCCTAAAATGGATCATTCAAACACACCCCTACATGTCTATATCACGATGTGAAAATATTCCTGTAATGCCGCCAAAATGTTCATGCAAAGAAGGAAGTCGTGAGGCTGTTGAAGCAGTCATGTCAGGGAGATGCTGTGTGTTTCTAAGCGAAAGCAAAAGCACTTTATTTGGCCTTCCGAAAGAAAATGCATTTAGGAATCTTTAAGATTACTTACAATTTACAACAGAACAGCAACACATTTTATGGACAACCATTTCATGACCTCGGAGAGGAGGAAATTCTGACTTCGCTACGATAATCTGGCGTTTCTGAATCAGCTACTGTAAGTATGTTTTGTTAATTATTTTAGTATTTGCTACTGAATGTTCAAATGCAGTTTTGAACATCATGTGTGTGAGTCTATGTGAGAGAGAAAGAGAGAGAGAAAGAGAGAAAGAGACGCAAACACATGCGAGCTTCATCACTGTGTCTGTCACATGACTCTGTTCCCCTTTCAGGCTTAAACTGATGGTAAATTTAAGGACATTATTAACTGTCTTTACAATCACAATGAACTGGGTCAGTTGGCCAATCAGAGCAGACTGCTTTTGACTGCTTTCTACTTTGTAAAAAACAACGCATTTGAGAGAGGCGGGGCATAGTGTATAGTATAGTATAATGTATAGTATTTGAAAAATAATGTTTTTTTTAAACATTAAAGCATGTCAAACCTTCAGTTTAAATTATAAAAACTTATATTATAGATTACATTTTAATTTAGGGACTAATTGTTATTATTAACTAGTTGCTTATTAGCATGCATATTACTAGCATATTCGCTGTTTATTGAGGCAAAAGGCATAGTTAATTGTGAGAACTAGTCCCCATAGTAAAGTATGACAATATTATATTATACTGTATTAGAAGTCTGCATTTATAATATAAAAGTATTTACATTATATTGCACTATAGACATTATATTATAAATTAAATTATAGTTACATAGAAAGTATTTTTACAAGAATATACACACATATATACATACATACCATCGCGATCTCCAGACCAACCACTATCCTCAGTCACCAGCCCAGTCTACTTGGAACTACATTTCCCAGGATCCCTTCTATTTCACACATGCACACAGTCAGCCATCACCACACCTGCCACAGATGATCACGTCAAATGTGGCATAAAAGCAGCCACTTTCCACTTCTCCCTTGTCTGGTCTCGTTGTTCTTATGTTAAGATCCCGATTACCTCATTGAATACTTACCTGTCTTCTGTCTTTCACTCCAGCCTTAATCCCATCTCATCCACTCCTCGAACCTGCACCTAAAAAAAGACTATATTACTGTTATCATCTCAGGTTAGTCAAAAAAAAAGAATTCACAGAAACTGGACACTCATCTGCTTGCACCACTATTTCACCTATTTCCTGGAAATAAAGGCTTTGTGTATCATGTTACCACAGTTGTCCTCCTCTACAGATGATGTTCACAAACAGACAGACAGTTTCCCTATCCCTCTGAACCATGTTGAATTGTCTAGAAAAGATTAGCACTGTCACTGTGAGGACCTTTTGGTACCAAAGCCAGCCTTTTAAAGTAGTAGTAGATAAAACCTAGTAGTCAACATTTGAAGTGGATCAAAACCTTTCATCAAAGTTGTCCTAAAACCTAAAACCAAAATGCATTCTTGACTTAGAAAAACTTTAATGATCACTTTACATATCACTTTACATATACACAGGATGTAAAGGCATAAAAATAAAAAAATTTCGACTGACATGCCTGAAAATAAAGATATAATTATATTGAGATGCAGACAATATATATTGTCCGCTTTACAATTATATTTTCAGGAATGATATATATATATATATATATACATATATATATAATTAGAATTCATGTAATTGTTATAAACACACACAAACATGTGTATAGTTAATAAAATTAAATAAATCTTTTAGTTAAAATATTCCTATTTGTTTACATTTCTGAATGTAAAAAATGAAATGTTTTTATATTGCATATTTCAGTACAACAGCACTGTTGCTTACGCTTGTCACTGCACTATGGCAACATTGCTATTTTAGATTATTTAAGATGTGAAAACATAAAGAGAAAAGCTGAAATGTGTGAGATGAGGGTAGAGGATTGCTCTTGCAGTTTTACCCAGATACATACATATATGTAAGGGTTTGGAAAGTCTCTTTTATCTGTTCCTCCAGGCAGATTTTGTATGTGAAACACACAGCAGACAGCGGCTCCCTCTGTTATGCTTTCCCCTCACATCACTCCACTATGCCGGTTTGAGCGAGGCCAAATTGGAAACAAAAAACCTAAGTAAGGCAAAAACAAATCTCCCCAAAAACCCTGCAGGTAGACTTATAACATGCACACATAAAATACAATACAATATTTATGTATAAAGCACATTTAAAAAACAACTGAAGTTGACCAAAGTGCTGTAGAGATTAGAATGAAAAAAGAGAAAAAATTATAAATAAATTGATTTATCTATGTAACTTTAAAACACAAAAATAATAAAACAACAATTGAACCAATGATCAATAGGTTTGGAAAACTATAGAGAATAGATATATCTTACACTTCATAAAATACACATGCACACCTATACAGACATTCTCAAAAATATATTTGTGTTTTCAACACAGTTGTCCAAAATGACTTTTTGCAGAGATGAGATCATTAAAGGTAACATCCTTTCATGTGTTTTTTATTAAAAGCTACAGTATTCAAATTCAAACAATATTCAAACAGTACAGTCAATCCTTTGGATGTATTATTGTGTTACTGCTGGAAACAATGATTATTTAAGTATTAATTATTAAGACTGCTGCAGTTGATACTGTCATATTTGCTTATTGTATTTGGCACAATTGATCAAGCTCCATCAAGCTGGACAGAAACCATTTTAAACTGAGTTTTTTGGTCATTCCACAAATGCTCAATTGGTCTGAGATCCGGGTTTTTCCAGGACACAGCCTGGCATTGATTTTTCTTTGGTTTTAAACTATTGAACTGTGACTTAAATTATGGATTGTGGTTGTGTAGCAAGATGGAATGGTCTTTAAAGTGGACAAGGTTTTTACAGTTGCCCCAAAAAGTATTTGTACACTTAGAAGATAAATTTCAGCAAATAAATGCTATACATTTTCTACCTTTTCTAACCAGCTGATGACAAGGTTTTAGTGAACCAAATTAAATTTGCAGATTTCCAAATGCAAAATAATACATTAAATACACAATATTAACTACAGTGTTGTAATTAAAACAGTGAACTACTATTTTTCTTTGTTAAGTGTTTTGGTTAAAATGTGTCTGTACTATAGATTAACAGACAGACAAGCATATTAGATAATAATATAGATCATAATAATAAGCATATCTATATTAGACAGACAGACAGACAGATATGACGGATGGATGGATGAATATTTTATCTAGTACAAAGACATTCATACATTTTTAAAGCTTGCTAAATGTTCAGATACTTTATGGGCCTAACGTATGACAATGTTTTTTGTCAAGAGGTCTCTACCAGAGAACTTCTTAGACTTCCATTTTGGTCCCATCTAATGTTACCCTAAATAGAATCTCTCACATGTCTTTGGGTGAACTCTAGTCATGATATGAAATGTTCCCCATCACACAAGCCAGATTTATGAAGAGTATGAACTATTGTTGTCTCATGCCCACTTTCTTTCATTTCAGTTATGGAGGTCCATAACTTCATACAGCTGCCTTGGGCCTTTCAGTGGCCCCCTTTACTATAGCCTTTCTTACTTGGACACTCAGATTTGATGGATGAACACATTTTATTCCATAATTTCTCTGTTTTTAATGGCTTAGGACCTCCCTGTGCTTCAAGGTATATTCCTTGTTTCTTAGACCCTTTTGCTGACTGGCATTTTTTAAAAGACCTTGTCTTAGATTAGGTTTGAATGTTCCCTGTACTTTATTGCTCTGTTTCCTTGGAAATGTGTGGGTGTGCAGCCAGAGAATGTTGTATTTATTGTGAAACCATGTGAAACATCTAATGAACACAGGTTTTGTCATGAGTAGCAAATGTTCTTAATGAAATACAAGGTTGAATGCTGTAACATAATAAAATGTGAAATCCCAAGGGAGGTTAAACACTTAGCCACTCTAATTAGCTTAATATGACTGCAGACCATTAACAACACCTCAAGCCCAATCACGTGGCAGATTTTTTTGGCCAACTGCAGGACTCACCTAATTTCCTGTGTTTCTGACGCATTCCTAATAGCCTCTCTTTGTTAAAATGCTTTCTAATGAATACCAATTTCCATCAGGGTTCAAGATAATGACACATGGCAGATCTTTTAATACCTCTCTGAATAATTTAGTTCTTCAAACATAAAATTTGTGGGTTTGATTATAACATCAGGACTGGGTTGTGAGATCTTTATTTTTTTAAAGCAAGGGCAAATTGTCAGGGTTTGGCAAGGAGGAACTCAGGTGCAGACAGGAAGCAACTAAACACAGGATTTTTAACAAAAGGGAAAACAAAACCCACGAGGGGGAAAACACGGAGTAAGGTAAAGACTAAATAACTAAACAGGACTGGGCTGACATGACAAACAAACTCTTAACACCAACTACAAACACTCACGGTAATACAAGGACTTCAGAGGTACAGAAACAATCACAAATGTGGAATAATCTCAGACGTGGAACAATCACAAATGATGAACAATGAACCGACGAAAGACAGCACACTGGGAGATCTAAATAGGGGAACTAATCAAGACACGACAGGTGGCACAGATAGGACAATCACGACAAGACTAGGATAACAAGGGGGGCGGGGCAAGGGAATGAGACAACACACGCACATGGCCCAAAGACAAGGCCATGTGCTTGTACACAAAACACGGGTCTGTCATGATCCTGCCTCAAGACTAGGGAAAATCAAGGACACGAGGGCAGAATCATGACAGAACCCCTCCCTTAAGGAGCGGCTTCCAGACGCTCCTCAAGGGAACAAACACGGGACATGACTGACATGACAGACTGGGACACAGACACAAACCAACAAGACATGACAAATAACAACAAAGGCAAACATGAGTACACAACGGCAGGGTTAGGGTGACTAATAAAAAAAAACAAACAGGGAAGGGGAGGAGGCGGGACCACAAAGTTCATGGGGGACAGACCAGGGTGGGTGGGTGGGTTAGGAATCTTAGGAGGACAGGACGAAGGCTGACGAAGGGGGGGACGGGCAGGTCTGGGTGGTGAGGGGTGGGGAGGGGTCTCGGGACAACTGACAGGAGGACATGACAGGAGCAGACACGGGACGCGGGGCAACACTTACGGGACGCGGGGAGACGACAGCTGGACACGGGGGGACAACATCTACTGGACACGGGGAGACAACAGGACACAGGGCAACACTCACGGGACACGGGGCAACACTCACGGGACACGGGGCAACACTCACGGGACACGGGGCAACACTCACGGGACACGGGGAGACGACAGCTGGACACGGGGAGACAACATCTACTGGACACGGGGAGACAACATCTACTGGACACGGGGAGACAACAGGACACGGGGAGACAATGGCTGGACACTCGGGACTTCTGGGGACAGGGTCTGGGGACAAGACAGGACTGGCGGGGACTTCTAGGATCTGGACAAGACGAGACAAATAATCTGAGAAGGCTTTAGCAGCTAGGATAACTGGCATCTCCTTACGAGATGAGACAGACTGTACTAGAGTTTTTGCTGCAGAGTCGGCCGCGGCTCTCTCCTCCGCTCTCACGACTGCAGACTTGAATACAGCTCTCTTCTTTGCCGGCTCGGGCACGCCAGCGCTCACCGCTGCTGGCTCGGGCACGCTCACCGCTGCTGGCTCGGGAGGAGACAGGGTCACAGGACCGGCAGGCCCCTTCTTCTTCCTCTTCCTCCTTGGGCGCGGTGCAGAGGCCACAGCTGGGTCAGAGGCGGGTTGGGGGAGTTTGGTCTCGGGCAGGGCAGACTCGGATGCCGAAGACTCTGAAGCTGACTCCCATGAAGACCGTCTCCCTCGCTTGTTGGGGAGACTGAAGGCAGTGGGAGGTGCCTCAGGATTTTGGGAGGGACTTGCCTGATTCCCCCAGGGTTGCCACGGCCAGGACACGACCCTCTGGGATCGTTGGCAGCTGGGTAGGTGGAGGGGACCTCTGTGGCTCCTCCTGGGAGATGCTCTCCCACAGCCGGGCATAATTTTGGAGGATCCATTCCCCCTCGGGCGAGTATGGGAGGGTGACCCCCTTCCTGTCGGTGGGGGATGACATCCAACATTGACGACGGAACTCCAACAGGTGTTGGAGCTCGGGGGACCTCCTGCCTGCTGAGTTCCTTTTTGGTCGGTTCATTCTGTCAGGGTTTGGCAAGGAGGAACTCAGGTGCAGACAGGAAGTAACTAAACACAGGATTTATTTAACAAAAGGGAAAACAAAACCCACGAGGGGGAAAACACGGAGTAAGGTAAAGACTAAATAACTAAACAGGACTGGGCTGACATGACAAACAAACTCTTAACACTAACTACAAACAAACACTCACGGTAATACAAGGACTTCAGAGGTACAGAAACAATCACAAATGTGGAATAATCTCAGACGTGGAACAATCACAAATGATGAACAATGAACCGACGAAAGACAGAGCACACTGGGAGATCTAAATAGGGGAACTAATCAAGACACGACAGGTGGCACAGATAGGACAATCACGACAAGACTAGGATAACAAGGGGGGCGGGGCAAGGGAATGAGACAACACAAGCACATGGCCCAAAGACAAGGCCATGTGCTTGTACACAAAACACGGGTCTGTCATGATCCTGCCTCAAGACTAGGGAAAATCAAGGACACGAGGGCAGAATAATGACACAAATGCATTTGATCAAAATTTACAGTAAAGAATTTTAGGTAACAGTTTAGTATAGGGATAATCCACCACAATATGAACATTTTGTCATTAATCATATATCTTCCCCTTGCTTTTCCAAACCCGTAAAAGCTTTATTCATCTTTGGAACACAATTTAAGATATTTTGGATGAAAACTACATGCCTATGGCTCAATTCCATTGAGTGGTACGGTTTGGTACTTTCCACTGTCAGAAGTTGTGAATGGTACCAAAATAGAGACCCATACCACACCTCTTTTTTGGTTCCTTTGCATTTCTCTAGCAAAGCAAAGGGTACGGATGTTGATTGGTTTTGTGTGATCCAAAACAGGGGATAAAGCTTCCTCCACTTATTCCACTTTGCTGTCCATGAGTGTTGGGCTTATTTACATAAGAGTGCACAATCACAAAAAATATATAACCGTGTATTTTATAATTCAATATTTTCCACACAGACAATAGTTGTTTCTCAAATTGCGTTCTTGTCTGTTCTTGTGGACTTGTGAAATGTCATTGCCCAAAAACCCACACAGCATTCTAAATATATCTGTTATTGTTATTGTTACTGTATATAAAGTTTTTCAGACGAGAATATAATTTGTTTTAAACTAAAATCTGTGGTTTATTTATAAAAATAGCACCTATTTAAAAATTTGCTATGGAAATTTTGGAGCTCCAAGCAATCACCGGACGCTCAGTGTTCATGTATCCGCATAGATCAGCCTTAGCTCAGCTAGTCCTTCTGTAGTGATTAAACACAAGATATAATTCATTTTGTGTAGGCTATATTTGACAGGCATTCGTGGTCTAATGAATCTGTTATTCCTGGTCATATCATTTTGGCTGAGCACAAAGTTATGTTTAACTTTATAATTTATAATTTATTTTGAACTTTACCATAGTACAGCGCTGACTTTGTAACAATTTGTTTGACTCAATTGTTTGCTTTTGTCTTCCTTTTATATAAGTCTCTTCTACTTTGTACTTATTTGTATAGCGCTTTTTTCAAAACAAATCGTTACAAAGCAACTTATATAATGGCTATTATTGTTCATTAAAACTAACATATAACAAAAAAAAGGCAGAGTTGTATTTATTGTTGTGCTTTATCGATCGATTGATACTTTCTGGCATACACCACGCCTATCAAGAAGAGTACTGTACTGAACTGTACTGTACCGCACGGCTCAGTGGAAATGAGCCATTATTAAAATATTGGCTGTTTATTAGTAGCCTACTTATAAAGCCTTCCTGGTCTCATGGAATAAATGTACCTGGGTGCATTTTTTAACAAGACGCGAGATACGTACCAATAAGTACATACAATATGCTGCAGTTTCCAAAATAGGCAGTGAAACTCTGACACCTTATATTTCTTTTCACGCAAATTTAGAGTTTAGATTAATAAAGCATATTTTTCCGCAACCAGAACATTTGATGATGCGAATTTACTTGTATAAAATCATGTTATGACTTAAACAATTTATCCTTGGAGAGTTTAAAACTGATTCTTTTGAATTTTAGCATCGCACATATCCAGCTTTATATCTATGGGTTTTCATTGTGATCATCAACACAATATTCCCACTACAGCTCATTAATAAACTAAACCAGCTGAGCCTAAATACCTCCCTCTGTAATTGGATCCTAGACATTATAAAAGGAAGAATTCAGTTAGTCCGTGTTGCCTACAACACCT